>NC_082712.1:2031841-2377428 GCF_030144855.1 Hypanus sabinus
TGGGATGGGTGACAGGTGGAACCGGGTGAGGATGGGTGGGTGGGTTGGGTGACAGGTGGAACCGGGTGAGGATGGGTGGGTGGGTTGGGTGACAGGTGGAACCGGGTGAGGATGGGAGGGTGGGATGGGTGACAGGTGGAACCGGGTGAGGATGGGTGGGTGGGTTGGGTGACATGTGGAACCGGGTGAGGATGGGTGGGTGGGTTGGGTGACAGGTGGAACCGGGTGAGGATGGGTGGGTGGGTTGGGTGACATGTGGAACCGGGTGAGGGTGGGTGGAACGGAGGGTGGTTTGGGGAGAGTCAGTGGACTGTGGGTGATAGGAGAGGGAAATAGGGGGCTATGGTAGGAGAAATAGAGGCTGGAAGGTGATAAGTGGAGATAGAAGAGCCTGGAGATGCTGGAATCGGGTGTGGGGATCATAAGAACAGAATATATAGTAGCATTAGGCCATTCAGCCCATCAAGACTATGTTGTCTTTCAATTGTGGCTGATTTTTTCAACCCATTCTCTTGCCTTCTCCCTGTAACCTTAATCTGCTTACCTGTCATCTTTGCCTTACATATACACAGTGACTTGTACACTCCTTACCTATCATCTCTGCCTTACATATACACAGTGACTTGTACACTCCTTACCTATCATCTCTGCCTTACATATACACAGTGACTTGTACACTCCTTACCTATCATCTCTGCCTTACATATACACAGTGACTTGTACACTCCTTACCTATCATCTCTGCCTTACATATACACAGTGACTTGTACACTCCTTACCTGTCATCTCTGCCTTACATATACACAGTGACTTGTACACTCCTTACCTATCATCTCTGCCTTACATATACACAGTGACTTGTACACTCCTTACCTATCATCTCTGCCTTACATATACACAGTGACTTGTACACTCCTTACCCATCATCTCTGCCTTACATATACACAGTGACTTGCCCTCTTTAGCTGTCTGTGGCATTGAATTCTGCAGATTCACCATCCTCTAGCTCGGGGGTCGGCAACCCGCGGCTCCGGAGCCACATGTGGCCCTTTTACGTCTGTGCTGCGGCTCCCTGTTGCTTTGGGAAATAATTGGTCAGTATTTAATTAAAATGTATTTTATGTTAGTTTGTTAGTTTTTGAAATGTAATTCTAAATTTGAAGATTATGGTGATCTTGTACAATCTAAATAAGACGTTGTGGCGACCCATTTCCTGACACATCCGAACCGGCTCACAATTAGCCAGCGTTCAGGCTAAGGGAGATAGCCTACGGGGGTTTGTGAGTATGTGTCTTTTGCAGCATCCGCGCCCATGGGGGTGGTGGGTTGAGGGAGGCTTAAAAGCAAGGCTGTTTAGTTCGAATAAAGCTATCTTTGACTGCAGTTTACTGACTGCGTGTAGCACACCGCTACAACGTGTTTTTATCGCTGGCTGTCCAGAGGGGAGCTGCTGAAACGCTTTGTCGCGTGTCTGGAAGAAGTGAAAACTTTCCTGGGCAGCAAAGGGCTCACCTTTCCTGAGCTGGAACAGCCAGAGTGGCTGGAAACGCTACACTTCATGGTAGACATGACAGCGCACCTAAACACGCTGAACACAGCTCTTCAGGGGTAAGGACGTACAGCCCTGCACATGTTGGAGGATGTTTTGGCATTCGAGCGCAAGTTGACAGTGCTTGCCAGAGATTTACAGAAAGGCACGTTGTCTCACTTCCCCAATTTGAGAGAGTTCAAACAAGGTCACGACATGATAAATTCGGAGTATTTACATTCTGCAATCATCGCAATGCAAACATCGTTTGGGAACCGCTTCTGTGAGTTCAGAGAGGAAAAAAACACATTATCCTTCCCGGTCACTCCCTTAAGCATCGATCCATCCCTACTGAATACGACTGCATTGTCAGGTGTGAGTCAACCTGAACAAGTATGATAAATATTTTAATTGCCTATTATTTTACGTATATTCATATGTTTTCATTGTTCAGTGAAATAGTCCTTTTATTTTTCAGGTTGACAGCTGGCTGACGTTATTTTTGGTTTGCTGCTGGCGGCAAATTTAAGTTTGGCGTTTTTCATAAATACAAGAAGGACTCAAAAAGACGTTGAGTATTTTACTTAAAAGTAACCTTCAACCCAACGTCTTTTTCTCGGAGTTCAAAATGTTTTTGTTGCATGCAGAAATGTAATTTCGTTTTCTCTGCAGGAGTTCATCAATTTCATAAATGCAACACATTATAGTTTGTTTATACATAGCATAAAGGCAAAACAAAACGTTGTATGCAGTGTTATTTCATTTTAAATGTCAAACGGGTTTTGCGGCTCCCAGTGTTTTCTTTTCTGTGGGAAACGGGTCCAAGTGGCTCTTTCAGTGGTCAAGGTTGCTGACCCCTGCTCTAGCTGAAGAAATTCCTCTCACCTCAGATTTAAAGTGACAGCACTTTATTCTGAAGTTATGTCTGAGATCCAGCCTCTCCTACTGATGGAAACATCCTCTCCACACGTACATTCCATCCAGGCCTATCAGTATCCAGTAAGTTTCAACGAGTTTGTCCCTCTTTCTTCTGAATTCCATCTGGTACAGGCCCAGAACCATCAAATAATTATGATTACAGGAAAGATGTCAACAAAATAGGGAGAGTACAGAGGAGATTTACTAGAGTCTTACCTGGGTTTCAGCACCTAACTTACAGGGAAAGATTGAACAAGTTAGGTCTTTATTCTTTGGAGCGTAGAAGGTTGGGGGGGGGGGACTTGATAGAGGTATTATGAGGGGGATCGATAGATTTGATGTGGACAGGCTTTTTCCATTGAGATTAGGGGAGATTCAAACAAGAGGACGTGTTGAGAGTTAGGGGGCAAAAGTTTAGGGGTAACATAAGGAGAACTTCTTTACTCAGAGAGTGGTAGCTGTGTGGAATGAGCTTCCAGTAGAAGTGGTAGAGGCAGTTTCGATATTGTAAATTAAAAAAAAATTGAATATGTATATGGACAGGAAAGGAATGGAGGGTTATGGGCTGAGTGCAGGTCAGTGGGACTAGGTGAGAGTAAGCATTCGGCACGGACTAGAAGGGCCGAGATGGCCTGTTTCCGTGCTGTGATTGTTATATGGTTATGTGGTTATTGAGAGATCAGCTAGAGGTACACAGAATTATGAGGGTATCGATAAGGTAAAGGCAAGCCTGTTTCCGTGATGTAATTGTTATATGGTTGTATAAGTGTTATTCATATGTTAATCCTTCAATCCTGTGATATTCTTCTAGATTCTCTCCTTGCTTAGACTGGGGCCCAAACTGCTCCTAATAAATGTGGGCTGACCAACACCAAATAAAGCCCGAGTTGAACATCCTTTCTTTTATATTTGTTGTCTCGAAATAAGCACTGACAATGCATGTGCCTTCTTTGGCACTGACTCAAGCTGGAAGTTAACAATGAAGGAACTAGAATTCCAAGTCCTTTTGCAACTCTAGTTTCAGAATTTTCTCCGTTTTGAAAATCCAGTGTTATCAATGTGCATCAGACCGTACTTCCCTGTGCTGCATTCCATCTGTCGCTTCTTTGCCCACACTTCTAATCTTTCCACGTCCTTCTGCAGGTCCCCTGCCTGTGCAATGCAAACTGACCTTAGATTCATTGACAAACTTGGCTACAATGCCATCAGTTCTTTCATTAATCTATCAAGTGAGAACATGTGGTGCAAATGGCTGACCTCTCCGAAACTCCGCTAATCACTGACAGTCATCCTCAAAACGACTCCTTTATCCCCACTCTCTGACTTCTGCCTGCCAGATAATCTTTTATTCATACTGATAACTAAGAGTTGGGAGTCAGAATGGAAATTTTGAGACCTTAAGACAAGAAGACTGTAAAATACAGGAGCCGAATTAGGCCATTTGGCCCATCGAGTCTACTAAGTCACTTCATCATTGGCTGATCCATTTTCCCTCTGAGTCCCAACCTCTTCCCTTATCCCCATACCCCTTCATGCCCTGACCAGTCAAGAAACTATCATCCTTTACCCGATGACCCAAATTCCACAGATTCACCAGTCTCTGGCTGAAGATTCTCCTCATCGTTGTTCTAAATAATTGTCCCTCTATTCTGAGGCTGTGTCCTCTGGTCTTAGACTCCCCCATCGTAGGAAATATCCTCTCCATGTCCACTCTATCGGGGCTTTTTAATATTTGATAGGTTTCAATAAGATCACCCCTCATTCTTCTGAATTCCAGTGAATGCAGGCCCAGAGCCATCGAGCACTCCATATGACAAGCCCTTCAATCCCGGAATCACTTTTGTGAGCTTCCTTTCCACAAAGCTACCTGCCCCTCCACCTATCTTCATATCATCTGCAAAATTGGTCACAAAACCATCAATTCTGTCATCCAAGTCATTGCATTTAACATAAAAAGAATCTGTCCCAACACAGACCCCTATGGAGCACCACTAGTCACAGCCAACCAACCAGAAAAGGGCCCCTTTATTCCCACTCTTTGCTTCTCCCGATCATCCAATGCTCTATCCATGCTGGAATATTTCCTGAAATACCATGGGTTCACATGTGGCACCTTGTCAAAGGCCTTCTGAAAATCCAAGTGCACAACATCCACCGATTCTCCTTTGTCTATCCTGATTGTTATTTCTTCAAAGAATTCCAACAGATTTGTCAGGCAAGATTTTCCCTTGAGGAAACCATGCTGACTACGGACCATTTTATCATATGTCTCCAAATCCCTCAAAACCACATCCTCAACAATTGACTCAAACATCTTCCCAACCACTGACGTCAGACTAACTGCTCTCAGATTTCCTTTCTTCTGCCTGTGGAATAACATTTGCAATTTCAGTCAGAATTTATTGATTCTCAAAAGGTTATTACTAATGCCTCCACAATCTCTTCAGCCAGCTCTTTCAGAACCCTGAGCTGCAGACCATCTGGTCCAGGTGACTTGTCTACCTTCAGAACTTTCAGTTTCCCAAGCATTTTCTCCCTGGTAAAGGCAACATCACACACTTCTGACTCCTGATACTCTTGAACTTCCACCAAACTGCTGGTGTCTTCCACGTGAAGACTGATGCCAACTACTTAATCAGTTCACGTACACAATGCTGGAAGAACTCAGCAGGCCAGGCAGCATCCATGAGAAAAGAGTAGCCCACATTTCGGGTGGTAAGGGGGTAAGGGGGGTAAGGGGGGGAGGTGTGGGGACAGGTGTATCATTTGCGCTTGCCAGGTGGGAGTTCTGTGGGGAGGGACGTGTGGACCAGGTAGTCGCTGAGGGAACGATCCCTGCGAAAAGCTGAGAGGGGTAGGGAAGGAAAGATGTGCTGCGTGGTGGGGTCCTGTTGAAGGATGTGGAGGATAATGTGTTGGATCCGGAGGCTGGTGGGGTGGTAAGTGAGGACAAGGGGAACCCGGTCCCTGTTGTGGTGACAGGTGGATGGGTTAAGGGCCGAAGTGTGGGAAGTGGAGGAGATGCAGGTGAGGGCATCTTTGATGACTCCAGAAGGGAAACCATGATCCTGAAAGGAGGAGGACATTTGAGAAGTCCTGGAATGGAAAGCCTCATCCTGGGAGCAGATGTGGCGGAGACGGAGGAACTGGGAATAGGGAATGGCATTTTTGCATTGGGCAGGGTGGGAAGAGGTATAGTCAAGATAGTTATGGGAGTCAGTGGGTTTGTAGAAGATGTCAGTGGATAGTCTGTCTCCAGAGATGGAGACCGAGAGATCAAGAAAGGGGAGAGAAGTGTCCGAGATGGACCAAGTGAAAGTTAGAGGCAAAATTGATGAAATTGACGAGCCCAGCATGGGTGCAGGAAGCAGCACCAATGTAGTCGTCAATGTAGCGGAGGAAAAGTTGGGGAGTGGTGCCAGTATAGATTTGGAGCATAGACTGTTCCACATAACCCACAAAGAGGCAGGCATAGCCGGGGCCCATGCGAGTGCCCATGGCTACACCCTTGACGTGGAGAAAGTGGGAAGACCCAAAGGAGAAGTTACTGAGAGTTAGAACAAGCTCCGCCAACTGGAGAAGTGTGGTGGTGCTGGGGAACTGCTGGGGTAGCGGAGGGCTTTGAGGACTTCTTGATGGGGGATGGCGGTGTACAAGGATTGAACATCCATGGTAAAAATGAAGCAGTCGGGGCCGGGGAATTGGAAGTTATTAAAGAAGTGAAGGGCATGGGATGTATCCTGGATGTAGGTGGGGAGAGACTGACCTACGGGGGAGAAAATGGAGTCCAGGTAGGCAGGCACAAGTTCGGTGGGGCAGGAGCAGGCAGAAACTATGGGTCTGCTGGGACAGTCAGGCTCGTGGATCTTGGGGAGGAGGTAAAACCGAGCTGTGCGGGGTGTGGGAATTATGAGTTTTTTGTCTGAGGGAGGAAGGTGTCCGGAGTTGATGACGGGTTTTTCTGGCTGAGGGAGGAAGGTGTCCGGAGTTGATGAGGGTTTTTCTGGCTGAGGGAGGAAGGTGTCCGGATTTGATGAAGGTTTTTCTGGCTGAGGGAGGAAGGTGTCCGGAGTTGATGAGGGTTTTTCTGGCTGAGGGAGGAAGGTGTCCGGAGTTGATGAGGGTTTTTCTGGCTGAGGGAGGAAGGTGTCCGGAGTTGATGAGGGGTTTTTCTGGCTGAGGGAGGAAGGTGTCTGGAGTTGATGAGGGGTTTTTCTGGCTGAGGGAGGAAGGTGTCCGGAGTTGATGAGGGTTTTTCTGGCTGAGGGAGGAAGGTGTCCGGAGTTGATGAGGGTTTTTCTGGCTGAGGGAGGAAGGTGTCCGGAGTTGATGAGGGGTTTTTCTGGCTGAGGGAGGAAGGTGTCCGGAGTTGATGAGGGTTTTTCTGGCTGAGGGAGGAAGGTGTCTGGAGTTGATGAGGGTTTTTCTGGCTGAGGGAGGAAGGTGTCCGGAGTTGATGAGGGGTTTTTTGGCTGAGGGAGGAAGGTGTCTGGAGTTGATGAGGGGTTTTTCTGGCTGAGGGAGGAAGGTGTCCGGAGTTGATGAGGGTTTTCCTGGCTGAGGGAGGAAGGTGTCCGGATTTGATGAGGGTTTTTCTGGCTGAGGGAGGAAGGTGTCTGGAGTTGATGAGGGGTTTTTCTGGCTGAGGGAGGAAGGTGTCCGGAGTTGATGAGGGTTTTCCTGGCTGAGGGAGGAAGGTGTCCGGAGTTGATGAGGGGTGTATCTGGCTGAGGGAGGAAGGTGTCCGGAGTTGATGAGGGTTTTTCTGGCTGAGGGAGGAAGGTGTCCGGATTTGATGAAGGTTTTTCTGGCTGAGGGAGGAAGGTGTCTGGAGTTGATGAGGGTTTTTCTGGCTGAGGGAGGAAGGTGTCTGGAGTTGATGAGGGTTTTTCTGGCTGAGGGAGGAATGTGTCCGGAGTTGATGAGGGTTTTTCTGGCTGAGGGAGGAAGGTGTCCGGAGTTGATGAGGGGTTTTTCTGGCTGAGGGAGGAAGGTGTCTGGAGTTGATGAGGGTTTTTCTGGCTGAGGGAGGAAGGTGTCCGGAGTTGATGAGGGGTTTTTTGGCTGAGGGAGGAAGGTGTCCGGAGTTGATGAGGGTTTTTCTGGCTGAGGGAGGAAGGTGTCCGGAGTTGATGAGGGTTTTTCTGGCTGAGGGAGGAAGGTGTCCGGATTTGATGAGGGTTTTTCTGGCTGAGGGAGGAAGGTGTCTGGAGTTGATGAGGGTTTTTCTGGCTGAGGGAGGAAGGTGTCCGGAGTTGATGAGGGGTTTTTCTGGCTGAGGGAGGAAGGTGTCCGGAGTTGATGAGGGGTTTTTTGGCTGAGGGAGGAAGGTGTCCGGAATTGATGAGGGGTTTTTCTAGCTGAGGGAGGAAGGTGTCCGGAGTTGATGAGGGGTTTATCTGGCTGAGGGAGGAAGTTGTCTGGAGTTGATGAGGGGTTTTTCTGGCTGAGGGAGGAAGGTGTCCGGAGTTGATGAGGGTTTTTCTGGCTGAGGGAGGAAGGTGTCCGGAGTTGATGAGGAGTTTTTCTGGCTGAGGGAGGAAGGTGTCCGGAGTTGATGAGGGGTTTATCTGGCTGAGAGAGGAAGGTGTCCGGAGTTGATGAGGGGTTTATCTGGCTGAGAGAGGAAGGTGTCCGGAGTTGATGAGGGGTTTTTCTGGCTGAGGGAGGAAGGTGTCTGGAGTTGATGAGGGGTTGTTTTGGCTGAGGGAGGAAGGTGTCCGGAGTTGATGAGGGGTTTTTCTGGCTGAGGGAGGAAGGTGTCCGGAGTTGATGAGGGTTTTTCTGGCTGAGGGAGGAAGGTGTCCGGAGTTGATGAGGGTTTTTCTGGCTGAGGGAGGAAGGTGTCCGGAGTTGATCAGGGTTTTTCTGGCTGAGGGAGGAAGGTGTCCGGAGTTGATGAGGGTTTTTCTGGCTGAGGGAGGAAGGTGTCCAGAGTTGATGAGGGTTTTTCTGGCTGAGGGAGGAAGGTGTCCGGAGTTGATGAGGGGTTTTTCTGGCTGAGGGAGGAAGGTGTCCGGAGTTGATGAGGGGTTTACCTGGCTGAGGGAGGAAGGTGTCCGGAGTTGATGAGGGTTTTTTTGGCTGAGGGAGGAAGGTGTCCGGAGTTGATGAGGGTTTTTCTGGCTGAGGGAGGAAGGTGTCCGGAGTTGATGAGGGGTTTTTTTGGCTGAGGGAAGAAGGTGTCCAGAGTTCCACCACCCAGCACATCTTTCCCTCCCTACCCCTCTCAGCTTTTCTCAGTGATCGTTCCCTCCGTGACTACCTGGTCCACACGTCCCTCCCCACAGAACTCCCACCTGGCACTTATCCCTACAAGCGCAAATGCTACACCTGTCCCCACCATTCAGGGCCCCAGACAGTCCTTCCAGGTGAGGCAACACTTCACCTGCGAGTCTGCTGGAGTCGTCTATTGCATCCGGTGCTCCCGGTGCAGCCTCCTCTACATCGGTGAGACCCGACGCAGATTGGGGGACCGCTCCGTCGAGCACCTCCGCTCCGTCCGTCACAATAGACAGGACACATACACACTGTCCGTCACAACAGACAGGACACCTCCGCTCCGTCCGTCACAATAGACAGGACTTCCCAGTTGCCACCCACTTCAACTCTGCCTCTCATTCCCATCTCGATATGTCCATACATGGCCTCCTCTACTGCCATGATGAGGCCAAACTCAGGTTGGAGGAGCAACACCTCATCTACCATCTGGGTAGCCTCCAGCTTGGTGGTATGAACATTGAATTCTCCAATTTCCGGTAATTCCCTCCCCCTCCCCTCCCCTATCCCAGGTCCCTCTCTACCTCTCTCCCCTTTCAACTTTCTGCTTCTTTATCTCTACAGTTCTTTCATGCTTATCCCCTCCCCCTCCCCCCTTTATCTTTCCTCTGATTGGTTTTCCACCTGGCACCTCTAGGCCCTACCCCCTCCCCTATCTCTATTACTGGGCTTCGGCCCTCTCTTCCCCCCCATTCCTGATGAAGGGTCTCGGCCCGAAACATTAGCTACTCTTTTCTCACAGATGCTGCCTGACCAGCTGAGTTCTTCCAGCGTTGTGTATGTATTCTTTGAAACACAGCATCTGCAGTTGTATTTTTATTTTTGTGATTTAATCAGTTTGTCTGTCATTTCCTTGTCCCCGTTACTACCTCTCCAGCATCATCTTCCATTGGTCCAATATTGACTGCGGCCTCTCTTTTACAGTTTACAAATCTGAAGAAACATTTGGTAACCTTGGCTGGCTTGCCTTCATATTCTGTCTTTTCCTTCTTTATGACTTTTTAGTTGCCTCCTGTTGGTTTTTAAAAGCTTCCCAATCGTATAACTTCCCACTCATTTTTGTTCTATTTTATGCCCTCTCTTTGGCTTTTATATTGGCTTTGACTTCTCTTGTCAGCCACGATTGTGTCATCCTGCCTTTAGATTACTACCTCCTTGGGATATATATATATCCTTCACCTTCTGAATTGCTCCCTGAAATTCCAGCCATTACTGTTCTGCCATCATCCCTGCTAGTATTCCCTTCCAATCAATTTTGGCCAGCTCCTCTTTCGCTGCCGCTGTAATTCCCTTTACTCCACTGTAACACTGATGCATATGAGATTAGCTGATCCTTCTGAAATTGCGAATGAATTCGATCATATGATCACCCCACCCCCAAGGGTTCCTTTACCTTAAGCTCCCTAATCAATTCTGGTTCATTGCACAACACCCAATCCAGAATAGCTGATCCTTTCATGGGCTCAACCATGAGCTGCTCTAAAAAGTCACCTTTAGGCGTTCTAGAAATTATTCCCTTGTGATATAGCAGCAAGACCATTTTCCCAGTCTACCTGCGTATTGAAATCCCCGTGACTATCATAACATTGCCTTTCTGACATGCGTTTTCTGTCTCCCATTGTGATTTGTAGACCACATCTTTACTTCTGTTTGCAGGTCTGTATACAACTCCCATCAGGGTCTTTTTACCCTTGCAGTTTCTTAACTCTACCACAATGATTCAACACCTTCCAACCCTATGTCACCTCTTTTTAATATTTGATTCCAATTTTACTAACAGAGCAACAGCACCCCCTCTGCATATCTGCCTGTCCTTTCGATACAGTGTGTATCCTTGGATGCGTAACTCCCAGCTATAATCTTTCAGCTACGATTCAGTGCCAATCTGTAACTGTGCTACAAGTTCATCTACCTATTCCATACACTGCACACATTCAACTACAACACCCTCAGTCCTGTGTTCACCCTTTTCGATATTCTCCACCTTTTACATTGCAAATAATCCCATTGACTGCAATCTTGCCCTGTCATCAGCCTCTCCTTGCTCGGAGTCTCACTAAACACTGCCTCTGTTTGTAAACCAACCACCCCATCCTCACCACTGTCACACTGGTTCCCATCCTCCTGCTAAATTAGTTCAAACTCTCCTGAACATTTCTAGCAACCCTGCCCGCAAGGATATTGATCCCGCTCGGGTTCAGGTGTACCCCGTCCCTTTTGTACAGATCATCCTTTGCTCAGAAGAGATCCCAATGGTCCGTATATCTGAAAGCCCCCCCACAACGGTTCCTCAGTCACTCATTTATCTGCCAAGTCTTCCTATTCTGGTGCCTGGCACAGAGAGTGATCCAGAGAGAACCTCCCTGGTGATCCTGTTTCTGGGGTTTCTACCCAGCTCCCTAAAGTCTCTCATCAGGACCTCCCCACCTTTCCGGTGCCAATCTGTGCCAAGGCTTCTGGCTGCTCATCCTCCCTCTTTAGAACGCTGCGGACCCGATCCGTAACATCCCTGACCCTGGTATCTGAGAGGCATCATGCCACTTGGGTATCACAAAACTGGAAATCAGCAGATGCTGGAAATCCAAAGCAACACACACACAATGCAGGAAGAGCTCAGCAGCTCAGGCAGTATCTATGGAAAAGAGTAAACAGTCAACGTATCAGGCCGAAACCCTTCATCGGGACTTGAAACATCGACTGTACTCTTCGTCATTGACACTGCCTGACCTGTTGAGTTCCTCCAGCATTTTGTGTGTGTCACCATCTGGGCAGGTCAAACCATCAAGCCTCATTCATTGGCTAATTGGAGGGCATGTTAGCCAAGAAAATGAAGGTAAGGGTAAGTGGAGAGTGTGTCGGGGCAGTAGTGAGTGTTGTTGCTATTACTAAAGAGAAGGGGCTTTGGAAGCTGAGAAGTCAGAAGGTAAATACTCACCTGGACCGGATGAAGTACACCCCAGGGTATATTTACAATGGAGGATAATAGGTTCTTGAACAGTCAGGGTGGGTGTCAAAGACAGAAGAGTGGGTTGAGAGGGTAAGATCATTTGCAGACGTGGGTGGAGAAGTGGCAGGTGGAGTTTAATCTGGTCAAGTGTGAGGGTTTGCCCTTCGAGAGCTCAACATAAAAGGAAAGTACATGTCGTAGGTCACGAAGAGTCGGACTCCACGTAACGACTGAACAACAACATGTCACAGGAGCACACTGAGGCCCCTAGGAATCTGCTCCACCATTCCATCATGGCTGATCTCTTTTTCCTCTCAATCCTACTCGATGGGCTGAACAGCTGAAAATCTTTTGGTCTTACGGACTGGACAGTGGAATGGTCACTGTGGTCTTACGGACTGGACAGTGGAATGGTCACTGTGGTCTTACGGACTGGACAGTGGAATGGCCACTGTGGTCTTACAGACTGGACAGTGGAATGGTCACTGTGGTCTTACGGACTGGACAGTGGAATGGCCACTGTGGTCTTACGGACTGGACAGTGGAATGGTCACTGTGGTCTTACGGACTGGACAGTGGAATGGCCACTGTGGTCTTACGGACTGGACAGTGGAATGGTCACTGTGGTCTTACGGACTGGACAGTGGAATGGCCACTGTGGTCTTACTGACTGGACAGGTGGAATGGTCACTGTGGTCTTAAGGACTGGACAGTGGAATGGTCACTGTGGTCTTACAGACTGGACAGTGGAATGGCCACTGTGGTCTTACTGACTGGACAGGTGGAATGGTCACTGTGGTCTTAAGGACTGGACAGTGGAATGGTCACTGTGGTCTTACGGCTGGAGAGTGGAATGCTCACTGTGGTCTTACGGACTGGACAGTGGAATGGCCACTGTGGTCTTACGGACTGGACAGTGGAATGGTCACTGTGGCCTTACGGACTGGACAGTGGAATGGTGACTGTGGTCTTACCGACTGGACAGGTGGAAAGATCACTGTGGTCTTAAGGACTGGACAGTGGAATGGTCACTGTGGTCTTAAGGACTGGACAGTGGAATGGCCACTGTGGTCTTAAGGACTGGACAGTGCAATGGTCACTGTGGTCTTACGGACTGGACAGGTGGAATGGTCACTGTGGTCTTAAGGACTGGACAGTGGAATGGTCACTGTGGTTTTACGGACTGGAGAGTGGAATGGCCACTGTGTTTTTATGGACTGGACAGTGGAATGGTCACTGTGGTCTTATGGACTGGACAGGTGGAATGGTCACTGTGGTCTTACGGACTGGACAGTGGAATGGCCACTGTGGTCTTACGGACTGGACAGTGGAATGGTCACTGTGGTTTTATGGACTGGACAGTGGAATGGTCACTGTGGTTTTATGGACTGGACAGTGGAATGGCCACTGTGGTCTTACGGACTGGACAGTGGAATGGTCACTGTGGTTTTATGGACTGGACAGTGGAATGGTCACTGTGGTTTTATGGACTGGACAGGTGGAATGGTCAGTGTGGTCTTACGGACTGGACAGTGGAATGGTCACTGTGGTCTTACCGACTGGACAGTGGAATGGTCACTGTGGTCTTACGGACTGGACAGTGGAATGGCCACTGTGGTCTTACGGACTGGACAGTGGAATGGTCACTGTGGTCTTACGGACTGGACAGTGGAATGGTCACTGTGGTCTTACCGACTGGACAGTGGACTGGTCACTATGTTTTTACGGACTGGACAGGTGGAATGGTCACTGTGGTCTTACGGAGTGGACAGTGGAATGGTCACTGTGGTCTTACGGAGTGGACAGTGGAATGGTCAATGTGGTTTTATGGACTGGACAGTGGAATGGTCACTGTGGTTTTACGGACTGGACAGTGGAATGGTCACTGTGGTTTTCTGCACTGGACAGGAGGAATGGTCACTGTGGAGGCTGTGTCTTTGAATACATTTAACGTGGAGGTTGATAGTTCTTGATCAGCAAACAGAGTTCAATCAGCAGGAAGAGGCGGGAGAATGGGGTTGAGAGGAGATATGAATCAGCCTCGAGCAGACTCCTAATGGGCTAATTGTGCTCCTGTGACATGTACTATTATTTAATTTTCAGCTGCCAAAGAGCAAAGTCTCACACTTGACCAGATTAAACTCCATCTGCCACTTCTACTACTATCTACTACTCCCCCTTTCCCAATCTTGAAATGCCCTAACATTCTAGCATGCTCTACGCTGACCTCACTATCCTCTCATTTTCTCTTCAGTAAATTCCAACACAAAGTCCTTATCTCTGATCTTTTACACATCCTCTGTCTTGTTTCCTCTTCCATCCTTGAGTGGTTGTACCCTTTCTCCAGTTAGTCTCTTGCTCTTTCTGTACATTATAAGACCATAAGGTCATAAAATATAGGAGCTAAATTAGGCCATTTAGCCCATTTGCCATCATGGCTGATCCAAGTTTCCTCTCAGCCCCAATCTCCTGCCTTCTCCCTGTACCGCTTCGTGCCCTGACCAATCAAGAATCTTTCAACTTCTGCCTGAAATATACATAAAGACTTGGCCTCCACAGTTGCCAGTGGCAACAAATACTACAGATTCTCCACTCTTTGGCTAAAGAAGTTCTTCCTCATCTCTGTTCATAAAGAATGCACCTCTATTCTGAGGCTGTGTCCTCTGGACATAGACTCTCCCTCCATAGGAAACATCCTCTCCACATCCACTCTATCTGTGTCCTCTGGACATAGACTCTCCCTCCATAGGAAACATCCTCTCCACATCCACTCTATCGAGGCCTTTCACCATTCGATAGGTTTCAATGAGGTCACCCCTCATTCTTCTGAATTCCAGTCAATGCAGGCCCAGAGCCATCAAACACTCTTCATATATGTGGAATACTTTGGGATTCTCCTTAATCTTACATGCCAAAAGCTTTTCATGATTCCTTCTAGCTCTCCTGTGTCCCTTATTAGTTCCATTCTGACTCTTTTATAGCTTTTTCAGTGTCTTGTCTGATTCCATATTCTACATGCTTTCTGAACACAGGACATCCTACAGATGCTGAAAGTCCAGAGCAACACACACAACAAGCTGGAGAAACTCAACAGGTCAGGCAACAACTATGCAGTGGAATTAACAGTTGACGTTCTGATCAGGAGGTCTCAGCCTGGAACATTGACTGTTTATTGTTCTCGTTGTCCTGTGGTTGAAGGGAAGTACCCGGTGGGGAGGCACTTCAGTTTTCTGTGCCCACTTCCAAAAAGGCAGATGGCATCAGCACTGGCAGATTCACCTACTTGGGCAGCAGCATTCTGCAGGATGGTGGGACCAAGGACAACATTCAGTTCAGACTCAGCAAAGCTATAAACATCTTCAGATCAATGAGCAACATATGGGGAGTAACCAAGTGCAGTGCCCACACCAAGGTGAAGATGTACCAGGGCTGAGTTCTGTCCTCACTCCTGTACGGGTCAGAATGCTGGCGCACGACAGACAGTGACTGCGCCATCCCACACCACGTGACTCCAGAAGATCCTCCATATGTTATGGAAAAAAGATTTCCAACCACGCCGTACTCCGTCAGAGTTAGCAGGAGGACGTGGCTATGATCATCATGAGGTGGAGATGGGTTGGGCACGTGATGAACAGAGAGGCCACTCTATCACTAAGGCAGCACTTCGATGGAACCCTAAAGAGCGGAGCAAACACAGGAGACAGAAGGCCACTGGGTGCCATACAGTAGAGACAGAAAGGAAGACCCTGACCCACACCTGGGGCACAATGGAGAAGACGGCCAAGGGCAGACCAGAGATGGAGGGCCTTCGTTGCTGCCCGAAATGCCAGTAACTAACCTACTGCCAAATGGTCGGTGTAAGAAGGCATAGTTTGGATGCTTTGACGACGAGGCAGCATCTCCTGTACACATTGTCAATGGTGGGAGGGATGTATTGGGCTGATTCCACTACTGCTCATGAGACTCACAGCTCCTCATCAAACTTGGCTTATTGAGAGTGGAGGAATGTGGAACGAGGTCTCCAGACTCGGCCCTTGGACCAGGAGTGGGGCCGATCACGAGTGGGGTGTCTGTAACCAGCACCGAGCTCCTGGGCGAAGGCGAGGAAGGTGGGTGAGAGCGGAAATCGCGCGCACATCACAGAGACCATGAGATGCTATCAGAGCTCAGGAAAACAGCACGGTGGGGGAGGGGACAGTTTCTACTGCATTCGTCAACGATGCAGACCAAGCCGCAAGCTCACTCAGCACCTGTTGTTGGACCCAGTGAGAGGCTGAGGCGAGCTAGGCCTTGACGCCATCGTACAGGCCATTCAGCCCAACAGCTCCCTGCTGGCCCCTTCTGACCCTTTCCATTACACCACTGAGGCATAGGGAGAGATCAAGAAGGAGTGAAGTGATGTAATGGAGGAGCCGGAGAGAAAGGGGAATGTGGGAGGGGAGGGGAGAATGTGTCCTGGTGTTGGGGATGGGAGAGAAGATGGTGGCAGGGCCTGGTACTCTGGGGCAGAGAGGGAAGGGGTTGAAGGGAAGAAAGGGGAGGGGAGCTGGTGTCTCAGGACTGGTGTGTCACCATGCATTTTCCAACATTGTATTTCATTTGCCACTTCCTTGCTCATTCTCCTAATCTGTCCAAGTCCTTCTGCATCCTTCCTGTTTCCTCAACACTACCTGTCCCTCCACCAATCTTCGTATCATCTGCAAACGTGACAACAAAGCCATCTATTCCATCAGCTAAATCACTGACAAACAGTGTGAACACTTGTGGTCCCAATACTGACCCCTGAGGACACCACGAGTCACTGGCAGTCTACCAGAAAAGGCTCCTTTATTCCCACTTGCTGCCTCCTGCCTGTCAGCCATTCCTCTATCCATGCCCGTATCTTTCCTGTAACGTCACAGGAATTTATCACGTTAAGCAGCCTGATGAGGATAAGTCACCTGGACTGGATGGTCTACATTCCAGAGTCCTGAGAGAAATTCCTGAAGAAATAACAGATGCATTGGTCATGATCTTTCAAGAATCATTTGGTTCTGGCATGGTCCCGGAGGACTGGAAGATTGAAAATGTTACTCCACCCTTTAAGAAGGGAGGAAGGCAAAAGAAAGGAAATTATAGGCCAATTAGTCTGACCTCAGTGGTTGGAGTCGATTATAAAGGACGCGATTTGTACTCGGAGACTGATGATAAAATAAGTCAAAGTCAGGGTGGTTTCTGTGAAGGGAAATCTTGCCTGACAAATCTGTGAGAGTTGTTTGAGGAAGTAACAAGCAGGGTGGACAAAGGAGAGGCAGTGGATGTCATTTACTTGGATTTTCAGAAGGCATTTGACAAGGTGCCACATGTGAGGCTGTTTAACAAGATGGAATCCTATGGCATTACAGGAAAGATAACGGCACGGATAGCGGAATGGCTGACAGGCAGGAGGCAGTGAGTGGGAATAAAAGGGGCCTCTTCAGGTTGGCTGCTGGTGACTCGTGGTGTTCCTCAGGGGTCAGTATTAGGACCACGACTGTTCACATTGTTTGTCAATAATATAGAAAATGGAATTGATGGTTTGTGGCAAAGTTTGCAGTTGATGCGAAGAGTAGTGGAAGGGGAAGCAGTGCTGAGAAAGCAATGGGATTGCAGCAAGAGTCAAGTCAAGTCAAGTCACTTTTTATTGTCATTTCGACCATAACTGCTGGTACAGTACACAGTGAAAATGAGACAATGTTTTTCAGGACCATGGTGCTACATGAAACAGTACAAAAACTAGACTGAACTACGTAAAGCAACACAAAATCTACACCAGACTACAGAGCTACCCAGGACTGCATAAAGTACACAGAACAGTGCAGGCATGACAATAAATAATAAACAAGACAATAGGCAGAGCAGAGGGCAGTAGGTTGGTAGTCCAATGGTTTGGGGGAAAATCTGTTACATAAATAATCAGCTGAATGACGGCATCTGGGAAGACTTTGACAAATTGGAAGAATGGGCAAAAAAGTAACAGATGGGGTACAGAGTTGGGAAATGTATGATAATGCTTTTGGTCAAACGAACAATCGTATGGACTACTATCCAAATGGGGAGAAGGTTCAAACATCAGAGGTGTTCAGAGGGATTTAGGAGTCCTCGTGTAAGACTCCGAGAAGGTTAATTTCCAGGTTGAGTCTGTGGTCAAGAAGGCAAATGCAATGTTGCCATTTATTTCTAGGGAAATAGAATATAAAAGCAGGAGATAATGCTGAGGCTTTATAAGACACTAGGCAGGCCAAACGGAGTATTGACAGCAGTTCTGGGCCCCATATCTTTGAAAAGATGTGCTGTCATTGGAGAGTCCAGAGGAAGTTCATGAAGACGATTCTGGGAATGAAGGGTTTAACAAATGAGGAGCATTTTAGCAGCTTAGGGCCTGTACTCACTGGAATTTAGAAGATTGCAGGGGGATCTCATTGAAATCTACCGAATGTTGAGAGGACTAGAGAGGGTGGATGTGGAGAGGATGTTTCCTACGGTGGGGGTATCCAGAACTAGAGAGTACAGCCTCAAAATTAAGGGGGTGACCTTTTAGAATGGAGGTAACAAGGAATTATTTTAAACCAGAAAGTGGTGAATCTGTGGAATGCTCTGCCACTGACTGTGGTGGGGGTCAAGTCTGTGGTTATATTTAAGATGGAAGCTGATCGGTCAGGGCATCAAAGGACATGGCAAGAAGGCAGGTGTACAGGGTTGAGTGGGATCTGGGATCAGCCATGCTGGAATGACAGAGCAGACTTGATGGGCTGAATGGCCTAATTCTGCTTGTATGTTTTCTGATCTAAAGGTCTCAGCCCAAAACGTTGACTGTTTATTCATCTCCATAGATGCTGCCTGACCTATTGAGTTCCTCCAGCATTTTGTCTGTTTAAAACCATGTATAGGAACAGAATTTGGCCATTTGGCCCATCGAGCCTGCTCCACATTTCATCATGGCTGATCCAATTTTCCTCTCAGCCCCCATCTCCTGCCTTCCCCCAGTAACCCTTCATGTCCTGACCAATCAAGAATCTAGCAACCTCTGTCTTAAATATACATTAAAAGCTTGTCCTCTACAGCTGCCTCTGGCAAAAATTCTACAGATTCACCACTCTCTGGCTAAAGAAATT
The DNA here is from genome assembly GCF_030144855.1 of Hypanus sabinus. Lineage (NCBI taxonomy): Eukaryota > Metazoa > Chordata > Chondrichthyes > Myliobatiformes > Dasyatidae > Hypanus > Hypanus sabinus. The sequence goes on from NC_082712.1 coordinate 2,050,647, forward strand.
CCTCCTCATCTCCATTCTAAATGGACACACCTCTATGCTGAGACTGTACCCTCTGGTCTTAGACTCTCCCACTACAGGAAACATCCTCTCCACATCAGCTCGATCGGGGCCTTCCACCGTTCGATGGGTTCCGATGAGGTCACGTCTCATCTTCTGAATTCCAGTCAATTCAAGGCCATCAAATGCTCTTCATATGAGAAGCTACTCATCGCTGGAATCATTTTTGTGACCCTCCTTTGAACACTCTCCAGTTTCAGCACATCCTTTTGAAAGAAAGGGGCCTAAATCTGCACACAATACTGTAAGTGAGGTCTCACCAGTGTTTTACAAAGTCTGAACATTACATCGTTGCTGTTATTTTGTGGTCCTCTTGAAATGAATGCTTACATCACATTTGCTTTCCTCACCACAGACTCAACCTGCAAATGAACCTTCGGGGAATCCTGCACAAGGACTCCCAAGTCCCTTTGAGCCTCAGTTTTCAGTATTTTCTCACCATTTAGAAAATAGTCAACCCTTTCATTTCTCCTTCCAAAGTGAATGACCATACACTTTCCTGACGCTGTATTGCATCTGTCATTTCTTTGCCCATTCTCCTAACCTAAGTCCTGTCTCCTCTCTACTTCCTCCAAACTACATGCTCCTCCACCTATCTTCATATTGTCTACAAACTTTGCCTTGGATTTCCAGCATCTGAAGATATTGTGATCGCATTAACAGTGGAGAGAACGGTGAGGGGTCTGGGGTTATGGAGAGAACGGTGAGGGGTCTGGGGTTATGGAGAGAATGGTGAAGGGAGTGGGGTTATGGAGAGAACGGTGAGGGGTCTGGGGTTATGGAGAGAATGGTGAAGGGACTGGGGTTATGGAGAGAATGGTGAGGGGTCTGGGGTTATGGAGAGAACGGTGAGGGATCTGGGGTTATGGAGAGAACGGTAAGGGGTCTGGGGTTATGGAGAGAACGGTAAGGGGACTGGGGTTATGGAGAGAACGGTAAGGGGTCTGGGGTTATGGAGAGAATGGTGAAGGGTCTGGGGTTATAGAGAGAATGGTAAGCGGACTGGGGTTATGGAGAGAACGGTGAGGGGTCTGGGGTTATGGAGAGAACGGTGAGGGGTCTGGGGTTATGGAGAGAACGGTGAGGGGTCTGGGGTTATGGAGAGAACGGTGAAGGGACTGGGGTTATGGAGAGAACGGTGAGGGGTCTGGGGTTATGGAGAGAATGGTGAAGGGACTGCGGTTATGGAGAGAACGGTGAGGGGTCTGGGGTTATGGAGAGAACGGTGAAGGGACGGGTTATGGAGACAATGGTGAGGGGTCTGGGGTTATGGAGAGAACGGTGAGGGGTCTGGGGTTATGGAGAGAACGGTGAAGGGACTGGGGTTATGGAGAGAACGGTGAGGGGTCTGGGGTTATGGAGAGAATGGTGAAGGGACTGCGGTTATGGAGAGAACGGTGAGGGGTCTGGGGTTATGGAGAGAACGGTGAAGGGACGGGTTATGGAGACAAAGGTGAGGGGTCTGGGGTTATGGAGAGAACGGTGAGGGGTCTGGGGTTATGGAGAGAACAGTGAAGGGACTGGGGTTATGGAGAGAACGGTGAGGGGTCTGGGGTTATGGAGAGAACGGTAAGGCGTCTGGGGTTATGGAGAGAATGGTGAGGGGACTGGGGTTATGGAGAGAATGGTGAAGGGACTGGGGTTATGGAGAGAATGGTAAGCGGACTGGGGTTATGGAGAGAACGGTGAGGGGTCTGGGGTTATGGAGAGAACGGTGAGGGGTCTGGGGTTATGGAGAGAACGGTGAGGGGTCTGGGGTTATGGAGAGAACGGTGAAGGGACTGGGGTTATGGAGAGAACGGTGAGGGGTCTGGGGTTATGGAGAGAATGGTGAAGGGACTGCGGTTATGGAGAGAACGGTGAGGGGTCTGGGGTTATGGAGAGAACGGTGAGGGGTCTGGGGTTATGGAGAGAATGGTGAAGGGACGGGTTATGGAGACAACGGTGAGGGGTCTGGGGTTATGGAGAGAACGGTAAGGGGTCTGGGGTTATGGAGAGAACGGTAAGGGGACTGGGGTTATGGAGAGAATGGTGAAGGGACTGGGGTTATGGAGAGAATGGTAAGCGGACTGGGGTTATGGAGAGAATGGTGAGGGGTCTGGGGTTATGGAGAGAACGGTGAGGGGACTGGGTTTATGGAGAGAACGGTGAGGGGTCTGGGGTTATGGAGAGAACGGTGAGGGGACTGGGGTTATGGAGAGAACAGTGAGGGGTCTGGGGTTATGGAGAGAACGGTGAGGGGTCTGGGGTTATGGAGAGAACGGTGAAGGGTCTGGGGTTATGGAGAGAATGGTGAGGGGTCTGGGGTTATGGAGAGAATGGTGAAGGGACTGCGGTTCTGGAGAGAACGGTGAGGGGTCTGGGGTTATGGAGAGAACGGTGAGGGGTCTGGGGTTATGGAGACAACGGTGAAGGGTCTGGGGTTATGGAGAGAATGGTGAAGGGTCTGGGGTTATGGAGAGAATGGTGAGGGGTCTGGGGTAATGGAGAGAACGGTGAAGGGTCTGTGGTTATGGAGAGAACGGTGAGGGGTCTGGGGTTATGGAGAGAATGGTGAGGGGTCTGGGGTGTTGGGAGAAGGGGGAAGGGACTGCGGTTCTGGAGAGAACGGTGAGGGGTCTGGGGTTATGGAGAGAACGGTGAGGGGTCTGGGGTTATGGAGACAACGGTGAAGGGTCTGTGGTTATGGAGAGAACGGTGAGGGGTCTGGGGTTATGGAGAGAATGGTGAGGGGTCTGGGGTTATGGAGAGAATGGTGAAGGGACTGCGGTTCTGGAGAGAACGGTGAGGGGTCTGGGGTTATGGAGAGAACGGTGAGGGGTCTGCGGTTATGGAGACAACGGTGAAGGGTCTGGGGTTATGGAGAGAATGGTGAAGGGTCTGGGGTTATGGAGAGAATGGTGAGGGGACTGGGGTAATGGAGAGAACGGTGAAGGGTCTGTGGTTATGGAGAGAACGGTGAGGGGTCTGGGGTTATGGAGAGAATGGTGAGGGGTCTGGGGTTATGGAGAGAATGGTGAGGGGACTGGGGTTATGGAGAGAACTGTGAGGGGTCTGGGGTTATGGAGAGAACGGTGAGGGGTCTGGGGTTATGGAGAGAACAGTGAAGGGTCTAGGGTTATGGAGAGAACGGTGAGGGGACTGGGGTTATGGAGAGAACGGTGAGGGTCTGGGGTTATGGAGAGAATGGTGAGGGGTCTCGGGTTATGGAGAGAATGGTGAGGGGTCTGGGGTTATGGAGAGAATGGTGAGGGGACTGGGGTTATGGAGAGAACGGTGAGGGGACTGGGGTTATGGAGAGAACGGTGAAGGGTCTGGGGTTATGGAGAGAACCGTGAAGGGTATGAGGTTGTGGAGAGAACGGTGAGGGGACTGGGGTTATGGAGAGAATGGTGAGGGGTCTGGGGTTATGGAGAGAATGGTGAGGGGTCTGGGGTTATGGAGAGAATGGTGAGGGGACTGGGGTTATGGAGAGAACCGTGAAGTGTCTGGGGTTATGGAGAGAACGGTGAGTGGTCTGGGGTTATGGAGAGAACCGTGAAGTGTCTGGGGTTATGGAGAGAACCGTGAAGTGTCTGGCGTTATGGAGAGAACGGTGAAGGGTCTGGGGTTATGGAGAGAACCGTGAAGGGTATGAGGTTGTGGAGAGAACGGTGAGGGGACTGGGGTTATGGAGAGAATGGTGAGGGGTCTGGGGTTATGGAGAGAATGGTGAGGGGACTGGGGTTATGGAGAGAACGGTGAGGGGTCTGGGGTTATGGAGAGAACCGTGAAGTGTCTGGGGTTATGGAGAGAACGGTGAGTGGTCTGGGGTTATGGAGAGAACGGTGAGGGGTCTGGGGTTATGGAGAGAACGGTGAGGGGTCTGGGGCTATGCAGAGAACGGTGAGGGGTCTGGGGTTATGGAGAGAACCGTGAAGTGTCTGGGGTTATGGAGAGAACGGTGGAGGGACTGGGGTTATGGAGAGGTGAGGGGTCTGGGGTTATGGAGAGAACGGAGAGGGGTCTGGGGTTATGGAGAGAACTGTGAAGCATCTGGGGTTATGGAGAGAATGGTGAAGGGTCTGGGGTTATGGAGAGAACGGAGAGGGGCCTGGGGTTATGGAGAGAACGGTGAAGGGACTAGGGTTATGGAGAGAACTGTGAAGCATCTGGGGTTATGGAGAGAATGGTGAAGGGTCTGAGGTTATGGAGAGAATGGTGAGGGGTCTGGGGTTATGGAGAGAACGGTAAGGGGTCTGGGGTTATGGAGAGAATGGTGAAGGGTCTGGGGTTATAGAGAGAATGGTAAGCGGACTGGGGTTATGGAGAGAACGGTGAGGGGTCTGGGGTTATGGAGAGAACGGTGAGGGGTCTGGGGTTATGGAGAGAACGGTGAGGGGTCTGGGGTTATGGAGAGAACGGTGAAGGGACTGGGGTTATGGAGAGAACGGTGAGGGGTCTGGGGTTATGGAGAGAATGGTGAAGGGACTGCGGTTATGTAGAGAACGGTGAGGGGTCTGGGGTTATGGAGAGAACGGTGAAGGGACGGGTTATGGAGACAATGGTGAGGGGTCTGGGGTTATGGAGAGAACGGTGAGGGGTCTGGGGTTATGGAGAGAACGGTAAGGGGACTGGGGTTATGGAGAGAACGGTAAGGGGTCTGGGGTTATGGAGAGAATGGTGAAGGGTCTGGGGTTATAGAGAGAATGGTAAGCGGACTGGGGTTATGGAGAGAACGGTGAGGGGTCTGGGGTTATGGAGAGAACGGTGAGGGGTCTGGGGTTATGGAGAGAACGGTGAGGGGTCTGGGGTTATGGAGAGAACGGTGAAGGGACTGGGGTTATGGAGAGAACGGTGAGGGGTCTGGGGTTATGGAGAGAATGGTGAAGGGACTGCGGTTATGGAGAGAACGGTGAGGGGTCTGGGGTTATGGAGAGAACGGTGAAGGGACGGGTTATGGAGACAATGGTGAGGGGTCTGGGGTTATGGAGAGAACGGTGAGGGGTCTGGGGTTATGGAGAGAACGGTGAAGGGACTGGGGTTATGGAGAGAACGGTGAGGGGTCTGGGGTTATGGAGAGAATGGTGAAGGGACTGCGGTTATGGAGAGAACGGTGAGGGGTCTGGGGTTATGGAGAGAACGGTGAAGGGACGGGTTATGGAGACAAAGGTGAGGGGTCTGGGGTTATGGAGAGAACGGTGAGGGGTCTGGGGTTATGGAGAGAACAGTGAAGGGACTGGGGTTATGGAGAGAACGGTGAGGGGTCTGGGGTTATGGAGAGAACGGTAAGGCGTCTGGGGTTATGGAGAGAATGGTGAGGGGACTGGGGTTATGGAGAGAATGGTGAAGGGACTGGGGTTATGGAGAGAATGGTAAGCGGACTGGGGTTATGGAGAGAACGGTGAGGGGTCTGGGGTTATGGAGAGAACGGTGAGGGGTCTGGGGTTATGGAGAGAACGGTGAGGGGTCTGGGGTTATGGAGAGAACAGTGAAGGGACTGGGGTTATGGAGAGAACGGTGAGGGGTCTGGGGTTATGGAGAGAATGGTGAAGGGACTGCGGTTATGGAGAGAACGGTGAGGGGTCTGGGGTTATGGAGAGAACGGTGAGGGGTCTGGGGTTATGGAGAGAATGGTGAAGGGACAGGTTATGGAGACAATGGTGAGGGGTCTGGGGTTATGGAGACAACGGTGAGGGGTCTGGGGTTTTGGAGAGAACGGTAAGGGGTCTGGGGTTATGGAGAGAACGGTAAGGGGACTGGGGTTATGGAGAGAATGGTGAAGGGACTGGGGTTATGGAGAGAATGGTAAGCGGACTGGGGTTATGGAGAGAATGGTGAGGGGTCTGGGGTTATGGAGAGAACGGTGAGGGGACTGGGTTTATGGAGAGAACGGTGAGGGGTCTGGGGTTATGGAGAGAACGGTGAGGGGACTGGGGTTATGGAGAGAACAGTGAGGGGTCTGGGGTTATGGAGAGAACGGTGAGGGGTCTGGGGTTATGGAGAGAACGGTGAAGGGTCTGGGGTTATGGAGAGAATGGTGAGGGGTCTGGGGTTATGGAGAGAATGGTGAAGGGACTGCGGTTCTGGAGAGAACGGTGAGGGGTCTGGGGTTATGGAGAGAACGGTGAGGGGTCTGGGGTTATGGAGACAACGGTGAAGGGTCAGGGGTTATGGAGAGAATGGTGAAGGGTCTGGGGTTATGGAGAGAATGGTGAGGGGTCTGGGGTAATGGAGAGAACGGTGAAGGGTCTGTGGTTATGGAGAGAACGGTGAGGGGTCTGGGGTTATGGAGAGAATGGTGAGGGGTCTGGGGTGTTGGGAGAAGGGGGAAGGGACTGCGGTTCTGGAGAGAACGGTGAGGGGTCTGGGGTTATGGAGAGAACGGTGAGGGGTCTGGGGTTATGGAGACAACGGTGAAGGGTCTGTGGTTATGGAGAGAACGGTGAGGGGTCTGGGGTTATGGAGAGAATGGTGAGGGGTCTGGGGTTATGGAGAGAATGGTGAAGGGACTGCGGTTCTGGAGAGAACGGTGAGGGGTCTGGGGTTATGGAGAGAACGGTGAGGGGTCTGGGGTTATGGAGACAACGGTGAAGGGTCTGGGGTTATGGAGAGAATGGTGAAGGGTCTGGGGTTATGGAGACAATGGTGAGGGGCCTGGGGTAATGGAGAGAACGGTGAAGGGTCTGTGGTTATGGAGAGAACGGTGAGGGGTCTGGGGTTATGGAGAGAATGGTGAGGGGTCTGGGGTTATGGAGAGAATGGTGAGGGGACTGGGGTTATGGAGAGAACTGTGAGGGGTCTGGGGTTATGGAGAGAACGGTGAGGGGTCTGGGGTTATGGAGAGAACAGTGAAGGGTCTAGGGTTATGGAGAGAACGGTGAGGGGACTGGGGTTATGGAGAGAACGGTGAGGGTCTGGGGTTATGGAGAGAATGGTGAGGGGACTGGGGTTATGGAGAGAACGGTGAGGGGACTGGGGTTATGGAGAGAACGGTGAAGGGTCTGGGGTTATGGAGAGAACCGTGAAGGGTATGAGGTTGTGGAGAGAACGGTGAGGGGACTGGGGTTATGGAGAGAATGGTGAGGGGTCTGGGGTTATGGAGAGAATGGTGAGGGGTCTGGGGTTATGGAGAGAATGGTGAGGGGACTGGGGTTATGGAGAGAATGGTGAGGGGTCTGGGGTTATGGAGAGAATGGTGAGGGGACTGGGGTTATGGAGAGAACCGTGAAGTGTCTGGGGTTATGGAGAGAACGGTGAGTGGTCTGGGGTTATGGAGAGAACCGTGAAGTGTCTGGGGTTATGGAGAGAACCGTGAAGTGTCTGGCGTTATGGAGAGAACGGTGAAGGGTCTGGGGTTATGGAGAGAACCGTGAAGGGTATGAGGTTGTGGAGAGAACGGTGAGGGGACTGGGGTTATGGAGAGAATGGTGAGGGGTCTGGGGTTATGGAGAGAATGGTGAGGGGACTGGGGTTATGGAGAGAACGGTGAGGGGTCTGGGGTTATGGAGAGAACCGTGAAGTGTCTGGGGTTATGGAGAGAACGGTGAGTGGTCTGGGGTTATGGAGAGAACGGTGAGGGGTCTGGGGTTATGGAGAGAACGGTGAGGGGTCTGGGGCTATGCAGAGAACGGTGAGGGGTCTGGGGTTATGGAGAGAACCGTGAAGTGTCTGGGGTTATGGAGAGAACGGTGGAGGGACTGGGGTTATGGAGAGGTGAGGGGTCTGGGGTTATGGAGAGAACGGAGAGGGGTCTGGGGTTATGGAGAGAACTGTGAAGCATCTGGGGTTATGGAGAGAATGGTGAAGGGTCTGGGGTTATGGAGAGAACGGAGAGGGGCCTGGGGTTATGGAGAGAACGGTGAAGGGACTAGGGTTATGGAGAGAACTGTGAAGCATCTGGGGTTATGGAGAGAATGGTGAAGGGTCTGAGGTTATGGAGAGAATGGTGAGGGGTCTGGGGTTATGGAGAGAACGGTAAGGGGTCTGGGGTTATGGAGAGAATGGTGAAGGGTCTGGGGTTATAGAGAGAATGGTAAGCGGACTGGGGTTATGGAGAGAACGGTGAGGGGTCTGGGGTTATGGAGAGAACGGTGAGGGGTCTGGGGTTATGGAGAGAACGGTGAGGGGTCTGGGGTTATGGAGAGAACGGTGAAGGGACTGGGGTTATGGAGAGAACGGTGAGGGGTCTGGGGTTATGGAGAGAATGGTGAAGGGACTGCGGTTATGTAGAGAACGGTGAGGGGTCTGGGGTTATGGAGAGAACGGTGAAGGGACGGGTTATGGAGACAATGGTGAGGGGTCTGGGGTTATGGAGAGAACGGTGAGGGGTCTGGGGTTATGGAGAGAACGGTGAAGGGACTGGGGTTATGGAGAGAACGGTGAGGGGTCTGGGGTTATGGAGAGAATGGTGAAGGGACTGCGGTTATGGAGAGAACGGTGAGGGGTCTGGGGTTATGGAGAGAACGGTGAAGGGACGGGTTATGGAGACAAAGGTGAGGGGTCTGGGGTTATGGAGAGAACGGTGAGGGGTCTGGTGTTATGGAGAGAACGGTGAAGGGACTGGGGTTATGGAGAGAACGGTGAGGGGTCTGGGGTTATGGAGAGAACGGTAAGGCGTCTGGGGTTATGGAGAGAATGGTGAGGGGACTGGGGTTATGGAGAGAATGGTGAAGGGACTGGGGTTATGGAGAGAATGGTAAGCGGACTGGGGTTATGGAGAGAACGGTGAGGGGACTGGGGTTATGGAGAGAACGGTGAGGGGTCTGGGGTTATGGAGAGAACGGTGAGGGGTCTGGGGTTATGGAGAGAACGGTGAAGGGACTGGGGTTATGGAGAGAACGGTGAGGGGTCTGGGGTTATGGAGAGAATGGTGAAGGGACTGCGGTTATGGAGAGAACGGTGAGGGGTCTGGGGTTATGGAGAGAACGGTGAGGGGTCTGGGGTTATGGAGAGAATGGTGAAGGGACGGGTTATGGAGACAATGGCGAGGGGTCTGGGGTTATGGAGACAACGGTGAGGGGTCTGGGGTTATGGAGAGAACGGTAAGGGGTCTGGGGTTATGGAGAGAACGGTAAGGGGACTGGGGTTATGGAGAGAATGGTGAAGGGACTGGGGTTATGGAGAGAATGGTAAGCGGACTGGGGTTATGGAGAGAATGGTGAGGGGTCTGGGGTTATGGAGAGAACGGTGAGGGGACTGGGTTTATGGAGAGAACGGTGAGGGGTCTGGGGTTATGGAGAGAACGGTGAGGGGACTGGGGTTATGGAGAGAACAGTGAGGGGTCTGGGGTTATGGAGAGAACGGTGAGGGGTCTGGGGTTATGGAGAGAACGGTGAAGGGTATGGGGTTATGGAGAGAATGGTGAGGGTTCTGGGGTTATGGAGAGAATGGTGAAGGGACTGCGGTTCTGGAGAGAACGGTGAGGGGTCTGGGGTTATGTAGAGAACGGTGAGGGGTCTGGGGTTATGGAGACAACGGTGAAGGGTCTGGGGTTATGGAGAGAATGGTGAAGGGTCTGGGGTTATGGAGAGAATGGTGAGGGGTCTGGGGTAATGGAGAGAACGGTGAAGGGTCTGTGGTTATGGAGAGAACGGTGAGGGGTCTGGGGTTATGGAGAGAATGGTGAGGGGTCTGGGGTGTTGGGAGAAGGGGGAAGGGACTGTGGTTATGGAGAGAATGGTGAGGGGTCTGGGGTTATGGAGAGAATGGTGAGGGGACTGGGGTTATGGAGAGAACTGTGAGGGGTCTGGGGTTATGGAGAGAACGGTGAGGGGTCTGGGGTTATGGAGAGAACAGTGAAGGGTCTAGGGTTATGGAGAGAACGGTGAGGGACTGGGGTTATGGAGAGAACGGTGAGGGTCTGGGGTTATGGAGAGAATGGTGAGGGGTCTGGGGTTATGGAGAGAATGGTGAGGGGTCTGGGGTTATGGAGAGAATGGTGAGGGGACTGGGGTTATGGAGAGAACGGTGAGGGGACTGGGGTTATGGAGAGAACGGTGAAGGGTCTGGGGTTATGGAGAGAACCGTGAAGGGTATGAGGTTGTGGAGAGAACGGTGAGGGGACTGGGGTTATGGAGAGAATGGTGAGGGGTCTGGGGTTATGGAGAGAATGGTGAGGGGACTGGGGTTATGGAGAGAATGGTGAGGGGTCTGGGGTTATGGAGAGAATGGTGAGGCGACTGGGGTTATGGAGAGAACGGTGAGGGGTCTGGGGTTATGGAGAGAACCGTGAAGTGTCTGGGGTTATGGAGAGAACGGTGAGTGGTCTGGGGTTATGGAGAGAACGGTGAGGGGTCTGGGGTTATGGAGAGAACGGTGAGGGGTCTGGGGCTATGCAGAGAACGGTGAGGGGTCTGGGGTTATGGAGAGAACCGTGAAGTGTCTGGGGTTATGGAGAGAACGGTGGAGGGACTGGGGTTATGGAGAGGTGAGGGGTCTGGGGTTATGGAGAGAACGGAGAGGGGTCTGGGGTTATGGAGAGAACTGTGAAGCATCTGGGGTTATGGAGAGAATGGTGAAGGGTCTGGGTTTATGGAGAGAACGGAGAGGGGCCTGGGGTTATGGAGAGAACGGTGAAGGGACTAGGGTTATGGAGAGAACTGTGAAGCATCTGGGGTTATGGAGAGAATGGTGAAGGGTCTGAGGTTATGGAGAGAATGGTGAGGGGTCTGGGGTTATGGAGAGAACGGTGAGGGGTCTGGGGTTATGGAGAGAATGGTGAAGGGTCTGGGGTTATGGAGAGAACGGTGAGGGGTCTGGGGTTATGGAGAGAATGGTGAGGGGTCTGGGGTTATGGAGAGAATGGTGAAGGGACTGGGGTTATGGAGAGAACGGTGAAGGGTCTGGGGTTATGGAGAGAATGGTGAAGGGTCTGGGGTTATGGAGAGAATGGTGAAGGGTCTGGGGTTATGGAGAGAACGGTGAAGGGTCTGGGGTTATGGAGAGAACGGTGAGGGGTCTGGGGTTATGGAGAGAACGGTGAGGGGTCTGTGGTTATGGAGAGAACGGTGAGGGGTCTGGGGTTATGGAGAGAATGGTGAGGGGTCTGGGGTGTTGGGAGAAGGGGGAAGGGTCTGGGGTTATGGAGAGAACCGTGAAGGGTCTGAGGTTGTGGAGAGAACGGTGAGGGGACTGGGGTTATGGAGAGAATGGTGAGGGGTCTGGGGTTATGGAGAGAATGGTGAGGGGTCTGGGGTTATGGAGAGAATGGTGAGGGTACTGGGGTTATGGAGAGAACGGTGAGGGGTCTGGGGTTATGGAGAGAACCGTGAAGTGTCTGGGGTTATGGAGAGAACGGTGAGTGGTCTGGGGTTATGGAGAGAACGGTGAGGGGTCTGGGGTTATGGAGAGAATGGTGAGGGGTCTGGGGCTATGCAGAGAACAGTGAGGGGTCTGGGGTTATGGAGAGAACCGTGAAGTGTCTGGGGTTATGGAGAGAAAGGTGGAGGGACTGGGGTTATGGAGAGGTGAGGGGTCTGGGGTTATGGAGAGAACGGAGAGGGGTCTGGGGTTATGGAGAGAACTGTGAAGCATCTGGGGTTATGGAGAGAATGGTGAAGGGTCTGGGGTTATGGAGAGAACGGAGAGGGGCCTGGGGTTATGGAGAGAACGGTGAAGGGACTAGGGTTATGGACAGAACGGTGAGGGGTCTGGGATTATGGAGAGAACGGTGAGGGGTCTGGGGTTATGGAGAGAATGGTGAAGGGACTGGGGTTATGGAGAGAACGGTGAGGGGTCTGGGGTTATGGAGAGAATGGTGAGGGGTCTGGGGTTATGGAGAGAATGGTGAAGGCACTGGGGTTATGGAGAGAACGGTGAGGGGTCTGGGGTTATGGAGAGAACGGTGAGGGGTCTGGGGTTATGGAGAGAACGGTGAGGGGTCTGGGGTTATGGAGAGAACTGTGAAGCATCTGGGGTTATGGAGAGAATGGTGAAGGGTCTGGGGTTATGGAGAGAACGGAGAGGGGCCTGGGGTTATGGAGAGAACGGTGAAGGGACTAGGGTTATGGAGAGAACGGTGAGGGGTCTGGGGTTATGGAGAGAACGGAGAGGGGTCTGGGGTTATGGAGAGAACTGTGAAGCATCTGGGGTTATGGAGAGAATGTTGAAGGTTCTGGGGTTATGGAGAGAACGGAGAGGGGCCTGGGGTTATGGAGAGAACGGTGAAGGGACTAGGGTTATGGAGAGAACGGTGAGGGGTCTGGGGTTATGGAGAGAACGGTGAGGGGTCTGGGGTTATGGAGAGAATGGTGAAGGGAATGGGGTTATGGAGAGAACGGTGAGGGGTCTGGGGTTATGGAGAGAATGGTGAGGGGTCTGGGGTTATGGAGAGAATGGTGAAGGGACTGGGGTTATGGAGAGAACGGTGAGGGGTCTGGGGTTATGGAGAGAACGGTGAGGGATCTGGGGTTATGGAGAGAACGGTGAGGGGTCTGAGGTTATGGAGAGATTGGTGAAGGGTCTGAGGTTATGGAGAGAACGGTGAGGTATCTGGGGTTATGGAGAGAACCGTGAAGTGTCTGGGGTTATGGAGAGAACCGTGAAGTCTCTGGGGTTATGGAGAGAACGGTGAAGGGACTGGGGTTATGGAGAGAACGGTGAGGGGTCTGGGGTTATGGAGAGAACAGTGAAGGGTCTGCGGTTATGGAGAGAACGGTGAAGGGACTGGGGTTATGGAGCGAATGGTGAGGGGTGTGGGGTTATGGAGAGAACGGTGAGGAGTCTGGGGTTATGGAGAGAACGGTGAAGTGTCTGGGGTTATGGAGAGAACGGTGAGGGGTGTGGGGTTATGCAGAGAACAGTGAAGGGTCTGAGGTTATGGAGAGAATGGTGAGGGGACTGGGGTTATGGAGAGGTGAGGGGTCTGTGGTTATGGAGAGAACGGTGAGGGGTCTGAGGTTATGGAGAGAACAGTGAAGGGTCTGGGGTTATGGAGAGATTGGTGAAGGGTCTGAGGTTATGGAGAGAACGGTGATGGGTCTGGGGTTATGGAGAGAATGGTGAGGGGTCTGGGGTTATGGAGAGAACGTTGAGGGATCTGGGGTTATGGAGAGAACGGTGAAGGGACTGGGGTTATGGAGAGGTGAGGGGTCTGGGGTTATGGGGAGAAATGTTAGGGGTCTGGGGTTATGGAGAGAACTGTTAAGCGTCTGGGGTTATGGAGAGATTGGTGAGGGGACTGGGGTTATGGAGAGAATGGTGAGGGGTCTGGGGTTATGGAGAGAATGCTGAAGGGACTGGGGTTATGGAGAGAATGGTGAGGGGTCTGGGGATATGGAGAGAATGGTGAGGGGACTGTGGTTATGGAGAGAACGGTGAAGTGTCTGCGGTTATGGAGAGAACGGTGAAGGGACTGGGGTTATGGAGAGAACGGTGAGGGGTCTGCGGTTATGGAGAGAACGGTGAGGGGTCTGGGGTTATGGAGAGAATGGTGAGGGGTCTGGGGTTATGGAGAGAATGCTGAGGGGTCTGGGGATATGGAGAGAATGGTGAGGGGACTGGGGTTATGGAGAGAACGGTGAAGTGTCTGCGGTTATGGAGAGAACGGTGAAGGGACTGGGGTTATGGAGAGAACGGTGAGGGGTCTGCGGTTATGGAGAGAACGGTGAAGGGACTGGGGTTATGGAGAGAACGGTGATGGGTCGGGGGTTATGGAGAGAACAGTGAGGGGACTGGGGTTATGGAGAGAACGGTGATGGGTCGGGGGTTATGGAGAGAACGGTGAGGGGTCTGGTGTTATGGAGAGAATGGTGAAGGGACTGCGGTTATGGAGAGAACGGTGAGGGGTCTGGGGTTATGGAGAGAACGGTGAGGGGTCTGGGGTTATGGAGACAACGGTGAAGGGTCTGGGGTTATGGAGAGAATGGTGAAGGGTCTGGGGTTATGGAGAGAATGGTGAGGGGTCTGGGGCAATGGAGAGAAAGGTGAAGGGTCTGTGGTTATGGAGAGAACGGTGAGGGGTCTGGGGTTATGGAGAGAATGGTGAGGGGTCTGGGGTGTTGGGAGAAGGGGGAAGGGACTGGGGTTATGGAGAGAACGGTGAGGGGTCTGGGATTATGGAGAGAATGGTGAGGGGACTGTGGTTATGGAGAGAACTGTGAGGGGTCTGGGGTTATGGAGAGAACGGTGAGGGGTCTGGGGTTATGGAGAGAACAGTGAAGGGTCTGGGGTTATGGAGAGAACGGTGAGGGGACTGGGGTTATGGAGAGAATGGTGAGGGGACTGGGGTTATGGAGAGAACGGTGAGGGGACTGGGGTTATGGAGAGAACGGTGAAGGGTCTGGGGTTATGGAGAGAACCGTGAAGGGTCTGAGGTTGTGGAGAGAACGGTGAGGGGACTGGGGTTATGGAGAGAATGGTGAGGGGTCTGGGGTTATGGAGAGAATGGTGAGGGGACTGGGGTTATGGAGAGAATGGTGAGGGGTCTGGGGTTATGGAGAGAATGGTGAGGGGACTGGGGTTATGGAGAGAACGGTGAGGGGTCTGGGGTTATGGAGAGAACCGTGAAGTGTCTGGGGTTATGGAGAGAACGGTGAGTGGTCTGGGGTTATGGAGAGAACGGTGAGGGGTCTGGGGTTATGGAGAGAACGGTGAGGGGTCTGGGGCTATGCAGAGAACAGTGAGGGGTCTGGGGTTATGGAGAGAACCGTGAAGTGTCTGGGGTTATGGAGAGAAAGGTGGAGGGACTGGGGTTATGGAGAGGTGAGGGGTCTGGGGTTATGGAGAGAACGGTGAGGGGTCTGGGGTTATGGAGAGAACTGTGAAGCATCTGGGGTTATGGAGAGAATGGTGAAGGGTCTGTGGTTATGGAGAGAACGGAGAGGGGCCTGGGGTTATGGAGAGAACGGTGAAGGGACTAGGGTTATGGAGAGAACGGTGAGGGGTCTGGGGTTATGGAGAGAACGGTGAGGGGTCTGGGGTTATGGAGAGAATGGTGAAGGGACTGGGGTTATGGAGAGAACGGTGAGGGGTCTGGGGTTATGGAGAGAATGGTGAGGGGTCTGGGGTTATGGAGAGAATGGTGAAGGGACTGGGGTTATGGAGAGAACGGTGAGGGGTCTGGGGTTATGGAGAGAACGGTGAGGGGTCTGGGGTTATGGAGAGAACGGTGAGGGGTCTGGGGTTATGGAGAGAACTGTGAAGCATCTGGGGTTATGGAGAGAATGGTGAAGGGTCTGGGGTTATGGAGAGAACGGAGAGGGGCCTGGGGTTATGGAGAGAACGGTGAAGGGACTAGGGTTATGGAGAGAACGGTGAGGGGTCTGGGGTTATGGAGAGAACGGAGAGGGGTCTGGGGTTATGGAGAGAACTGTGAAGCATCTGGGGTTATGGAGAGAATGGTGAAGGGTCTGGGGTTATGGAGAGAACGGAGAGGGGCCTGGGGTTATGGAGAGAACGGTGAAGGGACTAGGGTTATGGAGAGAACGGTGAGGGGTCTGGGGTTATGGAGAGAACGGTGAGGGGTCTGGGGTTATGGAGAGAATGGTGAAGGGACTGGGGTTATGGAGAGAACGGTGAGGGGTCTGGGGTTATGGAGAGAATGGTGAGGGGTCTGGGGTTATGGAGAGAATGGTGAAGGGACTGGGGTTATGGAGAGAACCGTGAGGGGTCTGGGGTTATGGAGAGAACGGTGAGGGGTGTGGGGTTATGCAGAGAACAGTGAAGGGTCTGAGGTTATGGAGAGAATGGTGAGGGGACTGGGGTTATGGAGAGGTGAGGGGTCTGTGGTTATGGAGAGAACGGTGAGGGGTCTGAGGTTATGGAGAGAACAGTGAAGGGTCTGGGGTTATGGAGAGATTGGTGAAGGGTCTGAGGTTATGGAGAGAACGGTGATGGGTCTGGGGTTATGGAGAGAATGGTGAGGGGTCTGGGGTTATGGAGAGAACGTTGAGGGATCTGAGGTTATGGAGAGAACGGTGAAATGACTGGGGTTATGGAGAGGTGAGGGGTCTGGGGTTATGGGGAGAAATGTTAGGGGTCTGGGGTTATGGAGAGAACTGTTAAGCGTCTGGGGTTATGGAGAGATTGGTGAGGGGACTGGGGTTATGGAGAGAATGGTGAGGGGTCTGGGGTTATGGAGAGAATGCTGAAGGGACTGGGGTTATGGAGCGAATGGTGAGGGGTCTGGGGATATGGAGAGAATGGTGAGGGGACTGTGGTTATGGAGAGAACGGTGAAGTGTCTGCGGTTATGGAGAGAACGGTGAAGGGACTGGGGTTATGGAGAGAACGGTGAGGGGTCTGCGGTTATGGAGAGAACGGTGAGGGGTCTGGGGTTATGGAGAGAATGGTGAGGGGTCTGGGGTTATGGAGAGAATGCTGAGGGGTCTGGGGATATGGAGAGAATGGTGAGGGGACTGGGGTTATGGAGAGAACGGTGAAGTGTCTGCGGTTATGGAGAGAACGGTGAAGGGACTGGGGTTATGGAGAGAACGGTGATGGGTCGGGGGTTATGGAGAGAACGGTGAGGGGACTGGGGTTATGGAGAGAACGGTGATGGGTCGGGGGTTATGGAGAGAACGGTGAGGGGTCTGGTGTTATGGAGAGAATGGTGAAGGGACTGCGGTTATGGAGAGAACGGTGAGGGGTCTGGGGTTATGGAGAGAACGGTGAGGGGTCTGGGGTTATGGAGACAACGGTGAAGGGTCTGGGGTTATGGAGAGAATGGTGAAGGGTCTGGGGTTATGGAGAGAATAGTGAGGGGTCTGGGGCAATGGAGAGAAAGGTGAAGGGTCTGTGGTTATGGAGAGAACGGTGAGGGGTCTGGGGTTATGGAGAGAATGGTGAGGGGTCTGGGGTGTTGGGAGAAGGGGGAAGGGACTGGGGTTATGGAGAGAACGGTGAGGGGTCTGGGATTATGGAGAGAATGGTGAGGGGACTGTGGTTATGGAGAGAACTGTGAGGGGTCTGGGGTTATGGAGAGAACGGTGAGGGGTCTGGGGTTATGGAGAGAACAGTGAAGGGTCTGGGGTTATGGAGAGAACGGTGAGGGGACTGGGGTTATGGAGAGAATGGTGAGGGGACTGGGGTTATGGAGAGAACGGTGAGGGGACTGGGGTTATGGAGAGAACGGTGAAGGGTCTGGGGTTATGGAGAGAACCGTGAAGGGTCTGAGGTTGTGGAGAGAACGGTAAGGGGACTGGGGTTATGGAGAGAATGGTGAGGGGTCTGGGGTTATGGAGAGAATGGTGAGGGGACTGGGGTTATGGAGAGAACGGTGAGGGGACTGGGGTTATGGAGAGAACGGTGAAGGGTCTGGGGTTATGGAGAGAACCGTGAAGGGTCTGAGGTTGTGGAGAGAACGGTAAGGGGACTGGGGTTATGGAGAGGTGAGGGGTCTGGGGTTATGGAGAGAATGGTGAGGGGTCTGGGGTTATGGAGAGAATGGTGAGGGGTCTGGGGTTATGGAGAGAATGGTGAGGGGACTGGGGTTATGGAGAGAACGGTGAGGGGTCTGGGGTTATGGAGAGAACCGTGAAGTGTCTGGGGTTATGGAGAGAACGGTGAGTGGTCTGGGGTTATGGAGAGAATGGTGAGGGGTCTGGGGTTATGGAGAGAACGGTGAGGGGTCTGGGGCTATGCAGAGAACAGTGAGGGGTCTGGGGTTATGGAGAGAACCGTGAAGTGTCTGGGGTTATGGAGAGAAAGGTGGAGGGACTGGGGTTATGGAGAGGTGAGGGGTCTGGGGTTATGGAGAGAACGGAGAGGGGTCTGGGGTTATGGAGAGAACTGTGAAGCATCTGGGGTTATGGAGAGAATGGTGAAGGGTCTGGGGTTATGGAGAGAACGGAGAGGGGCCTGGGGTTATGGAGAGAACGGTGAAGGGACTAGGGTTATGGAGAGAACGGTGAGGGGTCTGGGGTTATGGAGAGAACGGTGAGGGGTCTGGGGTTATGGAGAGAATGGTGAAGGGACTGGGGTTATGGAGAGAACGGTGAGGGGTCTGGGGTTATGGAGAGAATGGTGAGGGGTCTGGGGTTATGGAGAGAATGGTGAAGGGACTGGGGTTATGGAGAGAACGGTGAGGGGTCTGGGGTTATGGAGAGAACGGTGAGGGGTCTGGGGTTATGGAGAGAACGGTGAGGGGTCTGGGGTTATGGAGAGAACTGTGAAGCATCTGGGGTTATGGAGAGAATGGTGAAGGGTCTGGGGTTATGGAGAGAACGGAGAGAGGCCTGGGGTTATGGAGAGAACGGTGAAGGGACTAGGGTTATGGAGAGAACGGTGTGGGGTCTGGGGTTATGGAGAGAACGGAGAGGGGTCTGGGGTTATGGAGAGAACTGTGAAGCATCTGGGGTTATGGAGAGAATGGTGAAGGGTCTGGGGTTATGGAGAGAACGGAGAGGGGCCTGGGGTTATGGAGAGAACGGTGAAGGGACTAGGGTTATGGAGAGAACGGTGAGGGGTCTGGGGTTATGGAGAGAACGGTGAGGGGTCTGGGGTTATGGAGAGAATGGTGAAGGGACTGGGGTTATGGAGAGAACGGTGAGGGGTCTGGGGTTATGGAGAGAATGGTGAGGGGTCTGGGGTTATGGAGAGAATGGTGAAGGGACTGGGGTTATGGAGAGAACGGTGAGGGGTCTGGGGTTATGGAGAGAACGGTGAGGGATCTGGGGTTATGGAGAGAACGGTGAGGGGTCTGAGGTTATGGAGAGATTGGTGAAGGGTCTGAGGTTATGCAGAGAACGGTGAGGGGTCTGGGGTTATGGAGAGAACCGTGAAGTGTCTGGGGTTATGGAGAGAACCGTGAAGTCTCTGGGGTTATGGAGAGAACGGTGAAGGGACTGGGGTTATGGAGAGAACGGTGAGGGGTCTGGGGTTATGGAGAGAATGGTGAGGGGTCTGCGGTTATGGAGAGAACGGTGAAGGGACTGGGGTTATGGAGAGAACGGTGAGGGGTGTGGGGTTATGGAGAGAACAGTGAAGGGTCTGCGGTTATGGAGAGAACGGTGAAGGGACTGGGGTTATGGAGCGAATGGTGATGGGTGTGGGGTTATGGAGAGAACGGTGAGGAGTCTGGGGTTATGGAGAGAACGGTGAAGTGTCTGGGGTTATGGAGAGAACGGTGAGGGGTGTGGGGTTATGCAGAGAACAGTGAAGGGTCTGAGGTTATGGAGAGAATGGTGAGGGGACTGGGGTTATGGAGAGGTGAGGGGTCTGTGGTTATGGAGAGAACGGTGAGGGGTCTGAGGTTATGGAGAGAACAGTGAAGGGTCTGGGGTTATGGAGAGATTGGTGAAGGGTCTGAGGTTATGGAGAGAACGGTGATGGGTCTGGGGTTATGGAGAGAATGGTGAGGGGTCTGGGGTTATGGAGAGAACGTTGAGGGATCTGAGGTTATGGAGAGAACGGTGAAATGACTGGGGTTATGGAGAGGTGAGGGGTCTGGGGTTATGGGGAGAAATGTTAGGGGTCTGGGGTTATGGAGAGAACTGTTAAGCGTCTGGGGTTATGGAGAGATTGGTGAGGGGACTGGGGTTATGGAGAGAATGGTGAGGGGTCTGTGGTTATGGAGAGAATGGTGAGGGGTCTGGGGATATGGAGAGAATGGTGAGGGGACTGTGGTTATGGAGAGAACGGTGAAGTGTCTGCGGTTATGGAGAGAACGCTGAAGGGACTGGGGTTATGGAGAGAACGGTGAGGGGTCTGCGGTTATGGAGAGAACGGTGAGGGGTCTGGGGTTATGGAGAGAATGGTGAGGGGTCTGGGGTTATGGAGAGAATGCTGAGGGGTCTGGGGATATGGAGAGAATGGTGAGGGGACTGGGGTTATGGAGAGAACGGTGAAGTGTCTGCGGTTATGGACAGAACGGTGAAGGGACTGGGGTTATGGAGAGAACGGTGAGGGGTCTGCGGTTAT
Source organism: Hypanus sabinus (assembly GCF_030144855.1). NCBI lineage: Eukaryota > Metazoa > Chordata > Chondrichthyes > Myliobatiformes > Dasyatidae > Hypanus > Hypanus sabinus. The sequence continues at coordinate 2,070,542 of NC_082712.1, forward strand.
GGAGAGAACGGTGAAGGGACTGGGGTTATGGAGAGAACGGTGATGGGTCGGGGGTTATGGAGTGAACGGTGAGGGGACTGGGGTTATGGAGAGAACGGTGATGGGTCGGGGGTTATGGAGAGAACGGTGAGGGGACTGGGGTTATGGAGAGAATGGTGAGGGGTCTGCGGTTATGGAGAGAACGGTGACGGGTCTGGGGTTATGGAGTGAACGGTGAGGGGTGTGGGGTTATGGAGAGAACGGTGAGGGGACTGGGGTTATGGAGAGAACGGTGAGGGGACTGGGGTTATGGAGAGAACGGTGAGGGGTCTGGTGTTATGGAGAGAACGGTGATGGGTCGGGGGTTATGGAGAGAACGGTGAGGGGACTGGGGTTATGGAGAGAACGGTGAGAGGTCTGGGGTTATGGAGAGAACGGTGAGGGGTGTGGGGTTATGGAGAGAACAGTGAAGGGTCTGGGGTTATGGAGAGATTGGTGAAGTGTCTGCGGTTATGGAGAGAACGGTGAAGGGACTGGGGTTATGGAGAGAACGGTGAGGGGTGTGGGGTTATGCAGAGAACAGTGAAGGGTCTGAGGTTATGGAGAGAATGGTGAGGGGACTGGGGTTATGGAGAGGTGAGGGGTCTGTGGTTATGGAGAGAACGGTGAGGGGTCTGAGGTTATGGAGAGAACAGTGAAGGGTCTGGGGTTATGGAGAGATTGGTGAAGGGTCTGAGGTTATGGAGAGAACGGTGATGGGTCTGGGGTTATGGAGAGAATGGTGAGGGGTCTGGGGTTATGGAGAGAAGGTTGAGGGATCTGAGGTTATGGAGAGAACGGTGAAGGGACTGGGGTTATGGAGAGGTGAGGGGTCTGGGGTTATGGGGAGAACGGTGAAGGGACTGGGGTTATGGAGAGAACGGTGAGGGGTGTGGGGTTATGGAGAGAACAGTGAAGGGTCTGCGGTTATGGAGAGAACGGTGAAGGGACTGGGGTTATGGAGAGAATGGTGAGGGGTGTGGGGTTATGGAGAGAACGGTGAGGAGTCTGGGGTTATGGAGAGAACGGTGAAGTGTCTGGGGTTATGGAGAGAACGGTGAGGGGTGTGGGGTTATGCAGAGAACAGTGAAGGGTCTGAGGTTATGGAGAGAATGGTGAGGGGACTGGGGTTATGGAGAGGTGAGGGGTCTGTGGTTATGGAGAGAACGTTGAGGGGTCTGAGGTTATGGAGAGAACAGTGAAGGGTCTGGGGTTATGGAGAGATTGGTGAAGGGTCTGAGGTTATGGAGAGAACGGTGATGGGTCTGGGGTTATGGAGAGAATGGTGAGGGGTCTGGGGTTATGGAGAGAACGTTGAGGGATCTGAGGTTATGGAGAGAACGGTGAAATGACTGGGGTTATGGAGAGGTGAGGGGTCTGGGGTTATGGGGAGAAATGTTAGGGGTCTGGGGTTATGGAGAGAACTGTGAAGCGTCTGGGGTTATGGAGAGATTGGTGAGGGGTCTGGGGTTATGGAGAGAATGGTGAGGGGTCTGGGGTTATGGAGAGAATGCTGAAGGGACTGGGGTTATGGAGAGAATGGTGAGGGGTCTGGGGATATGGAGAGAATGGTGAGGGGACTGTGGTTATGGAGAGAACGGTGAAGTGTCTGGGGTTATGGAGAGAACGGTGAAGTGTCTGCGGTTATGGAGAGAACGGTGAAGGGACTGGGGTTATGGAGAGAACGGTGAGGGGTCTTCGGTTATGGAGAGAACGGTGAGGGGTCTGGGGTTATGGAGAGAATGGTGAGGGGTCTGGGGTTATGGAGAGAATGCTGAGGGGTCTGGGGATATGGAGAGAATGGTGAGGGGACTGGGGTAATGGAGAGAACGGTGAAGTGTCTGCGGTTATGGAGAGAATGGTGAAGGGACTGGGGTTATGGAGAGACCGGTGAGTGGTCTGCGGTTATGGAGAGAACGGTGAAGGGACTGGGGTTATGGAGTGAACGGTGATGGGTCGGGGGTTATGGAGAGAACGGTGAGGGGACTGGGGTTATGGAGAGAACGGTGAGGGGTCTGGGGTTATGGAGTGAACGGTGAGGGGTGTGGGGTTATGGAGAGAACGCTGAGGGGACTGGGGTTATGGAGAGAACGGTGAGGGGACTGGGGTTTTGGAGAGAATGGTGAGGGGTCTGGGGTTATGGAGAGAACGGTGAGGCGTGTGGGGTTATGGAGAGAACAGTGAAGGGTCTGGGGTTATGGAGAGATTGGTGAAGTGTCTGCGGTTATGGAGAGAACGGTGAAGGGACTGGGGTTATGGAGAGAACGGTGAGGGGTGTGGGGTTATGGAGAGAACAGTGAAGGGTCTGCGGTTATGGAGAGAACGGTGAAGGGACTGGGGTTATGGAGAGAATGGTGAGGGGTGTGGGGTTATGGAGAGAACGGTGAGGAGTCTGGGGTTATGGAGAGAACGGTGAAGTGTCTGCGGTTATGGAGAGAACGGTGAAGGGACTGGGGTTATGGAGAGAACGGTGAGGGGTGTGGGGTTATGCAGAGAACAGTGAAGGGTCTGAGGTTATGGAGAGAATGGTGAGGGGACTGGGGTTATGGAGAGGTGAGGGGTCTGTGGTTATGGAGAGAACGGTGAGGTGTCTGAGGTTATGGAGAGAACAGTGAAGGGTCTGGGGTTATGGAGAGATTGGTGAAGGGTCTGAGGTTATGGGGAGAATGGTGAGGGGACTGGGGTTATGGAGAGAATGCTGAAGGGACTGGGGTTATGGAGAGAATGCTGAGGGGACTGGGGTTATGGAGAGAACGGTGAGGGGTCTGGGGTTATGGAGAGAACGGTGAAGGGTCTGGGGTTATGGAGAGAACGGTGAAGTGTCTGCGGTTATGGAGAGAACGGTGAAGGGACTGGGGTTATGGAGAGAACGGTGAGGGGTCTGCGGTTATGGAGAGAACGGTGAAGGGACTGGGGTTATGGAGAGAACGGTGATGGGTCGGGGGTTATGGAGAGAACGGTGAGGGGACTGGGGTTATGGAGAGAACGGTGAGGGGTCTGGGGTTATGGAGTGAACAGTGAGGGGTGTGGGGTTATGGAGAGAACGGTGAGGGGACTGGGGTTATGGAGAGAACGGTGAGGGGACTGGGGTTATGGAGAGAACGGTGAGGGGTCTGGGGTTATGGAGAGAACGGTGATGGGTCGGGGGTTATGGAGAGAACGGTGAGGGGACTGGGGTTATGGAGAGAACGGTGAGGGGTCTGGGGTTATGGAGTGAACGGTGAGGGGTGTGGGGTTATGGAGAGAACAGTGAGGGGACTGGGGTTATGGAGAGAACGGTGAAGGGACTGGGGTTATGGAGAGAACGGTGAGGGGTGTGGGGTTATGGAGAGAACAGTGAAGGGTCTGCGGTTATGGAGAGAACGGTGAAGGGACAGGGGTTATGGAGAGAATGGTGAGGGGTGTGGGGTTATGGAGAGAACGGTGAGGAGTCTGGGGTTATGGAGAGAACGGTGAAGTGTCTGCGGTTATGGAGAAAATGGTGAAGGGACTGGGGTTATGGAGAGAACGGTGAGGGGTGTGGGGTTATGCAGAGAACAGTGAAGGGTCTGAGGTTATGGAGAGAATGGTGAGGGGACTGGGGTTATGGAGAGGTGAGGGGTCTGTGGTTATGGAGAGAACGGTGAGGGGTCTGAGGTTATGGAGAGAACAGTGAAGGGTCTGGGGTTATGGAGAGATTGGTGAAGGGTCTGAGGTTATGGAGAGAACGGTGATGGGTCTGGGGTTATGGAGAGAATGGTGAGGGGTCTGGGGTTATGGAGAGAACGTTGAGGGATCTGAGGTTATGGAGAGAACGGTGAAGGGACTGGGGTTATGGAGAGGTGAGGGGTCTGGGGTTATGGGGAGAACGGTTAGGGGTCTGGGGTTATGGAGAGAATGGTGAGGGGTCTGCGGTTATGGAGAGAACGGTGAAGGGACTGGGGTTATGGAGAGAACGGTGAGGGGTGTGGGGTTATGGAGAGAACAGTGAAGGGTCTGCGTTTATGGAGAGAACGGTGAAGGGACTGGGGTTATGGAGAGAATGGTGAGGGGTGTGGGGTTATGGAGAGAACGGTGAGGAGTCTGGGGTTATGGAGAGAACGGTGAAGTGTCTGGGGTTATGGAGAGAACGGTGAGGGGTGTGGGGTTATGCAGAGAACAGTGAAGGGTCTGAGGTTATGGAGAGAATGGTGAGGGGACTGGGGTTATGGAGAGGTGAGGGGTCTGTGGTTATGGAGAGAACGGTGAGGGGTCTGAGGTTATGGAGAGAACAGTGAAGGGTCTGGGGTTATGGAGAGATTGGTGAAGGGTCTGAGGTTATGGAGAGAACGGTGATGGGTCTGGGATTATGGAGAGAATGGTGTGGGGTCTGGGGTTATGGAGAGAACGTTGAGGGATCTGAGGTTATGGAGAGAACGGTGAAGGGACTGGGGTTATGGAGAGAACGGTGAAGGGACTGGGGTTATGGAGAGAATGGTGAGGGGTGTGGGGTTATGGAGAGAACGGTGAGGAGTCTGGGGTTATGGAGAGAACCGTGAAGTGTCTGGGGTTATGGAGAGAACGGTGAAGGGACTGGGGTTCTGGAGAGAACGGTGAGGGGTCTGGGGTTATGGAGAGAATGGTGAGGGGTCTGGGGTTATGGAGAGAATGCTGAAGGGACTGGGGTTATGGAGAGAATGGTGAGGGGTCTGGGGATATGGAGAGAACGGTGAGAGGTCTGGGGTTATGGAGAGAATGGTGAGGGGACTGGGGTTATGGAGAGAACGGTGAAGTGTCTGCAGTTATGGAGAGAACGGTGAAGGGACTGGGGTTATGGAGAGAACGGTGAGGGGTCTGCGGTTATGGAGAGAACGGTGAGGGGTCTGGGGTTATGGAGAGAATGGTGAGGGGTCTGGGGTTATGGAGAGAATGCTGAAGGGACTGGGGTTATGGAGAGAATGCTGAGGGGTCTGGGGATATGGAGAGAATGGTGAGGGGACTGGGGTTATGGAGAGAACGGTGAAGTGTCTGCGGTTATGGAGAGAACGGTGAAGGGACTGGGGTTATGGAGATAACGGTGAGGGGTCTGCGGTTATGGAGAGAACGGTGAAGGGACTGGGGTTATGGAGAGTACGGTGTTGGGTCGGGGGTTATGGAGAGAACGGTGAGGGGACTGGGGTTATGGAGAGAACGGTGAGGGGTCTGGGGTTATGTGGAGAATGGTGAAGGGTCTGGGGTTATGGAGAGAACGGTGATGGGTCGGGGGTTATGGAGAAAACGGTGAGGGGACTGGGGTTATGGAGAGAACGGTGAGGGGTCTGGGGTTATGGAGTGAACGGTGAGGGGTGTGGGGTTATGGAGAGAACGGTGAGGGGTGTGGGGTTATGCAGAGAACAGTGAAGGGTCTGAGGTTATGGAGAGAATGGTGAGGGGTCTGGGGTTATGGAGTGAACGGTGAGGGGTGTGGGGTTATGGAGAGAACGGTGAAGGGACTGGGGTTATGGAGAGAATGGTGAGGGGTGTGGGGTTATGGAGAGAACGGTGAGGGGTCTGGGGTTATGGAGAGAACAGTGAAGGGTCTGCGTTTATGGAGAGAACGGTGAAGGGACTGGGGTTATGGAGAGAATGGTGAGGGGTGTGGGGTTATGGAGAGAACGGTGAGGAGTCTGGGGTTATGGAGAGAACGGTGAAGTGTCTGGGGTTATGGAGAGAACGGTGAGGGGTGTGGGGTTATGCAGAGAACAGTGAAGGGTCTGAGGTTATGGAGAGAATGGTGAGGGGACTGGGGTTATGGAGAGGTGAGGGGTCTGTGGTTATGGAGAGAACGGTGAGGGGTCTGAGGTTATGGAGAGAACAGTGAAGGGTCTGGGGTTATGGAGAGATTGGTGAAGGGTCTGAGGTTATGGAGAGAACGGTGATGGGTCTGGGGTTATGGAGAGAATGGTGTGGGGTCTGGGGTTATGGAGAGAACGTTGAGGGATCTGAGGTTATGGAGAGAACGGTGAAGGGACTGGGGTTATGGAGAGGTGAGGGGTCTGGGGTTATGGGGAGAAATGTTAGGGGTCTGGGGTTATGGAGAGAACTGTGAAGCGTCTGGGGTTATGGAGAGATTGGTGAGGGGTCTGGGGTTATGGAGAGAATGGTGAGGGGTCTGGGGTTATGGAGAGAATGCTGAAGGGACTGGGGTTATGGAGAGAATGGTGAGGGGTGTGGGGTTATGCAGAGAACAGTGAAGGGTCTGAGGTTATGGAGAGAATGGTGAGGGGACTGGGGTTATGGAGAGGTGAGGGGTCGGTGGTTATGGAGAGAACGGTGAGGGGTCTGGGGTTATGGAGAGAATGCTGAAGGGACTGGGGTTATGGAGAGAATGGTGAGCGGTCTGGGGATATGGAGAGAATGGTGAGGGGACTGTGGTTATGGAGAGAACGGTGAAGTGTCTGCGGTTATGGAGAGAACGGTGAAGGGACTGGGGTTATGGAGAGATCGGTGAGGGGTCTGCGGTTATGGAGAGAACGGTGAGGGGTCTGGGGTTATGGAGAGAATGGTGAGGGGTCTGGGGTTATGGAGAGAATGTTGAGGGGTCTGGGGATATGGAGAGAATGGTGAGGGGACTGGGGTTATGGAGAGAACGGTGAAGTGTCTGCGGTTATGGAGAGAACGGTGAAGGGACTGGGGTTATGGAGAGAACGGTGAGGGGTCTGCGGTTATGGAGCGAACGGTGAAGGGACTGGGGTTATGGAGAGAACGGTGATGGGTCGGGGGTTATGGAGAGAACGGTGAGGGGACTGGGGTTATGGAGAGAACGGTGAGGGGTCTGGGGTTATGGAGTGAACGGTGAGGGGTGTGGGGTTATGGAGAGAACGGTGAGGGGACTGGGGTTATGGAGAGAACGGTGAGGGGACTGGGGTTATGGAGAGAACGGTGAGGGGTCTGGGGTTATGGAGAGAACGGTGATGGGTCGGGGGTTATGGAGAGAACGGTGATTGGACTGGGGTTATGGAGAGAACGGTGAGGGGTCTGGGGTTATGGAGAGAACGGTGAGGGGTGTGGGGTTATGGAGAGAACAGTGAAGGGTCTGGGGTTATGGAGAGATTGGTGAAGTGTCTGCGGTTATGGAGAGAACGGTGAAGGGACTGGGGTTATGGAGAGAACGGTGAGGGGTGTGGGGTTATGGAGAGAACAGTGAAGGGTCTGCGGTTAAGGAGAGAACGGTGAAGGGACTGGGGTTATGGAGAGAATGGTGAGGGGTGTGGGGTTATGGAGAGAACGGTGAGGAGTCTGGGGTTATGGAGAGAACGGTGAAGTGTCTGCGGTTATGGAGAGAACGGTGAAGGGACTGGGGTTATGGAGAGAACGGTGAGGGGTGTGGGGTTATGCAGAGAACAGTGAAGGGTCTGAGGTTATGGAGAGAATGGTGAGGGGACTGGGGTTATGGAGAGGTGAGGGGTCTGTGGTTATGGAGAGAACGGTGAGGGGTCTGAGGTTATGGATAGAACAGTGAAGGGTCTGGGGTTATGGAGAGATTGGTGAAGGGTCTGAGGTTATGGAGAGAACGGTGATGGGTCTGGGGTTATGGAGAGAATGGTGAGGGGTCTGGGGTTATGGAGAGAACGTTGAGGGATCTGAGGTTATGGAGAGAACGGTGAAGGGACTGGGGTTATGGAGAGGTGAGGGGTCTGGGGTTATGGGGAGAACGGTTAGGGGTCTGGGGTTATGGAGAGAACTGTGAAGCGTCTGGGGTTATGGAGAGATTGGTGAAGGGTCTGAGGTTATGGAGAGAACGATGAGGGGCCTGAGGTTATGGAGAGAACCGTGAAGTGTCTGGGGTTATGGAGAGAACGGTGAAGGGACTGGGGTTATGGAGAGAACGGTGAGGGGTCTGGGGTTATGGAGAGAATGGTGAGGGGTCTGGGGTTATGGAGAGAATGCTGAAGGGACTGGGGTTATGGAGAGAATGGTGAGGGGTCTGGGGATATGGAGAGAATGGTGAGGGGACTGGGGTTATGGAGAGAACGGTGAAGTGTCTGCAGTTATGGAGAGAACGGTGAAGGGACTGGGGTTATGGAGAGAACGGTGAGGGGTCTGCGGTTATGGAGAGAACGGTGAGGGGTCTGGGGTTATGGAGAGAATGGTGAGGGGTCTGGGGATATGGAGAGAATGCTGAAGGGTCTGGGGTTATGGAGAGAATGCTGAGGGGTCTGGGGATATGGAGAGAATGGTGAGGGGACTGTGGTTATGGAGAGAACGGTGAAGTGTCTGCGGTTATGGAGAGAACGGTGAAGGGACTGGGGTTATGGAGAGAACGGTGAGGGGTCTGCGGTTATGGAGAGAACGGTGAAGGGACTGGGGTTATGGAGAGAACGGTGACGTGTCTGGGGTTATGGGGAGAATGGTGAAGGGTCTGGGGTTATGGAGAGAACAGTGATGGGTCGGGGGTTATGGAGAGAACGGTGATGGGTCGGGGGTTATGGAGAGAACGGTGAGGGGACTGGGGTTATGGAGAGAACGGTGAGGGGTCTGGGGTTATGGAGAGAACGGTGACGTGTCTGGGGTTATGGGGAGAATGGTGAAGGGTCTGGGGTTATGGAGAGAACAGTGATGGGTCGGGGGTTATGGAGAGAACGGTGAGGGGACTGGGGTTATGGAGAGAACGGTGAGGGGTCTGGGGTTATGGAGTGAACGGTGAGGGGTGTGGGGTTATGGAGAGAACGGTGAGGGGACTGGGGTTATGGAGAGAACGGTGAGGGGACTGGGGTTATGGAGAGAACGGTGAGGGGTCTGGGGTTATGGAGAGAACGGTGATGGGTCGGGGGTTATGGAGAGAACGGTGAGGGGACTGGGGTTATGGAGAGAACGGTGAGGGGTCTGGGGTTATGGAGAGAACGGTGAGGGGTGTGGGGTTATGGAGAGAACAGTGAAGGGTCTGCGGTTATGGAGAGAACGGTGAAGGGACTGGGGTTATGGAGAGAATGGTGAGGGGTGTGGGGTTATGGAGAGAACGGTGAGGAGTCTGGGGTTATGGAGAGAACGGTGAAGTGTCTGCGGTTATGGAGAGAACGGTGAAGGGACTGGGGTTATGGAGAGAACGGTGAGGGGTGTGGGGTTATGCAGAGAACAGTGAAGGGTCTGAGGTTATGGAGAGAATGGTGAGGGGTCTGAGGTTATGGGGAGAATGGTGAGGGGACTGGGGTTATGGAGAGAATGCTGAGGGGACTGGGGTTATGGAGAGAATGGTGAGGGGACTGGGGTTATGGAGAGAACGGTGAAGGGTCTGGGGTTATGGAGAGAACCGTGAAGAGTCTGGGGTTATGGAGAGAACGGTGAGGGGTCTGAGGTTATGGAGAGAATGGGGAGGGGTCTGGGGTTATGGAAAGAATGGTGAGGGGACTGGGGTTATGGAGAGAACGGTGAAGGGTCTGGGGTTATGGAGAGAACCGTGATGTGTCTGGGGTTATGGAGAGAACGGTGAAGGGACTGGGGTTATGGAGAGAAAGGTGAGGGGACTTGGGTTATGGAGAGAACGGTGAGAGGACTGGGGTTATGGAGAGAACCGTGATGTGTCTGGGGTTATGGAGAGAACGGTGAAGGGACTGGGGTTATGGAGAGAAAGGTGAGGGGTGTGGGGTTATGGAGAGAACGGTGAGGGGTCTGGGGCTATGGAGAGAACGGTGAAGGGACTGGGGTTATGGAGAGGTGAGGGGTCTGGGGTTATGGAGAGAACGGTGAGGGGTCTGGGGTTATGGAGAGAACAGTGAAGGGTCTGGGGTTATGGAGAGATTGGTGAAGGGTCTGAGGTTATGGAGAGAATGGTGAGGGGACTGGGGTTATGGAGAGAATGGTGAAGGGTCTGAGGTTATGGAGAGAACGGTGAGGGGTCTGGGGTTATGGAGAGAACCGTGAAGTGTCTGGGGTTATGGAGAGAACCGTGAAGTGTCTGGGGTTATGGAGAGAACGGTGAAGGGACTGGGGTTATGGAGAGAACGGTGAGGGGTCTGGGGTTATGGAGAGAATGGTGAGGGGTCTGCGGTTATGGAGAGAACGGTGAAGGGACTGGGGTTATGGAGAGAACGTTGAGGGGTGTGGGGTTATGGAGAGAACAGTGAAGGGTCTGCGGTTATGGAGAGAACGGTGAAGGGACTGGGGTTATGGAGAGAATGGTGAGGGGTGTGGGGTTATGGAGAGAATGGTGAGGAGTCTGGGGTTATGGAGAGAACGGTGAAGTGTCTGCGGTTATGGAGAGAACGGTGAAGGGACTGGGGTTATGGAGAGAACGGTGAGGGGTGTGGGGTTATGCAGAGAACAGTGAAGGGTCTGAGGTTATGGAGAGAATGGTGAGGGGACTGGGGTTATGGAGAGGTGAGGGGTCTGTGGTTATGGAGAGAACGGTGAGTGGTCTGAGGTTATGGAGAGAACAGTGAAGGGTCTGGGGTTATGGAGAGATTGGTGAAGGGTCTGAGGTTATGGAGAGAACGGTGATGGGTCTGGGGTTATGGAGAGAATGGTGAGGGGTCTGGGGTTATGGAGAGAACGTTGAGGGATCTGAGGTTATGGAGGGAACGGTGAAATGACTGGGGTTATGGAGAGGTGAGGGGTCTGGGGTTATGGGGAGAACGGTTAGGGGTCTGGGGTTATGTAGAGAACTGTGAAGCGTCTGGGGTTATGGAGAGATTGGTGAAGGGTCTGAGGTTATGGAGAGAACGATGAGGGGCCTGGGGTTATGGAGAGAACCGTGAAGTGTCTGGGGTTATGGAGAGAACGGTGAAGGGACTGGGGTTATGGAGAGAACGGTGAGGGGTCTGGGGTTATGGAGAGAACGGTGAGGGGTCTGGGGTTATGGAGAGAATGGTGAGGGGTCTGGGGTTATGGAGAGAATGCTGAAGGGACTGGGGTTATGGAGAGAATGGTGAGGGGTCTGTGGATATGGAGAGAATGGTGAGGGGACTGTGGTTATGGAGAGAACGGTGAAGTGTCTGCGGTTATGGAGAGAACGGTGAATGGACTGGGGTTATGGAGAGAACGGTGAGGGGTCTGCGGTTATGGAGAGAACGGTGAGGGGTCTGAGGTTATGGAGAGAACGGTGAGGGGTCTGAGGTTATGGAGAGAATGCTGAGGGGTCTGGGGATATGGAGAGAATGGTGAGGGGACTGGGGTTATGGAGAGAACGGTGAAGTGTCTGCGGTTATGGAGAGAACGGTGAAGGGACTGGGGTTATGGAGAGAACGGTGAAGGGACTGGGGTTATGGAGAGAATGGTGATGGGTCGGGGTTTATGGAGAGAACGGTGAGGGGACTGGGGTTATGGAGAGAATGGTCAGGGGTCTGGGGTTATGGAGTGAACGGTGAGGGGTGTGGGGTTATGGAGAGAACGGTGAGGGGACTGGGGTTATGGAGAGAAAGGTGAGGGGACTGGGGTTATGGAGAGAACGGTGAGGGGTCTGAGGTTATGGAGAGAACGGTGATGGGTCGGGGGTTATGGAGAGAACGGTGAAGGGACTGGGGTTATGGAGAGAACGGTGAGGGGACTGGTGTTATGGAGAGAACGGTGAGGGGACTGGGGTTATGGAGAGAACAGTGAAGGGTCTGGGGTTATGGAGAGAATGGTGAGGGGTCTGGGGTTATGGAGAGAACGGTGAGGGGTCTGAGGTTATGGAGAGAACAGTGAAGGGTCTGGGGTTATGGAGAGATTGGTGAAGGGTCTGAGGTTATGGAGAGAACGGTGATGGGTCTGGGGTTATGGAGAGAATGGTGAGGGGTCTGGGGTTATGGAGAGAACGTTGAGGGATCTGAGGTTATGGAGAGAACGGTGAAATGACTGGGGTTATGGAGAGGTGAGGGGTCTGGGGTTATGGGGAGAAATGTTAGGGGTCTGGGGTTATGGAGAGAACTGTGAAGCGTCTGGGGTTATGGAGAGATTGGTGAGGGGTCTGGGGATATGGAGAGAATGGTGAGGGGACTGTGGTTATGGAGAGAACGGTGAAGTGTCTGCGGTTATGGAGAGAACGGTGAAGGGACTGGGGTTATGGAGAGAACGGTGAGGGGTCTGCGGTTATGGAGAGAACGGTGAGGGGTCTGGGGTTATGGAGAGAATGGTGAGGGGTCTGGGGTTATGGAGAGAATGCTGAGGGGTCTGGGGATATGGAGAGAATGGTGAGGGGACTGGGGTTATGGAGAGAACGGTGAAGGGACTGGGGTTATGGAGAGAACGGTGAGGGGTCTGCGGTTATGGAGAGAACGGTGAAGGGACTGGGGTTATGGAGAGAATGGTGATGGGTCGGGGGTTATGGAGAGAACGGTGAGGGGACTGGGGTTATGGAGAGAACGGTGAGGGGTCTGGGGTTATGGAGTGAACGGTGAGGGGTGTGGGGTTATGGAGAGAACGGTGAGGGGACTGGGGTTATGGAGAGAACGGTGAGGGGACTGGGGTTATGGAGAGAACGGTGAGGGGTCTGGGGTTATGGAGAGAACGGTGATGGGTCGGGGGTTATGGAGAGAACGGTGAGGGGACTGGGGTTATGGAGATAACAGTGAAGGGTCTGGGGTTATGGAGAGAACGGTGAGGGGTCTGGGGTTATGGAGAGAACGGTGAGGGGTCTGAGGTTATGGAGAGAACAGTGAAGGGTCTGGGGTTATGGAGAGATTGGTGAAGGGTCTGAGGTTATGGAGAGAACGGTGATGGGTCTGGGGTTATGGAGAGAATGGTGAGGGGTCTGGGGTTATGGAGAGAACGTTGAGGGATCTGAGGTTATGGAGAGAACGGTGAAATGACTGGGGTTATGGAGAGGTGAGGGGTCTGGGGTTATGGGGAGAAATGTTAGGGGTCTGGGGTTATGGAGAGAACTGTGAAGCGTCTGGGGTTATGGAGAGATTGGTGAGGGGTCTGGGGTTATGGAGAGAATGGTGAGGGGTCTGGGGATATGGAGAGAATGGTGAGGGGACTGTGGTTATGGAGAGAACGGTGAAGTGTCTGCGGTTATGGAGAGAACGGTGAAGGGACTGGGGTTATGGAGAGAACGGTGAGGGGTCTGCGGTTATGGAGAGAACGGTGAGGGGTCTGGGGTTATGGAGAGAATGGTGAGGGGTCTGGGGTTATGGAGAGAATGCTGAGGGGTCTGGGGATATGGAGAGAATGGTGAGGGGACTGGGGTTATGGAGAGAACGGTGAAGTGTCTGCGGTTATGGAGAGAACGGTGAAGGGACTGGGGTTATGGAGAGAACGGTGAGGGGTCTGCGGTTATGGAGAGAACGGTGAAGGGACTGGGGTTATGGAGAGAACGGTGATGGGTCGGGGGTTATGGAGAGAGCGGTGAGGGGACTGGGGTTATGGAGAGAACGGTGAGGGGTCTGGGGTTATGGAGTGAACGGTGAGGGGTGTGGGGTTATGGAGAGAACGGTGAGGGGACTGGGGTTATGGAGAGAACGGTGAGGGGACTGGGGTTATGGAGAGAACGGTGAGGGGTCTGGGGTTATGGAGAGAACGGTGATGGGTCGGGGGTTATGGAGAGAACGGTGAGGGGACTGGGGTTATGGAGAGAACGGTGAGGGGTCTGGGGTTATGGAGAGAACGGTGAGGGGTGTGGGGTTATGGAGAGAACAGTGAAGGGTCTGGGGTTATGGAGAGATTGGTGAAGTGTCTGCGGTTATGGAGAGAACGGTGAAGGGACTGGGGTTATGGAGAGAACGGTGAGTGGTGTGGGGTTATGGAGAGAACAGTGAAGGGTCTGCGGTTATGGAGAGAACGGTGAAGGGACTGGGGTTATGGAGAGAATGGTCAGGGGTGTGGGGTTATGGAGAGAACGGTGAGGAGTCTGGGGTTATGGAGAGAACGGTGAAGTGTCTGCGGTTATGGAGAGAACGGTGAAGGGACTGGGGTTATGGAGAGAACGGTGAGGGGTGTGGGGTTATGCAGAGAACAGTGAAGGGTCTGAGGTTATGGTGAGAATGGTGAGGGGACTGGGGTTATGGAGAGGTGAGGGGTCTGTGGTTATGGAGAGAACGGTGAGGGGTCTGAGGTTATGGAGAGAACAGTGAAGGGTCTGGGGTTATGGAGAGATTGGTGAAGGGTCTGAGGTTATGGAGAGAACGGTGATGGGTCTGGGGTTATGGAGAGAATGGTGAGGCGTCTGGGGTTATGGAGAGAACGTTGAGGGATCTGAGGTTATGGAGAGAACGGTGAAGGGACTGGGGTTATGGGGAGAACGGTTAGGGGTCTGGGGTTATGGAGAGAACTGTGAAGCGTCTGGGGTTATGGAGAGATTGGTGAAGGGTCTGAGGTTATGGAGAGAACGATGAGGGGCCTGGGGTTATGGAGAGAACGGTGAAGGGACTGGGGTTATGGAGTGAACGGTGAGGGGTCTGGGGTTATGGAGAGAATGCTGAAGGGACTGGGGTTATGGAGAGAATGGTGAGGGGTCTGGGGATATGGAGAGAATGGTGAGGGGACTGGGGTTATGGAGAGAACGGTGAAGTGTCTGCAGTTATGGAGAGAACGGTGAAGGGACTGGGGTTATGGAGAGAACGGTGAGGGGTCTGCGGTTATGGAGAGAACGGTGAGGGGTCTGGGGTTATGGAGAGAATGGTGAGGGGTCTGGGGTTATGGAGAGAATGCTGAAGGGACTGGGGTTATGGAGAGAATGCTGAGGGGTCTGGGGATATGGAGAGAACGGTGAAGTGTCTGCGGTTATGGAGAGAACGGTGAAGGGACTGGGGTTATGGAGAGAACGGTCAGGGGTCTGCGGTTATGGAGAGAACGGTGAAGGGACTGGGGTTATGGGGAGAATGGTGAAGGGTCTGGGGTTATGGAGAGAACGGTGATGGGTCGGGGGTTATGGAGAGAACGGTGAGGGGACTGGGGTTATGGAGAGAACGGTGAGGGGTCTGGGGTTATGGAGTGAACGGTGAGGGGTGTGGGGTTATGGAGAGAACGGTGAGGGGACTGGGGTTATGGAGAGAACGGTGAGGGGACTGGGGTTATGGAGAGAACGGTGAGGGGTCTGGGGTTATAGAGAGAACGGTGATGGGTCGGGGGTTATGGAGAGAACGGTGAGGGGACTGGGGTTATGGAGAGAACGGTGAGGGGTCTGGGGTTATGGAGAGAATTGTGAGGGGTGTGGGGTTATGGAGAGAACAGTGAAGGGTCTGGGGTTATGGAGAGATTGGTGAAGTGTCTGCGGTTATGGAGAGAACGGTGAAGGGACTGGGGTTATGGAGAGAACGGTGAGGGGTGTGGGGTTATGGAGAGAACAGTGAAGGGTCTGCGGTTATGGAGAGAACGGTGAAGGGACTGGGGTTATGGAGAGAATGGTGAGGGGTGTGGGGTTATGGAGAGAACGGTGAGGAGTCTGGGGTTATGGAGAGAACGGTGAAGTGTCTGCGGTTATGGAGAGAACGGTGAAGTGACTGGGGTTATGGAGAGAACGGTGAGGGGTGTGGGGTTATGCAGAGAACAGTGAAGGGTCTGAGGTTATGGAGAGAATGGTGAGGGGACTGGGGTTATGGAGAGGTGAGGGGTCTGTGGTTATGGAGAGAACGGTGAGGGGTCTGAGGTTATGGAGAGAACAGTGAAGGGTCTGGGGTTATGGAGAGATTGGTGAAGAGTCTGAGGTTATGGGGAGAATGGTGAGGGGACTGGGGTTATGGAGAGAATGGTGAGGGGACTGGGGTTATGGAGAGAACGGTGAAGTGTCTGCGGTTATGGAGAGAACGGTGAAGGGACTGGGGTTATGGAGAGAATGGTGAAGGGTCTGGGGTTATGGAGAGAACGGTGAAGTGTCTGCGGTTATGGAGAGAACGGTGAAGGGACTGGGGTTATGGAGAGAACGGTGAGGGGTCTGCGGTTATGGAGAGAACAGTGAAGGGACTGGGGTTATGGAGAGAACGGTGATGGGTCGGGGGTTATGGAGAGAACGGTGAGGGGTCTGGGGTTATGGAGAGAACGGTGATGGGTCGGGGGTTATGGAGAGAACGGTGAGGGGACTGGGGTTATGGAGAGAACGGTGAGGGGTCTGGGGTTATGGAGAGAACGGTGAGGGGTGTGGGGTTATGGAGAGAACAGTGAAGGGTCTGGGGTTATGGAGAGATTGGTGAAGTGTCTGCGGTTATGGAGAGAACGGTGAAGGGACTGGGGTTATGGAGAGAACGGTGAGGGGTGTGGGGTTATGGAGAGAACAGTGAAGGGTCTGCGGTTATGGAGAGAACGGTGAAGGGACTGGGGTTATGGAGAGAATGGTGAGGGGTGTGGGGTTATGGAGAGAACGGTGAGGAGTCTGGGGTTATGGAGAGAACGGTGAAGTGTCTGCGGTTATGGAGAGAACGGTGAAGGGACTGGGGTTATGGAGAGAACGGTGAGGGGTGTGGGGTTATGCAGAGAACAGTGAAGGGTCTGAGGTTATGGAGAGAATGGTGAGGGGACTGGGGTTATGGAGAGGTGAGGGGTCTGTGGTTATGGAGAGAACGGTGAGCGGTCTGAGGTTATGGAGAGAACAGTGAAGGGTCTGGGGTTATGGAGAGATTGGTGAAGGGTCTGAGGTTATGGAGAGAACGGTGATGGGTCTGGGGTTATGGAGAGAATGGTGAGGGGTCTGGGGTTATGGAGAGAACGTTGAGGGATCTGAGGTTATGGAGAGAACGGTGAAGGGACTGGGGTTATGGAGAGGTGAGGGGTCTGGGGTTATGGGGAGAACGGTTAGGGGTCTGGGGTTATGGAGAGAATGGTGAGGGGTCTGCGGTTATGGAGAGAACGGTGAAGGGACTGGGGTTATGGAGAGAATGGTGAGGGGTGTGGGGTTATGGAGAGAACAGTGAAGGGTCTGCGGTTATGGAGAGAACGGTGAAGGGACTGGGGTTATGGAGAGAATGGTGAGGGGTGTGGGGTTATGGAGAGAACGTTGAGGAGTCTGGGGTTATGGAGAGAACGGTGAAGTGTCTGGGGTTATGGAGAGAACGGTGAGGGGTGTGGGGTTATGCAGAGAACAGTGAAGGGTCTGAGGTTATGGAGAGAATGGTGAGGGGACTGGGGTTATGGAGAGGTGAGGGGTCTGTGGTTATGGAGAGAACGGTGAGGGGTCTGAGGTTATGGAGAGAACAGTGAAGGGTCTGGGGTTATGGAGAGATTGGTGAAGGGTCTGAGGTTATGGAGAGAACGGTGATGGGTCTGGGGTTATGGAGAGAATGGTGAGGGGTCTGGGGTTATGGAGAGAACGTTGAGGGATCTGAGGTTATGGAGAGAACGGTGAAATGACTGGGGTTATGGAGAGGTGAGGGGTCTGGGGTTATGGGGAGAAATGTTAGGGGTCTGGGGTTATGGAGAGAACTGTGAAGCGTCTGGGGTTATGGAGAGATTGGTGAGGGGTCTGGGGTTATGGAGAGAATGGTGAGGGGTCTGGGGTTATGGAGAGAATGCTGAAGGGACTGGGGTTATGGAGAGAACGGTGAGGGGTCTGGGGATATGGAGAGAATGGTGCGGGGACTGTGGTTATGGAGAGAACGGTGAAGTGTCTGCGGTTATGGAGAGAACGGTGAAGGGACTGGGGTTATGGAGAGAACGGTGAGGGGTCTGCGGTTATGGAGAGAACGGTGAGGGGTCTGGGGTTATGGAGAGAATGGTGAGGGGTCTGGGGTTATGGAGAGAATGCTGAGGGGTCTGGGGATATGGAGAGAACGGTGAAGTGTCTGCGGTTATGGAGAGAACGGTGAAGGGACTGGGGTTATGGAGAGAACGGTGAGGGGTCTGCGGTTATGGAGAGAACGGTGAAGGGACTGGGGTTATGGAGAGAACGGTGATGGGTCGGGGGTTATGGAGAGAACGGTGAGGGGACTGGGGTTATGGAGAGAACGGTGAGGGGTCTGGGGTTATGGAGTGAACGGTGAGGGGTGTGGGGTTATGGAGAGAACGGTGAGGGGACTGGGGTTATGGAGAGAACGGTGAGGGGACTGGGGTTATGGAGAGAACGGTGAGGGGTCTGGGGTTATGGAGAGAACGGTGATGGGTCGGGGGTTATGGAGAGAACGGTGAGGGGACTGGGGTTATGGAGAGAACGGTGAGGGGTCTGGGGTTATGGAGAGAACGGTGAGGGATCTGGGGTTATGGAGAGGTGAGGGGTCTGCGGTTATGGAGAGAACGGTGTAGGGACTGGGGTTATGGAGAGAACGGTGAGGGGTCTGGGGTTATGGAGAGGTGAGGGGTCTGCGGTTATGGAGAGAACGGTGAGGGGTCTGGGGTTATGGAGAGAACGGTGAGGGGTGTGGGGTTATGGAGAGAACAGTGAAGGGTCTGGGGTTATGGAGAGATTGGTGAAGTGTCTGCGGTTATGGAGAGAACGGTGAAGGGACTGGGGTTATGGAGAGGTGAGGGGTCTGTGGTTATGGAGAGAACGGTGAGCGGTCTGAGGTTATGGAGAGAACAGTGAAGGGTCTGGGGTTATGGAGAGATTGGTGAAGGGTCTGAGGTTATGGAGAGAACGGTGATGGGTCTGGGGTTATGGAGAGAATGGTGAGGGGTCTGGGGTTATGGAGAGATCGTTGAGGGATCTGAGGTTATGGAGAGAACGGTGAAGGGACTGGGGTTATGGAGAGGTGAGGGGTCTGGGGTTATTGGGAGAACGGTTAGGGGTCTGGGGTTATGGAGAGAATGGTGAGGGGTCTGCGGTTATGGAGAGAACGGTGAAGGGACTGGGGTTATGGAGAGAATGGTGAGGGGTCTGGGGTTATGGAGAGAACGGTGAGGGGTCTGGGGTTATGGGGAGAACGGTTAGGGGTCTGCGGTTATGGAGAGAACGGTGAAGGGACTGGGGTTATGGAGAGAATGGTGAGGGGTGTGGGGTTATGGAGAGAACAGTGAAGGGTCTGCGGTTATGGAGAGAACGGTGAAGGGACTGGGGTTATGGAGAGAATGGTGAGGGGTGTGGGGTTATGGAGAGAACGTTGAGGAGTCTGGGGTTATGGAGAGAACGGTGAAGTGTCTGGGGTTATGGAGAGAACGGTGAGGGGTGTGGGGTTATGCAGAGAACAGTGAAGGGTCTGAGGTTATGGAGAGAATGGTGAGGGGACTGGGGTTATGGAGAGGTGAGGGGTCTGTGGTTATGGAGAGAACGGTGAGGGGTCTGAGGTTATGGAGAGAACAGTGAAGGGTCTGGGGTTATGGAGAGATTGGTGAAGGGTCTGAGGTTATGGAGAGAACGGTGATGGGTCTGGGGTTATGGAGAGAATGGTGAGGGGTCTGGGGTTATGGAGAGAACGTTGAGGGATCTGAGGTTATGGAGAGAACGGTGAAATGACTGGGGTTATGGAGAGGTGAGGGGTCTGGGGTTATGGGGAGAAATGTTAGGGGTCTGGGGTTATGGAGAGAACTGTGAAGCGTCTGGGGTTATGGAGAGATTGGTGAGGGGTCTGGGGTTATGGAGAGAATGGTGAGGGGTCTGGGGTTATGGAGAGAATGCTGAAGGGACTGGGGTTATGGAGAGAACGGTGAGAGGTCTGGGGATATGGAGAGAATGGTGCGGGGACTGTGGTTATGGAGAGAACGGTGAAGTGTCTGCGGTTATGGAGAGAACGGTGAAGGGGCTGGGGTTATGGAGAGAACGGTGAGGGGTCTGCGGTTATGGAGAGAACGGTGAGGGGTCTGGGGTTATGGAGAGAATGGTGAGGGGTCTGGGGTTATGGAGAGAATGCTGAGGGGTCTGGGGATATGGAGAGAATGGTGAGGGGACTGGGGTTATGGAGAGAACGGTGAAGTGTCTGCGGTTATGGAGAGAACGGTGAAGGGACTGGGGTTATGGAGAGAACGGTGAGGGGTCTGCGGTTATGGAGAGAACGGTGAAGGGACTGGGGTTATGGAGAGAACGGTGATGGGTCGGGGGTTATGGAGAGAACGGTGAGGGGACTGGGGTTATGGAGAGAACGGTGAGGGGTCTGGGGTTATGGAGTGAACGGTGAGGGGTGTGGGGTTATGGAGAGAACGGTGAGGGGACTGGGGTTATGGAGAGAACGGTGAGGGGACTGGGGTTATGGAGAGAACGGTGAGGGGTCTGGGGTTATGGAGAGAACGGTGATGGGTCGGGGGTTATGGAGAGAACGGTGAGGGGACTGGGGTTATGGAGAGAACGGTGAGGGGTCTGGGGTTATGGAGAGAACGGTGAGGGATCTGGGGTTATGGAGAGGTGAGGGGTCTGCGGTTATGGAGAGAACGGTGTAGGGACTGGGGTTATGGAGAGAACGGTGAGGGGTCTGGGGTTATGGAGAGGTGAGGGGTCTGCGGTTATGGAGAGAACGGTGAGGGGTCTGGGGTTATGGAGAGAACGGTGAGGGGTGTGGGGTTATGGAGAGAACAGTGAAGGGTCTGGGGTTATGGAGAGATTGGTGAAGTGTCTGCGGTTATGGAGAGAACGGTGAAGGGACTGGGGTTATGGAGAGAACGGTGAGGGGTGTGGGGTTATGGAGAGAACAGTGAAGGGTCTGCGGTTATGGAGAGAACGGTGAAGGGACTGGGGTTATGGAGAGAATGGTGAGGGGTGTGGGGTTATGGAGAGAACGGTGAGGAGTCTGGGGTTATGGAGAGAACGGTGAAGTGTCTGCGGTTATGGAGAGAACGGTGAAGGGACTGGGGTTATGGAGAGAACGGTGAGGGGTGTGGGGTTATGCAGAGAACAGTGAAGGGTCTGAGGTTATGGAGAGAATGGTGAGGGGTCTGAGGGTATGGAGAGAACAGTGAAGGGTCTGGGGTTATGGAGAGATTGGTGAAGGGTCTGAGGTTATGGAGAGAACGGTGATGGGTCTGGGGTTATGGAGAGAATGGTGAGGGGTCTGGGGTTATGGAGAGAACGTTGAGGGATCTGAGGTTATGGAGAGAACGGTGAAGGGACTGGGGTTATGGAGAGGTGAGGGGTCTGGGGTTATGGGGAGAACGGTTAGGGGTCTGGGGTTATGGAGAGAACTGTGAAGCGTCTGGGGTTATGGAGAGATTGGTGAAGGGTCTGAGGTTATGGAGAGAACGATGAGGGGCCTGGGGTTATGGAGAGAACCGTGAAGTGTCTGGGGTTATGGAGAGAACGGTGAAGGGACTGGGGTTATGGAGAGAACGGTGAGGGGTCTGGGGTTATGGAGAGAATGGTGAGGGGTCTGGGGTTATGGAGAGAATGCTGAAGGGACTGGGGTTATGGAGAGAATGGTGAGGGGTCTGGGGATATGGAGAGAATGGTGAGGGGACTGGGGTTATGGAGAGAACGGTGAAGTGTCTGCAGTTATGGAGAGAACGGTGAAGGGACTGGGGTTATGGAGAGAACGGTGAGGGGTCTGCGGTTATGGAGAGAACGGTGAGGGGTCTGGGGTTATGGAGAGAATGGTGAGGGGTCTGGGGTTATGGAGAGAATGCTGAAGGGACTGGGGTTATGGAGAGAACGGTGAGGGGTCTGGGGTTATGGAGAGAACGGTGAGGGGTCTGCGGTTATGGAGAGAACGGTGAGGGGTCTGCGGTTATGGAGAGAACGGTGAGGGGTCTGCGGTTATGGAGAGAACGGTGAGGGGTCTGGGGTTATGGAGAGAATGGTGAGGGGACTGGTGTTATGGAGAGAACGGTGAAGTGTCTGCGTTTATGGAGAGAACGGTGAAGGGACTGGGGTTATGGAGAGAACGGTGAGGGGTCTGCGGTTATGGAGAGAACGGTGAAGGGACTGGGGTTATGGGGAGAATGGAGAAGGGTCTGGGGTGATGGAGAGAACGGTGATGGGTCGGGGGTTATGGAGAGAACGGTGAGGGGACTGGGGTTATGGAGAGAACGGTGAGGGGTCTGGGGTTATGGAGTGAACGGTGAGGGGTGTGGGGTTATGGAGAGAACGGTGAGGGGACTGGGGTTATGGAGAGAACGGTGAGGGGACTGGGGTTATGGAGAGAACGGTGAGGGGTCTGGGGTTATGGAGAGAACGGTGATGGGTCGGGGGTTATGGAGAGAACGGTGAGGGGACTGGGGTTATGGAGAGAACGGTGAGGGGTCTGGGGTTATGGAGAGAACGGTGAGGGGTGTGGGGTTATGGAGAGAACAGTGAAGGGTCTGGAGTTATGGAGAGATTGGTGAAGTGTCTGCGGTTATGGAGAGAACGGTGAAGGGACTGGGGTTATGGAGAGAACGGTGAGGGGTGTGGGGTTATGGAGAGAACAGTGAAGGGTCTGCGGTTATGGAGAGAACGGTGAAGGGACTGGGGTTATGGAGAGAATGGTGAGGGGTGTGGGGTTATGGAGAGAACGGTGAGGAGTCTGGGGTTATGGAGAGAACGGTGAAGTGTCTGCGGTTATGGAGAGAACGGTGAAGGGACTGGGGTTATGGAGAGAACGGTGAGGGGTGTGGGGTTATGCAGAGAACAGTGAAGGGTCTGAGGTTATGGAGAGAATGGTGAGGGGACTGGGGTTATGGAGAGGTGAGGGGTCTGTGGTTATGGAGAGAACGGTGAGGGGTCTGAGGTTATGGAGAGAACAGTGAAGGGTCTGGGGTTATGGAGAGATTGGTGAAGGGTCTGAGGTTATGGGGAGAATGGTGAGGGGACTGGGGTTATGGAGAGAATGCTGAGGGGACTGGGGTTATGGAGAGAATGGTGAGGGGACTGGGGTTATGGAGAGAACGGTGAAGGGTCTGGGTTTATGGAGAGAACCGTGAAGAGTCTGGGGTTATGGAGGAAACGGTGAGGGGTCTGAGGTTATGGAGAGAATGGTGAGGGGACTGGGGTTATGGAGAGGTGAGGGGTCTGTGGTTATGGAGAGAACGGTGAGGGGTCTGAGGTTATGGAGAGAACAGTGAAGGGTCTGGGGTTATGGAGAGATTGGTGAAGGGTCTGAGGTTATGGAGAGAACGGTGATGGGTCTGGGGTTATGGAGAGAATGGTGAGGGGTCTGGGGTTATGGAGAGAACGTTGAGGGATCTGAGGTTATGGAGAGAACGGTGAAATGACTGGGGTTATGGAGAGGTGAGGGGTCTGGGGTTATGGGGAGAAATGTTAGGGGTCTGGGGTTATGGAGAGAACTGTGAAGCGTCTGGGGTTATGGAGAGATTGGTGAGGGGTCTGGGGTTATGGAGAGAATGGTGAGGGGTCTGGGGTTATGGAGAGAATGCTGAAGGGACTGGGGATATGGAGAGAACGGTGAGGGGTCTGGGGATATGGAGAGAATGGTGCGGGGACTGTGGTTATGGAGAGAACGGTGAAGTGTCTGCGGTTATGGAGAGAACGGTGAAGGGGCTGGGGTTATGGAGAGAACGGTGAGGGGTCTGCGGTTATGGAGAGAACGGTGAGGGGTCTGGGGTTATGGAGAGAATGGTGAGGGGTCTGGGGTTATGGAGAGAATGCTGAGGGGTCTGGGGATATGGAGAGAATGGTGAGGGGACTGGGGTTATGGAGAGAACGGTGAAGTGTCTGCGGTTATGGAGAGAACGGTGAAGGGACTGGGGTTATGGAGAGAACGGTGAGGGGTCTGCGGTTATGGAGAGAACGGTGAAGGGACTGGGGTTATGGAGAGAACGGTGATGGGTCGGGGGTTATGGAGAGAACGGTGAGGGGACTGGGGTTATGGAGAGAACGGTGAGGGGTCTGGGGTTATGGAGTGAACGGTGAGGGGTGTGGGGTTATGGAGAGAACGGTGAGGGGACTGGGGTTATGGAGAGAACGGTGAGGGGACTGGGGTTATGGAGAGAACGGTGAGGGGTCTGGGGTTATGGAGAGAACGGTGATGGGTCGGGGGTTATGGAGAGAACGGTGAGGGGACTGGGGTTATGGAGAGAACGGTGAGGGGTCTGGGGTTATGGAGAGAACGGTGAGGGATCTGGGGTTATGGAGAGGTGAGGGGTCTGCGGTTATGGAGAGAACGGTGTAGGGACTGGGGTTATGGAGAGAACGGTGAGGGGTCTGGGGTTATGGAGAGGTGAGGGGTCTGCGGTTATGGAGAGAACGGTGAGGGGTCTGGGGTTATGGAGAGAACGGTGAGGGGTGTGGGGTTATGGAGAGAACAGTGAAGGGTCTGGGGTTATGGAGAGATTGGTGAAGTGTCTGCGGTTATGGAGAGAACGGTGAAGGGACTGGGGTTATGGAGAGAACGGTGAGGGGTGTGGGGTTATGGAGAGAACAGTGAAGGGTCTGCGGTTATGGAGAGAACGGTGAAGGGACTGGGGTTATGGAGAGAATGGTGAGGGGTGTGGGGTTATGGAGAGAACGGTGAGGAGTCTGGGGTTATGGAGAGAACGGTGAAGTGTCTGCGGTTATGGAGAGAACGGTGAAGGGACTGGGGTTATGGAGAGAACGGTGAGGGGTGTGGGGTTATGCAGAGAACAGTGAAGGGTCTGAGGTTATGGAGAGAATGGTGAGGGGTCTGAGGGTATGGAGAGAACAGTGAAGGGTCTGGGGTTATGGAGAGATTGGTGAAGGGTCTGAGGTTATGGAGAGAACGGTGATGGGTCTGGGGTTATGGAGAGAATGGTGAGGGGTCTGGGGTTATGGAGAGAACGTTGAGGGATCTGAGGTTATGGAGAGAACGGTGAAGGGACTGGGGTTATGGAGAGGTGAGGGGTCTGGGGTTATGGGGAGAACGGTTAGGGGTCTGGGGTTATGGAGAGAACTGTGAAGCGTCTGGGGTTATGGAGAGATTGGTGAAGGGTCTGAGGTTATGGAGAGAACGATGAGGGGCCTGGGGTTATGGAGAGAACCGTGAAGTGTCTGGGGTTATGGAGAGAACGGTGAAGGGACTGGGGTTATGGAGAGAACGGTGAGGGGTCTGGGGTTATGGAGAGAATGGTGAGGGGTCTGGGGTTATGGAGAGAATGCTGAAGGGACTGGGGTTATGGAGAGAATGGTGAGGGGTCTGGGGATATGGAGAGAATGGTGAGGGGACTGGGGTTATGGAGAGAACGGTGAAGTGTCTGCAGTTATGGAGAGAACGGTGAAGGGACTGGGGTTATGGAGAGAACGGTGAGGGGTCTGCAGTTATGGAGAGAACGGTGAGGGGTCTGGGGTTATGGAGAGAATGGTGAGGGGTCTGGGGTTATGGAGAGAATGCTGAAGGGACTGGGGTTATGGAGAGAACGGTGAGGGGTCTGGGGTTATGGAGAGAACGGTGAGGGGTCTGCGGTTATGGAGAGAACGGTGAGGGGTCTGCGGTTATGGAGAGAACGGTGAGGGGTCTGCGGATATGGAGAGAACGGTGAGGGGTCTGGGGTTATGGAGAGAATGGTGAGGGGACTGGTGTTATGGAGAGAACGGTGAAGTGTCTGCGTTTATGGAGAGAACGGTGAAGGGACTGGGGTTATGGAGAGAACGGTGAGGGGTCTGCGGTTATGGAGAGAACGGTGAAGGGACTGGGGTTATGGGGAGAATGGAGAAGGGTCTGGGGTTATGGAGAGAACGGTGATGGGTCGGGGGTTATGGAGAGAACGGTGAGGGGACTGGGGTTATGGAGAGAACGGTGAGGGGTCTGGGGTTATGGAGTGAACGGTGAGGGGTGTGGGGTTATGGAGAGAACGGTGAGGGGACTGGGGTTATGGAGAGAACGGTGAGGGGACTGGGGTTATGGAGAGAACGGTGAGGGGTCTGGGGTTATGGAGAGAACGGTGATGGGTCGGGGGTTATGGAGAGAACGGTGAGGGGACTGGGGTTATGGAGAGAACGGTGAGGGGTCTGGGGTTATGGAGAGAACGGTGAGGGGTGTGGGGTTATGGAGAGAACAGTGAAGGGTCTGGAGTTACGGAGAGATTGGTGAAGTGTCTGCGGTTATGGAGAGAACGGTGAAGGGACTGGGGTTATGGAGAGAACGGTGAGGGGTGTGGGGTTATGGAGAGAACAGTGAAGGGTCTGCGGTTATGGAGAGAACGGTGAAGGGACTGGGGTTATGGAGAGAATGGTGAGGGGTGTGGGGTTATGGAGAGAACGGTGAGGAGTCTGGGGTTATGGAGAGAACGGTGAAGTGTCTGCGGTTATGGAGAGAACGGTGAAGGGACTGGGGTTATGGAGAGAACGGTGAGGGGTGTGGGGTTATGCAGAGAACAGTGAAGGGTCTGAGGTTATGGAGAGAATGGTGAGGGGACTGGGGTTATGGAGAGGTGAGGGGTCTGTGGTTATGGAGAGAACGGTGAGGGGTCTGAGGTTATGGAGAGAACAGTGAAGGGTCTGGGGTTATGGAGAGATTGGTGAAGGGTCTGAGGTTATGGGGAGAATGGTGAGGGGACTGGGGTTATGGAGAGAATGCTGAGGGGACTGGGGTTATGGAGAGAATGGTGAGGGGACTGGGGTTATGGAGAGAACGGTGAAGGGTCTGGGTTTATGGAGAGAACCGTGAAGAGTCTGGGGTTATGGAGGAAACGGTGAGGGGTCTGAGGTTATGGAGAGAATGGGGAGGGGTCTGGGGTTATGGAGAGAACGGTGAAGGGTCTGGGGTTATGGAGAGAACCGTGATGTGTCTGGGGTTATGGAGAGAACGGTGAAGGGACTGGGGTTATGGAGAGAAAGGTGAGGGGACTGTGTTTATGGAGAGAACGGTGAGAGGACTGGGGTTATGGAGAGAACCGTGATGTGTCTGGGGTTATGGAGAGAACGGTGAAGGGACTGGGGTTATGGAGAGAAAGGTGAGGGGTGTGGGGTTATGGAGAGAACGGTGAGGGGTCTGAGCTATGGAGAGAACGGTGAATTGTCTGCGGTTATGGAGAGAACGGTGAAGGGACTGGGGTTATGGAGAGAACGGTGAGGGGTGTGGGGTTATGCAGAGAACAGTGAAGGGTCTGAGGTTATGGAGAGAATGGTGAGGGGACTGGGGTTATGGAGAGGTGAGGGGTCTGTGGTTATGGAGAGAACGGTGAGGGGTCTGAGGTTATGGAGAGAACAGTGAAGGGTCTGGGGTTATGGAGAGATTGGTGAAGGGTCTGAGGTTATGGGGAGAATGGTGAGGGGACTGGGGTTATGGAGAGAACGGTGAGGGGTGTGGGGTTATGGAGAGAACGGTGAGGGATCTGGGGTTATGGAGAGGTGAGGGGTCTGCGGTTATGGAGAGAACGGTGTAGGGACTGGGGTTATGGAGAGAACGGTGAGGGGTCTGGGGTTATGGAGAGGTGAGGGGGTCTGCGGTTATGGAGAGAACGGTGAGGGGTCTGGGGTTATGGAGAGAACGGTGAGGGGTGTGGGGTTATGGAGAGAACAGTGAAGGGTCTGGGGTTATGGAGAGATTGGTGAAGTGTCTGCGGTTATGGAGAGAACGGTGAAGGGACTGGGGTTATGGAGAGAATGGTGAGGGGACTGGGGTTATGGAGAGAACGGTGAAGGGTCTGGGGTTATGGAGAGAACCGTGATGTGTCTGGGGTTATGGAGAGAACGGTGAAGGGACTGGGGTTATGGAGAGAAAGTTGAGGGGACTGGGGTTATGGAGAGAACGGTGAGGGGTCTGGGGCTATGGAGAGAACGGTGAAGGGACTGGGGTTATGGAGAGGTGAGGGGTCTGGGGTTATGGAGAGAACGGTGAGGGGTCTGGGGTTATGGAGAGAACAGTGAAGGGTCTGGGGTTATGGAGAGATTGGTGAAGGGTCTAAGGTTATGGAGAGAATGGTGAGGGGACTGGGGTTATGGAGAGAATGGAGAAGGGTCTGGGGTTATGGAGAGAACCGTGAAGTGTCTGGGGTTATGGAGGGAACCGTGAAGTGTCTGGGGTTATGGAGAGAACCGTGAAGTCTCTGGGGTTATGGAGAGAACGGTGAAGGGACTGGGGTTATGGAGAGAACGGTGAGGGGTCTGGGGTTATGGAGAGAACCGTGAAGTGTCTGGGGTTATGGAGAGAACCGTGAAGTGTCTGGGGTTATGGAGAGAACGGTGAGGGGTCTGGGGTTATGGAGAGAATGGTGAGGGGTCTGCGGTTATGGAGAGAATGGTGAAGGGACTGGGGTTATGGAGAGAACGGTGAGGGGTGTGGGGTTATGGAGAGAACAGTGAAGGGTCTGCGGTTATGGAGAGAACGGTGAAGGGACTGGGGTTATGGAGAGAATGGTGAGGGGTGTGGGGTTATGGAGAGAATGGTGAGGAGTCTGGGGTTATGGAGAGAACGGTGAAGTGTCTGCGGTTATGGAGAGAACGGTGAAGGGACTGGGGTTATGGAGAGAACGGTGAGGGGTGTGGGGTTATGCAGAGAACAGTGAAGGGTCTGAGGTTATGGAGAGAATGGTGAGGGGACTGGGGTTATGGAGAGGTGAGGGGTCTGTGGTTATGGAGAGAACGGTGAGGGGTCTGAGGTTATGGAGAGAACAGTGAAGGGTCTGGGGTTATGGAGAGATTGGTGAAGGGTCTGAGGTTATGGAGAGAATGGTGATGGGTCTGGGGTTATGGAGAGAATGGTGAGGGGTCTGGGGTTATGGAGAGAACGTTGAGGGATCTGAGGTTATGGAGAGAACGGTGAAATGACTGGGGTTATGGAGAGGTGAGGGGTCTGGGGTTATGGGGAGAACGGTTAGGGGTCTGGGGTTATGGAGAGAACTGTGAAGCGTCTGGGGTTATGGAGAGATTGGTGAAGGGTCTGAGGTTATGGAGAGAACGATGAGGGGCCTGGGGTTATGGAGAGAACCGTGAAGTGTCTGGGGTTATGGAGAGAACGGTGAAGGGACTGGGGTTATGGAGAGAACGGTGAGGGGTCTGGGGTTATGGAGAGAATGGTGAGGGGTCTGGGGTTATGGAGAGAATGCTGAAGGGACTGGGGTTATGGAGAGAATGGTGAGGGGTCTGGGGATATGGAGAGAATGGTGAGGGGACTGTGGTTATGGAGAGAACGGTGAAGTGTCTGCGGTTATGGAGAGAACGGTGAAGGGACTGGGGTTATGGAGAGAACGGTGAGGGGTCTGCGGTTATGGAGAGAACGGTGAAGGGACTGGGGTTATGGAGAGAACGGTGAGGGGTCTGCGGTTATGGAGAGAACGGTGAGGGGTCTGGGGTTATGGAGAGAATGCTGAGGGGTCTGGGGTTATGGAGAGAATAGTGAAGGGACTGGGGATATGGAGAGAATAGTGAAGGGACTGGGGTTATGGAGCGAACGGTGAAGGGACTGGGGTTATGGAGAGAACGGTGAGGGGTCTGTGGTTATGGAGAGAACGGTGAAGGGACTGGGGTTATGGAGTGAACGGTGATGGGTCGGGGGTTATGGAGAGAACGGTGAGGGGACTGGGGTTATGGAGAGAACGGTGAGGGGTCTGGGGTTATGGAGTGAACGGTGAGGGGTGTGGGGTTATGGAGAGAACAGTGAAGGGTCTGGGGTTATGGAGAGAACGGTGAGGGGTCTGGGGTTATGGAGAGAACGGTGAGGGGTGTGGGGTTATGGAGAGAACAGTGAAGGGTCTGGGGTTATGGAGAGATTGGTGAAGTGTCTGCGGTTATGGAGAGAACGGTGAAGGGACTGGGGTTATGCAGAGAACGGTGAGGGGTGTGGGGTTATGGAGAGAACAGTGAAGGGTCTGCGGTTATGGAGAGAATGGTGAAGGGACTGGGGTTATGGAGAGAATGGTGAGGGGTGTGGGGTTATGGAGAGAACGGTGAGGAGTCTGGGGTTATGGAGAGAACGGTGAAGTGTCTGCGGTTATGGAGAGAACGGTGAAGGGACTGGGGTTATGGAGAGAACGGTGAGGGGTGTGGGGTTATGCAGAGAACAGTGAAGGGTCTGAGGTTATGGAGAGAATGGTGAGGGGACTGGGGTTATGGAGAGGTGAGGGGTCTGTGGTTATGGAGAGAACGGTGAAGGGTCTGGGGTTATGGAGAGATTGGTGAAGGGTCTGAGGTTATGGAGAGAACGGTGATGGGTCTGGGGTTATGGAGAGAATGGTGAGGGGTCTGGGGTTATGGAGAGAGCGTTGAGGGATCTGAGGTTATGGAGAGAACGGTGAAGGGACTGGGGTTATGGAGAGGTGAGGGGTCTGGGGTTATGGGGAGAACGGTTAGGGGTCTGGGGTTATGGAGAGAACTGTGAAGCGTCTGGGGTTATGGAGGGATTGGTGAAGGGTCTGAGGTTATGGAGAGAACGATGAGGGGCCTGGGGTTATGGAGAGAACCGTGAAGTGTCTGGGGTTATGGAGAGAATGGTGAAGGGACTGGGGTTATGGAGAGAACGGTGAGGGGTCTGGGGTTATGGAGAGAATGGTGAGGGGTCTGGGGTTATGGAGAGAATGCTGAAGGGACTGGGGTTATGGAGAGAATGGTGAGGGGTCTGGGGATATGGAGAGAATGGTGAGGGGACTGGGGTTATGGAGAGAACGTTGAAGTGTCTGCAGTTATGGAGAGAACGGTGAAGGGACTGGGGTTATGGAGAGAACGGTGAGGGGTCTGCGGTTATGGAGAGAACGGTGAGGGGTCTGGGGTTATGGAGAGAATGGTGAGGGGTCTGGGGTTATGGAGAGAATGCTGAAGGGACTGGGGTTATGGAGAGAACGGTGAAGTGTCTGCGGTTATGGAGAGAACGGTGAAGGGACTGGGGTTATGGTGAGAACGGTGAGGGGTCTGCGGTTATGGAGAGAACGGTGAAGGGACTGGGGTTATGGAGAGAACGGTGATGGGTCGGGGGTTATGGAGAGAACGGTGAGGGGACTGGGGTTATGGAGAGAACGGTGAGGCGTCTGGGGTTATGGAGAGAACGGTGAGGGGTGTGGGGTTATGGAGAGAACGGTGAGGGGACTGGGGTTATGGAGAGAACGGTGAGGGGACTGGGGTTATGGAGAGAACGGTGAGGGGTCTGGGGTTATGGAGAGAACGGTGAGGGGTGTGGGGTTATGGAGAGAACAGTGAAGGGTCTGGGGTTATGGAGTGATTGGTGAAGTGTCTGCGGTTATGGAGAGAAAGGTGAAGGGACTGGGGTTATGGAGAGAACGGTGAAGGGACTGGGGTTATGGAGAGAACGGTGATGGGTCGGGGGTTATGGAGAGAACGGTGAGGGGACTGGGGTTATGGAGAGAACGGTGAGGCGTCTGGGGTTATGGAGAGAACGGTGAGGGGTGTGGGGTTATGGAGAGAACGGTGAGGGGACTGGGGTTATGGAGAGAACGGTGAGGGGACTGGGGTTATGGAGAGAACGGTGAGGGGTCTGGGGTTATGGAGAGAACGGTGAGGGGTGTGGGGTTATGGAGAGAACAGTGAAGGGTCTGCGGTTATGGAGAGAACGGTGAAGGGACTGGGGTTATGGAGAGAATGGTGAGGGGTGTGGGGTTATGGAGAGAACGGTGAGGAGTCTGGGGTTATGGAGAGAACGGTGAAGTGTCTGCGGTTATGGAGAGAACGGTGAAGGGACTGGGGTTATGGAGAGAACGGTGAGGGGTGTGGGGTAATGCAGAGAACAGTGAAGGGTCTGAGGTTATGGAGAGAATGGTGAGGGGACTGGGGTTATGGAGAGGTGAGGGGTTTGTGGTTATGGAGAGAACGGTGAGGGGTCTGAGGTTATGGAGAGAACAGTGAAGGGTCTGGGGTTATGGAGAGATTGGTGAAGGGTCTGAGGTTATGGGGAGAATGGTGAGGGGACTGGGGTTATGGAGAGAATGCTGAGGGGACTGGGGTTATGGAGAGAACGGTGAAGGGTCTGGGGTTATGGAGAGAACCGTGAAGAGTCTGGGGTTATGGAGAGAACGGTGAGGGGTCTGAGGTTATGGAGAGAACGGGGAGGGGTCTGGGGTTATGGAGAGAATGGTGAGGGGACTGGGATTATGGAGAGAACGGTGAAGGGTCTGGGGTTATGGAGAGAACCGTGATGTGTCTGGGGTTATGGAGAGAACGGTGAAGGGACTGGGGTTATGGAGAGAAAGGTGAGGGGACTGGGGTTATGGAGAGAACGGTGAGAGGACAGGGGTTATGGAGAGAACCGTGATGTGTCTGGGGTTATGGAGAGAACGGTGAAGGGACTGGGGTTATGGAGAGAAAGGTGAGGGGTGTGGGGTTATGGAGAGAACGGTGAGGGGTCTGGGGCTATGGAGAGAACGGTGAAGGGACTGGGGTTATGGAGAGGTGAGGGGTCTGGGGTTATGGAGAGAACGGTGAGGGGTCTGGGGTTATGGAGAGAACAGTGAAGGGTCTGGGGTTATGGAGAGATTGGTGAAGGGTCTGAGGTTATGGAGAGAATGGTGAGGGGACTGGGGTTATGGAGAGAATGCTGAGGGGACTGGGGTTATGGAGAGAACGGTGGAGGGTCTGGGGTTATGGAGAGAACCGTGAAGAGTCTGGGGTTATGGAGAGAATGGTGAGGGGTCTGGGGTTATGGAGAGAACGGTGAGGGGTGTGGGGTTATGGAGAGAACAGTGAAGGGTCTGGGGTTATGGAGAGATTGGTGAAGTGTCTGCGGTTATGGAGAGAACGGTGAAGGGACTGGGGTTATGCAGAGAACGGTGAGGGGTGTGGTGTTATGGAGAGAACAGTGAAGGGTCTGCGGTTATGGAGAGAATGGTGAAGGGACTGGGGTTATGGAGAGAATGGTGAGGGGTGTGGGGTTATGGAGAGAACGGTGAGGAGTCTGGGGTTATGGAGAGAACGGTGAAGTGTCTGCGGTTATGGAGAGAACGGTGAAGGGACTGGGGTTATGGAGAGAACGGTGAGGGGTGTGGGGTTATGCAGAGAACAGTGAAGGGTCTGAGGTTATGGAGAGAATGGTGAGGGGACTGGGGTTATGGAGAGGTGAGGGGTCTGTGGTTATGGAGAGAACGGTGAGGGGTCTGAGGTTATGGAGAGAACAGTGAAGGGTCTGGGGTTATGGAGAGATTGGTGAAGGGTCTGAGGTTATGGAGAGAACGGTGATGGGTCTGGGGTTATGGAGAGAATGGTGAGGGGTCTGGGGTTATGGAGAGAGCGTTGAGGGATCTGAGGTTATGGAGAGAACGGTGAAGGGACTGGGGTTATGGAGAGGTGATGGGTCTGGGGTTATGGGGAGAACGGTTAGGGGTCTGGGGTTATGGAGAGAACTGTGAAGCGTCTGGGGTTATGGAGAGATTGGTGAAGGGTCTGAGGTTATGGAGAGAACGATGAGGGGCCTGGGGTTATGGAGAGAACCGTGAAGTGTCTGGGGTTATGGAGAGAATGCTGAAGGGACTGGGGTTTTGGAGAGAATGGTGAGGGGTCTGGGGATATGGAGAGAATGGTGAGGGGACTGGGGTTATGGAGAGAACGTTGAAGTGTCTGCAGTTATGGAGAGAACGGTGAAGGGACTGGGGTTATGGAGAGAATGGTGAGGGGTGTGGGGTTATGGAGAGAACGGTGAGGAGTCTGGGGTTATGGAGAGAACGGTGAAGTGTCTGCGGTTATGGAGAGAACGGTGAAGGGACTGGGGTTATGGAGAGAACGGTGAGGGGTGTGGGGTAATGCAGAGAACAGTGAAGGGTCTGAGGTTATGGAGAGAATGGTGAGGGGACTGGGGTTATGGAGAGGTGAGGGGTTTGTGGTTATGGAGAGAACGGTGAGGGGTCTGAGGTTATGGAGAGAACAGTGAAGGGTCTGGGGTTATGGAGAGATTGGTGAAGGGTCTGAGGTTATGGGGAGAATGGTGAGGGGACTGGGGTTATGGAGAGAATGCTGAGGGGACTGGGGTTATGGAGAGAACGGTGAAGGGTCTGGGGTTATGGAGAGAACCGTGAAGAGTCTGGGGTTATGGAGAGAACGGTGAGGGGTCTGAGGTTATGGAGAGAACGGGGAGGGGTCTGGGGTTATGGAGAGAATGGTGAGGGGACTGGGATTATGGAGAGAACGGTGAAGGGTCTGGGGTTATGGAGAGAACCGTGATGTGTCTGGGGTTATGGAGAGAACGGTGAAGGGACTGGGGTTATGGAGAGAAAGGTGAGGGGACTGGGGTTATGGAGAGAACGGTGAGAGGACAGGGGTTATGGAGAGAACCGTGATGTGTCTGGGGTTATGGAGAGAACGGTGAAGGGACTGGGGTTATGGAGAGAAAGGTGAGGGGTGTGGGGTTATGGAGAGAACGGTGAGGGGTCTGGGGCTATGGAGAGAACGGTGAAGGGACTGGGGTTATGGAGAGGTGAGGGGTCTGGGGTTATGGAGAGAACGGTGAGGGGTCTGGGGTTATGGAGAGAACAGTGAAGGGTCTGGGGTTATGGAGAGATTGGTGAAGGGTCTGAGGTTATGGAGAGAATGGTGAGGGGACTGGGGTTATGGAGAGAATGCTGAGGGGACTGGGGTTATGGAGAGAACGGTGGAGGGTCTGGGGTTATGGAGAGAACCGTGAAGAGTCTGGGGTTATGGAGAGAATGGTGAGGGGTCTGGGGTTATGGAGAGAACGGTGAGGGGTGTGGGGTTATGGAGAGAACAGTGAAGGGTCTGGGGTTATGGAGAGATTGGTGAAGTGTCTGCGGTTATGGAGAGAACGGTGAAGGGACTGGGGTTATGCAGAGAACGGTGAGGGGTGTGGTGTTATGGAGAGAACAGTGAAGGGTCTGCGGTTATGGAGAGAATGGTGAAGGGACTGGGGTTATGGAGAGAATGGTGAGGGGTGTGGGGTTATGGAGAGAACGGTGAGGAGTCTGGGGTTATGGAGAGAACGGTGAAGTGTCTGCGGTTATGGAGAGAACGGTGAAGGGACTGGGGTTATGGAGAGAACGGTGAGGGGTGTGGGGTTATGCAGAGAACAGTGAAGGGTCTGAGGTTATGGAGAGAATGGTGAGGGGACTGGGGTTATGGAGAGGTGAGGGGTCTGTGGTTATGGAGAGAACGGTGAGGGGTCTGAGGTTATGGAGAGAACAGTGAAGGGTCTGGGGTTATGGAGAGATTGGTGAAGGGTCTGAGGTTATGGAGAGAACGGTGATGGGTCTGGGGTTATGGAGAGAATGGTGAGGGGTCTGGGGTTATGGAGAGAGCGTTGAGGGATCTGAGGTTATGGAGAGAACGGTGAAGGGACTGGGGTTATGGAGAGGTGATGGGTCTGGGGTTATGGGGAGAACGGTTAGGGGTCTGGGGTTATGGAGAGAACTGTGAAGCGTCTGGGGTTATGGAGAGATTGGTGAAGGGTCTGAGGTTATGGAGAGAACGATGAGGGGCCTGGGGTTATGGAGAGAACCGTGAAGTGTCTGGGGTTATGGAGAGAATGCTGAAGGGACTGGGGTTTTGGAGAGAATGGTGAGGGGTCTGGGGATATGGAGAGAATGGTGAGGGGACTGGGGTTATGGAGAGAACGTTGAAGTGTCTGCAGTTATGGAGAGAACGGTGAAGGGACTGGGGTTATGGAGAGAACGGTGAGGGGTCTGCGGTTATGGAGAGAACGGTGAGGGGTCTGGGGTTATGGAGAGAATGGTGAGGGGTCTGGGGTTATGGAGAGAATGCTGAAGGGACTGGGGTTATGGAGAGAATGCTGAGGGGTCTGGGGATATGGAGAGAATGGTGAGGGGACTGGGGTTATGGAGAGAACGGTGAAGGGACTAGGGTTATGGTGAGAACGGTGAGGCGTCTGCGGTTATGGAGAGAACGGTGAAGGGACTGGGGTTATGGAGAGAACGGTGATGGGTCGGGGGTTATGGAGAGAACGGTGAGGGGACTGGGGTTATGGAGAGAACGGTGAGGCGTCTGGGGTTATGGAGAGAACGGTGAGGGGACTGGGGTTATGGAGAGAACGGTGAGGTGTCTGGGGTTATGGAGAGAACGGTGAGGGGTGTGGGGTTATGGAGAGAACAGTGAAGGGTCTGGGGTTATGGAGTGATTGGTGAAGTGTCTGCGGTTATGGAGAGAAAGGTGAAGGGACTGGGGTTATGGAGAGAACGGTGAGGGGTGTGGGGTTATGGAGAGAACAGTGAAGGGTCTGCGGTTATGGAGAGAACGGTGAAGGGACTGGGGTTATGGAGAGAATGGTGAGGGGTGTGGGGTTATGGAGAGAACGGTGAGGAGTCTGGGGTTATGGAGAGAACGGTGAAGTGTCTGCGGTTATGGAGAGAACGGTGAAGGGACTGGGGTTATGGAGAGAACGGTGAGGGGTGTGGGGTAATGCAGAGAACAGTGAAGGGTCTGAGGTTATGGAGAGAACGGTGAGGGGTCTGAGGTTATGGAGAGAACAGTGAAGGGTCTGGGGTTATGGAGAGATTGGTGAAGGGTCTGAGGTTATGGGGAGAATGGTGAGGGGACTGGGGTTATGGAGAGAATGCTGAGGGGACTGGGGTTATGGAGAGAACGGTGAAGGGTCTGGGGTTATGGAGAGAACCGTGAAGAGTCTGGGGTTATGGAGAGAACGGGGAGGGGTCTGGGGTTATGGAGAGAATGGTGAGGGGACTGGGATTATGGAGAGAACGGTGAAGGGTCTGGGGTTATGGAGAGAACCGTGATGTGTCTGGGGTTATGGAGAGAACGGTGAAGGGACTGGGGTTATGGAGAGAAAGGTGAGGGGACTGGGGTTATGGAGAGAACGGTGAGAGGACAGGGGTTATGGAGAGAACCGTGATGTGTCTGGGGTTATGGAGAGAACGGTGAAGGGACTGGGGTTATGGAGAGAAAGGTGAGGGGTGTGGGGTTATGGAGAGAACGGTGAGGGGTCTGGGGCTATGGAGAGAACGGTGAAGGGACTGGGGTTATGGAGAGGTGAGGGGTCTGGGGTTATGGAGAGAACGGTGAGGGGTCTGGGGTTATGGAGAGAACAGTGAAGGGTCTGGGGTTATGGAGAGATTGGTGAAGGGTCTGAGGTTATGGAGAGAATGGTGAGGGGACTGGGGTTATGGAGAGAATGGTGAGGGGACTGGGGTTATGGAGAGAACGGTGGAGGGTCTGGGGTTATGGAGAGAACCGTGAAGAGTCTGGGGTTATGGAGAGAATGGTGAGGGGTCTGGGGTTATGGAGAGAATGGTGAGGGGTCTAGGGTTATGGAGAGAATGGTGAGGGGTTTGGGGTTATGGGGAGAATGGTGAGGGGACTGGGGTTATGGAGAGAACTGTGAGGGGTCTGGGGTTATGGAGAGAACGGTGAGGGGTCTGGGGTTATGGAGAGAACAGTGAAGGGTCTGGGGTTATGGAGAGAACCGTGATGTGTCTGGGGTTATGGAGAGAACGGTGAAGGGACTGGGGTTATGGAGAGAAAGGTGAGGGGACTGGGGTTATGGAGAGAACGGTGAGAGGACTGGGGTTATGGAGAGAACCGTGATGTGTCTGGGGTTATGGAGAGAACGGTGAAGGGACTGGGGTTATGGAGAGAATGGTGAGGGGACTGGGGTTATGGAGAGAATGGTGAGGGGACTGGGGTTATGGAGAGAACGGTGGAGGGTCTGGGGTTATGGAGAGAACCGTGAAGAGTCTGGGGTTATGGAGAGAATGGTGAGGGGTCTGGGGTTATGGAGAGAATGGTGAGGGGTCTAGGGTTATGGAGAGAATGGTGAGGGGTTTGGGGTTATGGGGAGAATGGTGAGGGGACTGGGGTTATGGAGAGAACTGTGAGGGGTCTGGGGTTATGGAGAGAACGGTGAGGGGTCTGGGGTTATGGAGAGAACAGTCAAGGGTCTGGGGTTATGGAGAGAACGGTGAGGAGTCTGGGGTTATGGAGAGAACGGTGAGGGTCTGGGGTTATGGACAGAATGGTGAGGGGTCTGTGGTTATGGAGAGAAAGGTGAGGGACTGGGGTTATGGAGAGAACGGTGAGGGGACTGGGGTTATGGAGGGAACGGTGAAGGGTCTGGGGTTCTGGAGAGTACCGTGAGGGGTCTGGGGTTATGGAGAGAACGGTGAAGGGACTGGGGTTATGGAGAGAACCGTGATGTGTCTGGGGTTATGGAGAGAACGGTGAAGGGACTGGGGTTATGGAGAGAAAGGTGAGGGGACTGGGGTTATGGAGAGAACGGTGAGAGGACTGGGGTTATGGAGAGAACCGTGATGTGTCTGGGGTTATGGAGAGAACGGTGAAGGGACTGGGGTTATGGAGAGAAAGGTGAGGGGTGTGGGGTTATGGGGAGAACGGTGAGGGGTCTGGGGCTATGGAGAGAACGGTGAAGGGACTGGGGTTATGGAGAGAAAGGTGAGGGGTGTGGGGTTATGGAGAGAACGGTGAGGGGTCTGGGGCTATGGAGAGAACGGTGAAGGGACTGCGGTTATGGAGAGGTGAGGGGTCTGGGGTTATGGAGAGAACGGTGAGGGGTCTGGGGTTATGGAGAGAACAGTGAAGGGTCTGGGGTTATGGAGAGAACGGTGAGGGGACTGGGGTTATGGAGAGAATGGTGAGGGGACTGGGGTTATGGAGAGAACGGTGGAGGGTCTGGGGTTATGGAGAGAACCGTGAAGAGTCTGGGGTTATGGAGAGAATGGTGAGGGGTCTGGGGTTATGGAGAGAATGGTGAGGGGTCTAGGGTTATGGAGAGAATGGTGAGGGGTTTGGGGTTATGGGGAGAATGGTGAGGGGACTGGGGTTATGGAGAGAACTGTGAGGGGTCTGGGGTTATGGAGAGAACGGTGAGGGGTCTGGGGTTATGGAGAGAACAGTGAAGGGTCTGGGGTTATGGAGAGAACGGTGAGGGGTCTGGGGTTATGGAGAGAACGGTGAGGGTCTGGGGTTATGGACAGAATGGTGAGGGGTCTGTGGTTATGGAGAGAAAGGTGAGGGGACTGGGGTTATGGAGAGAACGGTGAGAGGACTGGGGTTATGGAGAGAACCGTGATGTGTCTGGGGTTATGGAGAGAACGGTGAAGGGACTGGGGTTATGGAGAGAAAGGTGAGGGGTGTGGGGTTATGGGGAGAACGGTGAGGGGTCTGGGGCTATGGAGAGAACGGTGAAGGGACTGGGGTTATGGAGAGGTGAGGGGTCTGGGGTTATGGAGAGAACGGTGAGGGGTCTGGGGTTATGGAGAGAACAGTGAAGGGTCTGGGGTTATGGAGAGATTGGTGAAGGGTCTGAGGTTATGGAGAGAATGGTGAGGGGACTGGGGTTATGGAGAGAATGGTGAGGGGACTGGGGTTATGGAGAGAACGGTGGAGGGTCTGGGGTTATGGAGAGAACCGTGAAGAGTCTGGGGTTATGGAGAGAATGGTGAGGGGTCTGGGGTTATGGAGAGAATGGTGAGGGGTTTGGGGTTATGGAGAGAATGGTGAGGGGACTGAGGTTATGGAGAGAACTGTGAGGGGTCTGGGGTTATGGAGTGAACG
The DNA here is from genome assembly GCF_030144855.1 of Hypanus sabinus. Lineage (NCBI taxonomy): Eukaryota > Metazoa > Chordata > Chondrichthyes > Myliobatiformes > Dasyatidae > Hypanus > Hypanus sabinus. The sequence continues at coordinate 2,109,579 of NC_082712.1, forward strand.
GTGAGGGGTCTGGGGTTATGGAGAGAACAGTGAAGGGTCTGGGGTTATGGAGAGAACGGTGAGGGTTCTGGGGTTATGGAGAGAACGGTGAGGGTCTGGGGTTATGGAGAGAATGGTGAGGGGTCTGTGGTTATGGAGAGAACGGTGAGGGTCTGGGGTTATGGAGAGAATGGTGAGGGGTCTGTGGTTATGGAGAGAAAGGTGAGGGACTGGGGTTATGGAGAGAACGGTGAGGGGACTGGGGTTATGGAGAGAACGGTGAAGGGTCTGGGGTTATGGAGAGAACCGTGAAGGGTCTGAGGTTATGGAGAGAACGGTGAGGGGACTGGGGTTATGGAGAGAACGGTGAAGGGTCTGGGGTTATGGAGAGAACCGTGAAGGGTCTGAGGTTATGGAGAGAATGGTGAGGGTCTGGGGTTATGGGGAGAATGGTGAGGGGACTGAGGTTATGGAGAGAATGGTGAAGGGTCTGGGGTTATGGAGAGAACGGTGAGGTGTCTGGGGTTATGGAGAGAACGGTGAGGGGCCTGGGGTTATGGAGAGAACGGTGAAGGGTCTGGGGTTATGGAGAGTACCGTGAGGGGTCTGGGGTTATGGAGAGAACGGTGAGGGGTCTGGGGTTATGGAGAGAACGGTGAAGGGACTGGGGTTATGGAGAGAACGGTGAGGGGACTGGGGTTATGGAGAGAACGGTGAAGGGTCTGGGGTTATGGAGAGAACCGTGAAGGGTCTGGGGTTATGGAGAGAACGGTGAAGGGTCTGAGGTTATGGAGAGAACCTTGAAGTGTCTGGGGTTATGAGAGAATGGTGAAGGGTCTGGGGTTATGGAGAGAATGGTGAAGGGTCTGGGGTTATGGAGAGAATGGTGAGGGGTCTGGGGTTATGGAGAGAACGGTGAGAGGTCTGGGGTTATGGAGAGAACGGTGAACGGCCTGGGGTTATGGAGAGAACCGTGAAGTGTCTGGGGTTATGGAGAGAACGGTGGAGGGACTGGGGTTATGGAGAGGTGAGGGGGCTGGGGTTATGGAGAGAACGGTGGAGGGACTGGGGTTATGGAGAGGTGAGGGGTCTGGGGTTATGGAGAGAACGGAGAGGGGTCTGGTGTTATGGGGAGAACTGTGAAGCGTCTGGGGTTATGGAGAGAATGGTGAAGGGTCTGGGGTTATGGAGAGAATGGTAAGGGGTCTGTGGTTATGGAGAGAAAGGTGAGGGACTGGGGTTATGGAGAGAACGGTGAGGGGACTGGGGTTATGGAGAGAACGGTGAAGGGTCTGGGGTTATGGAGAGAACCGTGAACGGTCTGAGGTTATGGAGAGAACGGTGAGGGGACTGGGGTTATGGAGAGAACGGTGAAGGGTCTGGGGTTATGGAGAGAACCGTGAAGGGTCTGAGGTTATGGAGAGAATGGTGAGGGGTCTGGGGTTATGGGGAGAATGGTGAGGGGACTGAGGTTATGGAGAGAATGGTGAAGGGACTGGGGTTATGGAGAGAATGGTGAGGGGTGTGGGGTTATGGAGAGAACAGTGAAGGGTCTGCGGTTATGGAGAGAACGGTGAAGGGACTGGGGTTATGGAGAGAATGGTGAGGGGTGTGGGGTTATGGAGAGAACGTTGAGGAGTCTGGGGTTATGGAGAGAACGGTGAAGGGACTGCGGTTATGGAGAGGTGAGGGGTCTGGGGTTATGGAGAGAACGGTGAGGGGTCTGGGGTTATGGAGAGAACAGTGAAGGGTCTGGGGTTATGGAGAGAACGGTGAGGGGACTGGGGTTATGGAGAGAATGGTGAGGGGACTGGGGTTATGGAGAGAACGGTGGAGGGTCTGGGGTTATGGAGAGAACCGTGAAGAGTCTGGGGTTATGGAGAGAATGGTGAGGGGTCTGGGGTTATGGAGAGAATGGTGAGGGGTCTAGGGTTATGGAGAGAATGGTGAGGGGTTTGGGGTTATGGGGAGAATGGTGAGGGGACTGGGGTTATGGAGAGAACTGTGAGGGGTCTGGGGTTATGGAGAGAACGGTGAGGGGTCTGGGGTTATGGAGAGAACAGTGAAGGGTCTGGGGTTATGGAGAGAACGGTGAGGGGTCTGGGGTTATGGAGAGAACGGTGAGGGTCTGGGGTTATGGACAGAATGGTGAGGGGTCTGTGGTTATGGAGAGAAAGGTGAGGGGACTGGGGTTATGGAGAGAACGGTGAGAGGACTGGGGTTATGGAGAGAACCGTGATGTGTCTGGGGTTATGGAGAGAACGGTGAAGGGACTGGGGTTATGGAGAGAAAGGTGAGGGGTGTGGGGTTATGGGGAGAACGGTGAGGGGTCTGGGGCTATGGAGAGAACGGTGAAGGGACTGGGGTTATGGAGAGGTGAGGGGTCTGGGGTTATGGAGAGAACGGTGAGGGGTCTGGGGTTATGGAGAGAACAGTGAAGGGTCTGGGGTTATGGAGAGATTGGTGAAGGGTCTGAGGTTATGGAGAGAATGGTGAGGGGACTGGGGTTATGGAGAGAATGGTGAGGGGACTGGGGTTATGGAGAGAACGGTGGAGGGTCTGGGGTTATGGAGAGAACCGTGAAGAGTCTGGGGTTATGGAGAGAATGGTGAGGGGTCTGGGGTTATGGAGAGAATGGTGAGGGGTTTGGGGTTATGGAGAGAATGGTGAGGGGACTGAGGTTATGGAGAGAACTGTGAGGGGTCTGGGGTTATGGAGTGAACGGTGAGGGGTCTGGGGTTATGGAGAGAACAGTGAAGGGTCTGGGGTTATGGAGAGAACGGTGAGGGTTCTGGGGTTATGGAGAGAACGGTGAGGGTCTGGGGTTATGGAGAGAATGGTGAGGGGTCTGTGGTTATGGAGAGAACGGTGAGGGTCTGGGGTTATGGAGAGAATGGTGAGGGGTCTGTGGTTATGGAGAGAAAGGTGAGGGACTGGGGTTATGGAGAGAACGGTGAGGGGACTGGGGTTATGGAGAGAACGGTGAAGGGTCTGGGGTTATGGAGAGAACCGTGAAGGGTCTGAGGTTATGGAGAGAACGGTGAGGGGACTGGGGTTATGGAGAGAACGGTGAAGGGTCTGGGGTTATGGAGAGAACCGTGAAGGGTCTGAGGTTATGGAGAGAATGGTGAGGGTCTGGGGTTATGGGGAGAATGGTGAGGGGACTGAGGTTATGGAGAGAATGGTGAAGGGACTGGGGTTATGGAGAGAACGGTGAGGTGTCTGGGGTTATGGAGAGAACGGTGAGGGGCCTGGGGTTATGGAGAGAACGGTGAAGGGTCTGGGGTTATGGAGAGTACCGTGAGGGGTCTGGGGTTATGGAGAGAACGGTGAGGGGTCTGGGGTTATGGAGAGAACGGTGAAGGGACTGGGGTTATGGAGAGAACGGTGAGGGGACTGGGGTTATGGAGAGAACGGTGAAGGGTCTGGGGTTATGGAGAGAACCGTGAAGGGTCTGGGGTTATGGAGAGAACGGTGAAGGGTCTGAGGTTATGGAGAGAACCTTGAAGTGTCTGGGGTTATGAGAGAATGGTGAAGGGTCTGGGGTTATGGAGAGAATGGTGAAGGGTCTGGGGTTATGGAGAGAATGGTGAGGGGTCTGGGGTTATGGAGAGAACGGTGAGAGGTCTGGGGTTATGGAGAGAACGGTGAACGGCCTGGGGTTATGGAGAGAACCGTGAAGTGTCTGGGGTTATGGAGAGAACGGTGGAGGGACTGGGGTTATGGAGAGGTGAGGGGGCTGGGGTTATGGAGAGAACGGTGGAGGGACTGGGGTTATGGAGAGGTGAGGGGTCTGGGGTTATGGAGAGAACGGAGAGGGGTCTGGTGTTATGGGGAGAACTGTGAAGCGTCTGGGGTTATGGAGAGAATGGTGAAGGGTCTGGGGTTATGGAGAGAATGGTAAGGGGTCTGTGGTTATGGAGAGAAAGGTGAGGGACTGGGGTTATGGAGAGAACGGTGAGGGGACTGGGGTTATGGAGAGAACGGTGAAGGGTCTGGGGTTATGGAGAGAACCGTGAACGGTCTGAGGTTATGGAGAGAACGGTGAGGGGACTGGGGTTATGGAGAGAACGGTGAAGGGTCTGGGGTTATGGAGAGAACCGTGAAGGGTCTGAGGTTATGGAGAGAATGGTGAGGGGTCTGGGGTTATGGGGAGAATGGTGAGGGGACTGAGGTTATGGAGAGAATGGTGAAGGGACTGGGGTTATGGAGAGAACGGTGAGGGGTCTGGGGTTATGGAGAGAACGGTGAGGGGCCTGGGGTTATGGAGAGAACGGTGAAGGGTCTGGGGTTATGGAGAGTACCGTGAGGGGTCTGGGGTTATGGAGAGAACGGTGAGGGGTCTGGGGTTATGGAGAGAACGGTGAAGGGACTGGGGTTATGGAGAGAACGGTGAGGGGACTGGGGTTATGGAGAGAACGGTGAAGGGTCTGGGGTTATGGAGAGAACCGTGAAGTGTCTGGGGTTATGGAGAGAACGGTGAAGGGTCTGAGGTTATGGAGAGAACCTTGAAGTGTCTGGGGTTATGATAGAATGGTGAAGGGTCTGGGGTTATGGAGAGAATGGTGAAGGGTCTGGGGTTATGGAGAGAATGGTGAGGGGTCTGGGGTTATGGAGAGAACGGTGAGAGGTCTGGGGTTATGGAGAGAACGGTGAAGGGCCTGGGGTTATGGAGAGAACCGTGAAGTGTCTGGGGTTATGGAGAGAACGGTGGAGGGACTGGGGATATGGAGAGCTCTGGGGTCTGGGGTTATGGAGAGAACGGTGGAGGGACTGAGGTTATGGAGAGGTGAGGGGTCTGGGGTTATGGAGAGAACGGAGAGGGGTCTGGTGTTATGGGGAGAACTGTGAAGCGTCTGGGGTTATGGAGAGAATGGTGAAGGGTCTGGGGTTATGGAGAGAACGGAGAGGGGCCTGGGGTTATGGAGAGAGCGGTGAAGGGACTGGGGTTATGGAGAGAACGGTGAGGGGTCTGGGGTTATGGAGAGAAAGGTGAGGGGTCTGGGGTTATGGAGAGAATGGTGAAGGGACTGGGGTTATGGAGAGAACGGTGAGGGGTCTGGGGTTATGGAGAGAATGGTGAGGGGTCTGGGGTTATGGAGAGAATGGTGAAGGGACTGGGGTTATGGAGAGAACGGTGAGGGGTCTGGTGTTATGGAGAGAACGGTGAGGGGTCTGGGGTTATGGAGAGAATGGTGAAGGGACTGGGGTTATGGAGAGAACGGTGAGGGGTCTGGTGTTATGGAGAGAACGGTGAGGGGTCTGGGGTTATGGAGAGAATGGTGAAGGGTCTGGGGTTTTAGAGAGAATGGTTAGGGGTCTGGGGTTATGGAGAGAACGGTGAGGGGTCTGGTGTTATGGAGAGAACGGTGAGGGGTCTGGGGTTATGGAGAGAATGGTGAAGGGTCAGGGGTTTTAGAGAGAACGGTTAGGGGTCTGGGGTTATGGAGAGAATGGTGAGGGGTCTGGGGTTATGGAGAGAACGGTGAAGGGTCTGGGGTTATGGAGAGATTGGTGAAGGGTCTGAGGCTATGGAGAGAATGGTGAGGGGACTGGGGTTATGGAGAGAATGGTGAGGGGACTGGGGTTATGGGGAGAACCGTGAAGAGTCTGGGGTTATGGAGAGAATGGTGAGGGGCTGGGGTTATGGAGAGAATGGTGAGGGGTTTGGGGTTATGGAGAGAATGGTGAGGGGACTGGGGTTATGGAGAGAACGGTGAGGGGTCTCGGGTTATGGAGAGAACACTGAAGGGTCTGGGGTTATGGAGAGAACGGTGAGGGTCTGGGTTATGGAGAGAATGGTGAGGGGTCTGTGGTTATGGAGAGAAAGGTGAGGGACTGGGGTTATGGAGAGAATGGTGAGGGGACTGGGGTTATGGAGAGAACGGTGAAGGGTCTGGGGTTATGGAGAGAACCGTGAAGGGTCTGAGGTTATGGAGAGAACGGTGAGGGGACTGGGGTTATGGAGAGAACGGTGAAGGGACTGGGGTTATGGAGAGAACCGTGAAGGGTCTGAGGTTATGGAGAGAATGGTGAGGGGTCTGGGGTTATGGGGAGAATGGTGAGGGGACTGGGGTTATGGAGAGAAAGGTGAAGGGACTGGGGTTATGGAGAGAACGGTGAGGGGTCTGGGGTTATGGAGAGAACGGTGAGGGGCCTGGGGTTATGGAGAGAACGGTGAAGGGTCTGGGGTTATGGAGAGTACCGTGAGGGGTCTGGGGTTATGGAGAGAACGGTGAGGGGTCTGGGGTTATGGAGAGAACGGTGAAGGGACTGGGGTTATGGAGAGAACGGTGAGGGGACTGGGGTTATGGAGAGAACGGTGAAGGGTCTGGGGTTATGGAGAGAACGGTGAAGGGTCTGAGGTTATGGAGAGAACCTTGAAGTGTCTGGGGTTATGAGAGAATGATGAAGGGTCTGGGGTTATGGAGAGAATGTTGAAGGGTCTGGGGTTATGGAGAGAATGGTGAGGGGCCTGAGGTTATGGAGAGAACGGTGAGAGGACTGGGGTTATGGAGAGAACGGTGAAGGGCCTGGGGTTATGGAGAGAACCGTGAAGTGTCTGGGGTTATGGAGAGAACGGTGGAGGGACTGGGGATATGGAGAGAACCGTGAAGTGTCTGGGGTTATGGAGAGAACGGTGGAGGGACTGGGGTTATGGAGAGAACGGTGGAGGGACTGGGGTTATGGAGAGGTGAGGGGTCTGGGGTTATGGAGAGAACGGAGAGGGGTCTGGTGTTATGGAGAGAACTGTGAAGCGTCTGGGGTTATGGAGAGAATGGTGAAGGGTCTGGGGTTATAGAGAGAACGGTTAGGGGTCTGGGGTTATGGAGAGAATGGTGAAGGGTCTGGGGTTATGGAGAGAACGGTGAGGGGTCTGGGGTTATGGAGAGAACGGTGAAGGGACTGGGGTTATGGAGAGAACGGTGAGGGGTCTGGGGATATGGAGAGAAAGGTGAGGGGTCTGGGGTTATGGAGAGAATGGTGAAGGGACTGGGGTTATGGAGAGAACGGTGAGGGGTCTGGGGTTATGGAGAGAATGGTGAGGGGTCTGGGGTTATGGAGAGAATGGTGAAGGGACTGGGGTTATGGAGAGAACGGTGAGGGGTCTGGGGTTATGGAGAGAACGGTGAGGGGTCTGGGGTTATGGAGAGAATGGTGAAGGGTCTGGGGTTATAGAGAGAACGGTTAGGGGTCTGGGGTTATGGAGAGAATGGTGAAGGGTCTGGGGTTATGGAGAGAACGGTGAGGGGTCTGGGGTTATGGAGAGAATGGTGAGGGGTCTGGGGTTATGGAGAGAATGCTGAAGGGACTGGGGTTATGGAGAGAATGCTGAGGGGTCTGGGGATATGGAGAGAATGGTGAGGGGACTGTGGTTATGGAGAGAACGGTGAAGTGTCTGCGGTTATGGAGAGAACGGTGAAGGGACTGGGGTTATGGAGAGAACGGTGAGGGGTCTGCGGTTATGTAGAGAACGGTGAAGGGACTGGGGTTATGGAGAGAACGGTGAAGGGACTGGGGTTATGGAGAGAACGGTGAGGGGTCTGGGGTTATGGAGAGAACGGTGAGGGGTCTGGGGTTATGGAGAGAATGGTGAAGGGTCTGGGGTTATAGAGAGAACGGTTAGGGGTCTGGGGTTATGGAGAGAATGGTGAAGGGTCTGGGGTTATGGAGAGAACGGTGAGGGGTCTGGGGTTATGGAGAGAATGGTGAGGGGTCTGGGGTTATGGAGAGAATGCTGAAGGGACTGGGGTTATGGAGAGAATGCTGAGGGGTCTGGGGATATGGAGAGAATGGTGAGGGGACTGGGGTTATGGAGAGAACGGTGAAGTGTCTGCGGTTATGGAGAGAACGGTGAAGGGACTGGGGTTATGGAGAGAACGGTGAGGGGTCTGCGGTTATGTAGAGAACGGTGAAGGGACTGGGGTTATGGAGAGAACGGTGATGGGTCGGGGTTTATGGAGAGAACGGTGAAGGGTCTGAGGTTATGGAGAGAACCTTGAAGTGTCTGGGGTTATGAGAGAATGGTGAAGGGTCTGGGGTTATGGAGAGAATGGTGAAGGGTCTGGGGTTATGGAGAGAATGGTGAGGGGTCTGGGGTTATGGAGAGAACGGTGAGAGGTCTGGGGTTATGGAGAGAACGGTGAAGGGCCTGGGGTTATGGAGAGAACCGTGAAGTGTCTGGGGTTATGGAGAGAACGGTGGAGGGACTGGGGATATGGAGAGCTCTGGGGTCTGGGGTTATGGAGAGAACGGTGGAGGGACTGGGGTTATGGAGAGGTGAGGGGTCTGGGGTTATGGAGAGAACGGAGAGGGGTCTGGTGTTATGGGGAGAACTGTGAAGCGTCTGGGGTTATGGAGAGAATGGTGAAGGGTCTGGGGTTATGGAGAGAACGGAGAGGGGCCTGGGGTTATGGAGAGAGCGGTGAAGGGACTGGGGTTATGGAGAGAACGGTGAGGGGTCTGGGGTTATGGAGAGAAAGGTGAGGGGTCTGGGGTTATGGAGAGAATGGTGAAGGGACTGGGGTTATGGAGAGAACGGTGAGGGGTCTGGGGTTATGGAGAGAATGGTGAGGGGTCTGGGGTTATGGAGAGAATGGTGAAGGGACTGGGGTTATGGAGAGAACGGTGAGGGGTCTGGTGTTATGGAGAGAACGGTGAGGGGTCTGGGGTTATGGAGAGAATGGTGAAGGGACTGGGGTTATGGAGAGAACGGTGAGGGGTCTGGTGTTATGGAGAGAACGGTGAGGGGTCTGGGGTTATGGAGAGAATGGTGAAGGGTCTGGGGTTTTAGAGAGAATGGTTAGGGGTCTGGGGTTATGGAGAGAACGGTGAGGGGTCTGGTGTTATGGAGAGAACGGTGAGGGGTCTGGGGTTATGGAGAGAATGGTGAAGGGTCTGGGGTTTTAGAGAGAACGGTTAGGGGTCTGGGGTTATGGAGAGAATGGTGAGGGGTCTGGGGTTATGGAGAGAACGGTGAAGGGTCTGGGGTTATGGAGAGATTGGTGAAGGGTCTGAGGTTATGGAGAGAATGGTGAGGGGACTGGGGTTATGGAGAGAATGGTGAGGGGACTGGGGTTATGGGGAGAACCGTGAAGAGTCTGGGGTTATGGAGAGAATGGTGAGGGGCTGGGGTTATGGAGAGAATGGTGAGGGGTTTGGGGTTATGGAGAGAATGGTGAGGGGACTGGGGTTATGGAGAGAACGGTGAGGGGTCTCGGGTTATGGAGAGAACAGTGAAGGGTCTGGGGTTATGGAGAGAACGGTGAGGGTCTGGGTTATGGAGAGAATGGTGAGGGGTCTGTGGTTATGGAGAGAAAGGTGAGGGACTGGGGTTATGGAGAGAACGGTGAGGGGACTGGGGTTATGGAGAGAACGGTGAAGGGTCTGGGGTTATGGAGAGAAACGTGAAGGGTCTGAGGTTATGGAGAGAACGGTGAGGGGACTGGGGTTATGGAGAGAACGGTGAAGGGACTGGGGTTATGGAGAGAACCGTGAAGGGTCTGAGGTTATGGAGAGAATGGTGAGGGGTCTGGGGTTATGGGGAGAATGGTGAGGGGACTGGGGTTATGGAGAGAAAGGTGAAGGGACTGGGGTTATGGAGAGAACGGTGAGGGGTCTGGGGTTATGGAGAGAACGGTGAGGGGCCTGGGGTTATGGAGAGAACGGTGAAGGGTCTGGGGTTATGGAGAGTACCGTGAGGGGTCTGGGGTTATGGAGAGAACGGTGAGGGGTCTGGGGTTATGGAGAGAACGGTGAAGGGACTGGGGTTATGGAGAGAACGGTGAGGGGACTGGGGTTATGGAGAGAACGGTGAAGGGTCTGGGGTTATGGAGAGAACCGTGAAGGGTCTGGGGTTATGGAGAGAACGGTGAAGGGTCTGAGGTTATGGAGAGAACCTTGAAGTGTCTGGGGTTATGAGAGAATGATGAAGGGTCTGGGGTTATGGAGAGAATGTTGAAGGGTCTGGGGTTATGGAGAGAATGGTGAGGGGCCTGGGGTTATGGAGAGAACGGTGAGAGGACTGGGGTTATGGAGAGAACGGTGAAGGGCCTGGGGTTATGGAGAGAACCGTGAAGTGTCTGGGGTTATGGAGAGAACGGTGGAGGGACTGGGGATATGGAGAGAACCGTGAAGTGTCTGGGGTTATGGAGAGAACGGTGGAGGGACTGGGGTTATGGAGAGAACGGTGGAGGGACTGGGGTTATGGAGAGGTGAGGGGTCTGGGGTTATGGAGAGAACGGAGAGGGGTCTGGTGTTATGGAGAGAACTGTGAAGCGTCTGGGGTTATGGAGAGAATGGTGAAGGGTCTGGGGTTATGGAGAGAACGGAGAGGGGCCTGGGGTTATGGAGAGAACGGTGAAGGGACTGGGGTTATGGAGAGAACGGTGAGGGGTCTGGGGATATGGAGAGAAAGGTGAGGGGTCTGGGGTTATGGAGAGAATGGTGAAGGGACTGGGGTTATGGAGAGAACGGTGAGGGGTCTGGGGTTATGGAGAGAATGGTGAGGGGTCTGGGGTTATGGAGAGAATGGTGAAGGGACTGGGGTTATGGAGAGAACGGTGAGGGGTCTGGGGTTATGGAGAGAACGGTGAGGGGTCTGGGGTTATGGAGAGAATGGTGAAGGGTCTGGGGTTATAGAGAGAACGGTTAGGGGTCTGGGGTTATGGAGAGAATGGTGAAGGGTCTGGGGTTATGGAGAGAACGGTGAGGGGTCTGGGGTTATGGAGAGAATGGTGAGGGGTCTGGGGTTATGGAGAGAATGCTGAAGGGACTGGGGTTATGGAGAGAATGCTGAGGGGTCTGGGGATATGGAGAGAATGGTGAGGGGACTGGGGTTATGGAGAGAACGGTGAAGTGTCTGCGGTTATGGAGAGAACGGTGAAGGGACTGGGGTTATGGAGAGAACGGTGAGGGGTCTGCGGTTATGTAGAGAACGGTGAAGGGACTGGGGTTATGGAGAGAACGGTGATGGGTCGGGGGTTATGGAGAGAACGGTGAGGGGACTGGGGTTATGGAGAGAACGGTGTGGGGTCTGGGGTTATGGAGTGAACGGTGAGGGGTGTGGGGTTATGGAGAGAACGGGGAGGGGACTGGGGTTATGGAGAGAACGGTGAGGGGACTGGGGTTATGGAGAGAACGGTGAGGGGTCTGGGGTTATGGAGAGAACGGTGATGGGTCGGGGGTTATGGAGAGAACGGTGAGGGGACTGGGGTTATGGAGAGAACGGTGAGGGGTCTGGGGTTATGGAGAGAACGGTCAGGGGTGTGGGGTTATGGAGAGAACAGTGAAGGGTCTGGGGTTATGGAGAGAACGGTGAAGGGACTGGGGTTATGGAGAGAACGGTGAGGGGTGTGGGGTTATGGAGAGAACAGTGAAGGGTCTGCGGTTATGGACAGAACGGTGAAGGGACCTGGGTTATGGAGAGAACGGTGAGGGGTGTGGGGTTATGGAGAGAACGGTGAGGAGTCTGGGGTTATGGAGAGAACGGTGAAGTGTCTGCGGTTATGGAGAGAACGGTGAAGGGAGTGGGGTTATGGAGAGAACGGTGAGGGGTGTGGGGTTATGCAGAGAACAGTGAAGGGTCTGAGGTTATGGAGAGAATGGTGAGGGGACTGGGGTTATGGAGAGGTGAGGGGTCTGTGGTTATGGAGAGAACGGTGAGGGGTCTGAGGTTATGGAGAGAACAGTGAAGGGTCTGGGGTTATGGAGAGATTGGTGAAGGGTCTGAGGTTATGGAGAGAATGGTGAAGGGTCTGGGGTTATGGAGAGAACGGGGAGGGGTCTGGGGTTATGGAGAGAATGGTGAGGGAACTGGGGTTATGGAGAGAACGGTGAAGGGACTGGGGTTATGGAGAGAACGGTGAGGGGTCTGCGGTTATGTAGAGAACGGTGAAGGGACTGGGGTTATGGAGAGAACGGTGATGGGTCGGGGGTTATGGAGAGAACGGTGAGGGGACTGGGGTTATGGAGAGAACGGTGTGGGGTCTGGGGTTATGGAGTGAACGGTGAGGGGTGTGGGGTTATGGAGAGAACGGGGAGGGGACTGGGGTTATGGAGAGAACGGTGAGGGGACTGGGGTTATGGAGAGAACGGTGAGGTGTCTGGGGTTATGGAGAGAACGGTGATGGGTCGGGTGTTATGGAGAGAACGGTGAGGGGACTGGGGTTATGGAGAGAACGGTGAGGGGTCTGGGGTTATGGAGAGAACGGTCAGGGGTGTGGGGTTATGGAGAGAACAGTGAAGGGTCTGGGGTTATGGAGAGAACGGTGAAGGGACTGGGGTTATGGAGAGAACGGTGAGGGGTGTGGGGTTATGGAGAGAACAGTGAAGGGTCTGCGGTTATGGACAGAACGGTGAAGGGACCTGGGTTATGGAGAGAACGGTGAGGGGTGTGGGGTTATGGAGAGAACGGTGAGGAGTCTGGGGTTATGGAGAGAACGGTGAAGTGTCTGCGGTTATGGAGAGAACGGTGAAGGGACTGGGGTTATGGAGAGAACGGTGAGGGGTGTGGGGTTATGCAGAGAACAGTGAAGGGTCTGAGGTTATGGAGAGAATGGTGAGGGGACTGGGGTTATGGAGAGGTGAGGGGTCTGTGGTTATGGAGAGAACGGTGAGGGGTCTGAGGTTATGGAGAGAACAGTGAAGGGTCTGGGGTTATGGAGAGATTGGTGAAGGGTCTGAGGTTATGGAGAGAATGGTGAAGGGTCTGGGGTTATGGAGAGAACGGGGAGGGGTCTGGGGTTATGGAGAGAATGGTGAGGGAACTGGGGTTATGGAGAGAAAGGTGAAGGGTCTGGGGTTATGGAGAGAACGGTGAAGGGACTGGGGTTATGGAGAGAAAGGTGAGGGGACTGGGGTTATGGAGAGAACGGTGAGAGGACTGGGGTTATGGAGAGAACCGTGATGTGTCTGGGGTTATGGAGAGAACGGTGAGGGGTGTGGGGTTATGGAGAGAACGGTGAGGGGTCTGGGGCTATGGAGAGAACGGTGAAGGGACTGGGGTTATGGAGAGGTGAGGGGTCTGGGGTTATGGATAGAACCGTGAGGGGTCTGGGGTTATGGAGAGAACAGTGAAGGGTCTGGGGTTATGGAGAGATTGGTGAAGGGTCTGAGGTTATGGAGAGAATGGTGAGGGGACTGGGGTTATGGAGAGAATGGTGAGGGGACTGGGGTTATGGAGAGAATGGTGGAGGGTCTGGGGTTATGGAGAGAACGGTGAGGGGTTTGGGGTTATGGAGAGAATGGTGAGGGGTCTGGGGTTATGGAGAGTATGGTGAGGGGACTGGGGCTATGGAGAGAACTGTGAGGGGTCTGGGGTTATGGAGAGAACGGTGAGGTGTCTGGGGTTATGGAGAGAACAGTGAAGGGTCTGGGGTTATGGAGAGAACGGTGAGGGGTCTGGGGTTATGGAGAGAACGGTGAGGGTCTGGGGTTATGGAGAGAATGGTGAGGGGTCTGTGGTTATGGAGAGAAAGGTGACGGACTGGGGTTATGGAGAGAACGGTGAGGGGACTGGGGTTATGGAGAGAACGGTGAAGGGTCTGGGGTTATGGAGAGAACCGTGAAGGGTCTGAGGTTATGGAGAGAACGGTGAGGGGACTGGGGTTATGGAGAGAATGGTGAGGGGTCTGAGGTTATGGGGAGAATGGTGAGGGACTGGGGTTATGGAGAGAATGGTGAGGGGACTGGGGTTATGGAGAGAACCGTGAAGGGTCTGAGGTTATGGAGAGAATGGTGAGGGGTCTGGGGTTATGGGGAGAATGGTGAGGGACTGGGGTTATGGAGAGAACGGTGAAGGGACTGGGGTTATGGAGAGAACGGTGAGGGGTCTGGGGTTATGGAGAGAACGGTGAGGGGCCTGGCGTTATGGAGAGAACGGTGAAGGGTCTGGGGTTATGGAGAGTACCGTGAGGGGTCTGGGGTTATGGAGAGAACGGTGAGGGGTCTGGGGTTATGGAGAGAATGGTGAGGGGTCTGGGGTTATGGAGAGAATGGTGAAGGGACTGGGGATATGGAGAGAATGCTGAGGGGACTGGGGTTATGGAGAGAACGGTGATGGGTCGGGGGTTATGGAGAGAACGGTGAGGGGTCTGGGGTTATGGAGTGAACGGTGAGGGGTGTGGGGTTATGGAGAGAACGGTGAGGGGACTGGGGTTATGGAGAGAACGGTAAGGGGACTGTGGTTATGGAGAGAATGGTGAGGGGTCTGGGGTTATGGAGAGAACGGTGAGGGGACTGGGGTTATGGAGAGAACGGTGAGGGATCTGGGGTTATGGAGAGAACGGTGAGGGGTCTGGGGTTATGGAGAGAACGGTGAGGGGTCTGGGGTTATGGAGAGAATGGTGAAGGGTCTGGGGTTATAGAGAGAACGGTTAGGGGTCTGGGGTTATGGAGAGAATGGTGAGGGGTCTGGGGTTATGGAGAGAACGGTGAGGGGTCTGGGGTTATGGAGAGAATGGTGAGGGGTCTGGGGTTATGGAGAGAATGCTGAAGGGACTGGGGTTATGGAGAGAATGCTGAGGGGTCTGGGGATATGGAGAGAATGGTGAGGGGACTGGGGTTATGGAGAGAACGGTGAAGTGTCTGCGGTTATGGAGAGAACGGTGAAGGGACTGGGGTTATGGAGAGAACGGTGAGGGGTCTGCGGTTATGTAGAGAACGGTGAAGGGACTGGGGTTATGGAGAGAACGGTGATGGGTCGGGGGTTATGGAGAGAACGGTGAGGGGACTGGGGTTATGGAGAGAACGGTGTGGGGTCTGGGGTTATGGAGTGAACGGTGAGGGGTGTGGGGTTATGGAGAGAACGGGGAGGGGACTGGGGTTATGGAGAGAACGGTGAGGGGACTGGGGTTATGGAGAGAACGGTGAGGGGTCTGGGGTTATGGAGAGAACGGTGAGGGGTGTGGGGTTATGGAGAGAACGGTGAGGGGTGTGGGGTTATGGAGAGAACGGTGAAGGGACTGGTGTTATGGAGAGAACGGTGAGGGGTGTGGGGTTATGGACAGAACAGTGAAGGGTCTGCGGTTATGGACAGAACGGTGAAGGGACCTGGGTTATGGAGAGAACGGTGAGGGGTGTGGGGTTATGGAGAGAACGGTGAGGAGTCTGGGGTTATGGAGAGAACGGTGAAGTGTCTGCGGTTATGGAGAGAACGGTGAAGGGACTGGGGTTATGGAGAGAACGGTGAGGGGTGTGGGGTTATGCAGAGAACAGTGAAGGGTCTGAGGTTATGGAGAGAATGGTGAGGGGACTTGGGTTATGGAGAGGTGAGGGGTCTGTGGTTATGGAGAGAACGGTGAGGGGTCTGAGGTTATGGAGAGAACAGTGAAGGGTCTGGGGTTATGGAGAGATTGGTGAAGGGTCTGAGGTTATGGAGAGAATGGTGAAGGGTCTGGGGTTATGGAGAGAACGGGGAGGGGTCTGGGGTTATGGAGCGAATGGTGAGGGAACTGGGGTTATGGAGAGAAAGGTGAAGGGTCTGGGGTTATGGAGAGAACCGTGATGTGTCTGGGGTTATGGAGAGAACGGTGAAGGGACTGGGGTTATGGAGAGAAAGGTGAGGGGACTGGGGTTATGGAGAGAACGGTGAGAGGACTGGGGTTATGGAGAGAACCGTGATGTGTCTGGGGTTATGGAGAGAACGGTGAAGGGACTGGGGTTATGGAGAGAAAGGTGAGGGGTGTGGGGTTATGGAGAGAACGGTGAGGGGTCTGGGGCTATGGAGAGAACGGTGAAGGGACTGGGGTTATGGAGAGGTGAGGGGTCTGGGGTTATGGATAGAACGGTGAGGGGTCTGGGGTTATGGAGAGAACAGTGAAGGGTCTGGGGTTATGGAGAGATTGGTGAAGGGTCTGAGGTTATGGAGAGAATGGTGAGGGGACTGGGGTTATGGAGAGAATGGTGAGGGGACTGGGGTTATGGAGAGAATGGTGGAGGGTCTGGGGTTATGGAGAGAACGGTGAGGGGTTTGGGGTTATGGAGAGAATGGTGAGGGGTCTGGGGTTATGGAGAGTATGGTGAGGGGACTGGGGCTATGGAGAGAACTGTGAGGGGTCTGGGGTTATGGAGAGAACGGTGATGTGTCTGGGGTTATGGAGAGAACAGTGAAGGGTCTGGGGTTATGGAGAGAACGGTGAGGGGTCTGGGGTTATGGAGAGAACGGTGAAGGGTCTGGGGTTATGGAGAGAACCGTGAAGGGTCTGAGGTTATGGAGAGAACGGTGAGGGGACTGGGGTTATGGAGAGAATGGTGAGGGGTCTGAGGTTATGGAGAGAAAGGTGACGGACTGGGGTTATGGAGAGAACGGTGAGGGGACTGGGGTTATGGAGAGAACGGTGAAGGGTCTGGGGTTATGGAGAGAACCGTGAAGGGTCTGAGGTTATGGAGAGAACGGTGAGGGGACTGGGGTTATGGAGAGAATGGTGAGGGGTCTGAGGTTATGGGGAGAATGGTGAGGGACTGGGGTTATGGAGAGAATGGTGAGGGGACTGGGGTTATGGAGAGAACCGTGAAGGGTCTGAGGTTATGGAGAGAATGGTGAGGGGTCTGGGGTTATGGGGAGAATGGTGAGGGACTGGGGTTATGGAGAGAACGGTGAAGGGACTGGGGTTATGGAGAGAATGGTGAGGGGTCTGGGGTTATGGAGAGAACGGTGAGGGGCCTGGCGTTATGGAGAGAACGGTGAAGGGTCTGGGGTTATGGAGAGTACCGTGAGGGGTCTGGGGTTATGGAGAGAACGGTGAGGGGTCTGGGGTTATGGAGAGAATGGTGAGGGGTCTGGGGTTATGGAGAGAATGGTGAAGGGACTGGGGATATGGAGAGAATGCTGAGGGGACTGGGGTTATGGAGAGAACGGTGATGGGTCGGGGGTTATGGAGAGAACGGTGAGGGGTCTGGGGTTATGGAGTGAACGGTGAGGGGTGTGGGGTTATGGAGAGAACGGTGAGGGGACTGGGGTTATGGAGAGAACGGTAAGGGGACTGTGGTTATGGAGAGAACGGTGAGGGGTCTGGGGTTATGGAGAGAACGGTGAGGGGACTGGGGTTATGGAGAGAACGGTGAGGGATCTGGGGTTATGGAGAGAACGGTGAGGGGTCTGGGGTTATGGAGAGAACGGTGAAGGGACTGGGGTTATGGAGAGAATGGTGAAGGGTCTGGGGTTATGGAGAGAACGGTGAGGGGTCTGTGGTTATGGAGAGAAAGGTGAGGGACTGGGGTTATGGAGAGAACGGTGAGGGGACTGGGGTTATGGAGAGAACGGTGAAGGGTCTGGGGTTATGGAGAGAACCGTGAAGGGTCTGAGGTTATGGAGAGAATGGTGAGGGGTCTGGGGTTATGGGGAGAATGGTGAGGGGACTGGGGTTATGGAGAGAATGGTGAAGGGACTGTGGTTATGGAGAGAACGGTGAGGGGTCTGGGGTTATGGAGAGAACGGTGAGGGGCCTGGGGTTATGGAGAGTACCGTGAGGGGTCTGGGGTTATGGAGAGAACGGTGAAGTGTCTGGGGTTATGGAGAGAATGGTGAAGGGACTGGGGTTATGGAGAGAATGGTGAAGGGTCTGGGGTTATAGAGAGAACGGTGAGGGGTCTGGGGTTATGGAGAGAACGGTGAGGGGTCTGGGGTTATGGAGAGAACGGTGAGGGGTCTGGGGTTATGGAGAGAATGGTGAGGGGTCTGGGGTTATGGAGAGAATGGTGAAGGGTCTGGGGTTATAGAGAGAACGGTGAGGGGTCTGGGGTTATGGAGAGAATGGTGAGGGGTCTGGGGTTATGGAGAGAACGGTGAGTTGTCTGGGGTTATGGAGAGAATGGTGAGGGGTCTGGGGTTATGGAGAGAATGGTGAGGGGTCTGGGGATATGGAGAGAATGGTGAAGGGACTGGGGATATGGAGAGAATGCTGAGGGGACTGGGGTTATGGAGAGAACGGTGAGGGGTCTGCGGTTATGGAGAGAACGGTGAAGGGACTGGGGTTATGGAGAGAACGGTGATGGGTCGGGGGTTATGGAGAGAACGGTGAGGGGACTGGGGTTATGGAGAGAACGGTGAGGGGTCTGGGGTTATGGAGTGAATGGTGAGGGGTGTGGGGTTATGGAGAGAACGGTGAGGGGACTGGGGTTATGGAGAGAACGGTGAGGGGACTGTGGTTATGGAGAGAACAGTGAGGGGACTGGGGTTATGGAGAGAACGGTGAGGGGTCTGGGGTTATGGAGAGAACGGTGAGGGGTGTGGGGTTATGGAGAGAACGGTGAAGGGTCTGGGGTTATGGAGAGAACGGTGAAGGGACTGGGGTTATGGAGAGAACGGTGAGGGGTGTGGGGTTATGGAGAGAACCGTGAAGGGTCTGCGGTTATGGAGAGAACGGTGAAGGGACTGGGGTTATGGAGAGAACGGTGAAGGGACTGGGGTTATGGAGAGAACGGTGAGGGGTGTGGGGTTATGGAGAGAACGGTGAGGAGTCTGGGGTTATGGAGAGAACGGTGAAGTGTCTGCGGTTATGGAGAGAACGGTGAAGGGACTGGGTTTATGGAGAGAACGGTGAGGGGTGTGGGGTTATGCAGAGAACAGTGAAGGGTCTGAGGTTATGGAGAGAATGGTGAGGGGACTGGGGTTATGGAGAGGTGAGGGGTCTGTGGTTATGGAGAGAACGGTGAGGGGTCTGAGGTTATGGAGAGAACAGTGAAGGGTCTGGGGTTATGGAGAGATTGGTGAAGGGTCTGAGGTTATGGAGAGAATGGGGAGGGGACTGGGGTTATGGAGAGAATGCTGAGGGGACTGGGGTTATGGAGAGAACGGTGAAGGGTCTGGGGTTATGGAGAGAACGGGGAGGGGTCTGGGGTTATGGAGAGAATGGTGAGGGGACTGGGGTTATGGAGAGAACGGTGAAGGGTCTGTGGTTATGGAGAGAACCGTGATGTGTCTGGGGTTATGGAGAGAACGGTGAAGGGACTGGGGTTATGGAGAGAAATGTGAGGGGACTGGGGTTATGGAGAGAACGGTGAGAGGACTGGGGTTATGGAGAGAACCGTGATGTGTCTGGGGTTATGGAGAGAACGGTGAAGGGACTGGGGTTATGGAGAGAAAGGTGAGGGGTGTGAGGTTATGGAGAGAACGGTGAGGGGTCTGGGGCTATGGAGAGAACGGTGAAGGGACTGGGGTTATGGCGAGGTGAGGGGTCTGGGGTTATGGAGAGAACCGTGAGGGGTCTGGGGTTATGGAGAGAACAGTGAAGGGTCTGGGGTTATGGAGAGATTGGTGAAGGGTCTGAGGTTATGGAGAGAATGGTGAGGGGACTGGGCTTATGGAGAGAATGGTGAGGGGACTGGGGTTATGGAGAGAACGGTGGAGGGTCTGGGGTTATGGAGAGAACCGTGAAGAGTCTGGGGCTATGGAGAGAATGGTGAGGGGTCTGTGGTTATGGAGAGAATGGTGAGGGGTCTGGGGTTATGGAGAGAAAGGTGAGGGACTGGGGTTATGGAGAGAACGGTGAGGGGACTGGGGTTAAGGAGAGAACGGTGGAGGGTCTGGGGTTATGGAGAGAACCGTGAAGAGTCTGGGGTTATGGAGAGAATGGTGAGGGGTCTGGGGTTATGGAGAGAATGGTGAGGGGTCTGGGGTTATGGAGAGAATGTTGAGGGGACTGGGGTTATGGAGAGAACTGTGAGGGGTCTGGGGTTATGGAGAGAACGGTGAGGGGTCTGGGGTTATGGAGAGAACGGTGAGGGTCTGGGGCTATGGAGAGAATGGTGAGGGGTCTGTGGTTATGGAGAGAAACGTGAGGGACTGGGGTTATGGAGAGAACGGTGAGGGGACTGGGGTTATGGAGAGAACCGTGAAGGGTCTGAGGTTATGGAGAGAATGGTGAGGGGACTGGGGTTATGGAGAGAACGGTGAAGGGTCTGAGGTTATGGAGAGAATGGTGAGGGGACTGGGGTTATGGAGAGGTGAGGGCTCTGTGGTTATGGAGAGAACGGTGTGGGGTCTGAGGTTATGGAGAGAACAGTGAAGGGTCTGGGGTTATGGAGAGATTGGTGAAGGGTCTGAGGTTATGGAGAGAATGGGGAGGGGACTGGGGTTATGGAGAGAATGCTGAGGGGACTGGGGTTATGGAGAGAACGGTGAAGGGTCTGGGGTTATGGAGAGAACGGGGAGGGGTCTGGGGTTATGGAGAGAATGGTGAGGGGACTGGGGTTATGGAGAGAACGGTGAAGGGTCTGGGGTTATGGATAGAACCGTGATGTGTCTGGGGTTATGGAGAGAACGGTGAAGGGACTGGGGTTATGGAGAGAAAGGTGAGGGGACTGGGGTTATGGAGAGAACGGTGAGAGGACTGGGGTTATGGAGAGAACCGTGATGTGTCTGGGGTTATGGAGAGAAAGGTGAGGGGTGTGGGGTTATGGAGAGAACGGTGAGGGGTCTGGGGCTATGGAGAGAACGGTGAAGGGACTGGGGTTATGGCGAGGTGAGGGGTCTGGGGTTATGGAGAGAACCGTGAGGGGTCTGGGGTTATGGAGAGAACAGAGAAGGGTCTGGGGTTATGGAGAGATTGGTGAAGGGTCTGAGGTTATGGAGAGAATGGTGAGGGGACTGGGCTTATGGAGAGAATGGTGAGGGGACTGGGGTTATGGAGAGAAAGGTGGAGGGTCTGGGGTTATGGAGAGAACCGTGAAGAGTCTGGGGTTATGGAGAGAATGGTGAGGGGTCTGGGGTTATGGAGAGAATGGTGAGGGGTCTGGGGTTATGGAGAGAATGTTGAGGGGACTGGGGTTATGGAGAGAACTGTGAGGGGTCTGGGGTTATGGAGAGAACGGTGAGGGGTCTGGGGTTATGGAGAGAACAGTGAAGGGTCTGGGGTTATGGAGAGAACGGTGAGGGGTCTGGGGTTATGGAGAGAACGGTGAGGGTCTGGGGCTATGGAGAGAATGGTGAGGGGTCTGTGGTCATGGAGAGAAAGGTGAGGGACTGGGGTTATGGAGAGAACGGTGAGGGGACTGGGGTTATGGAGAGAACGGTGGAGGGTCTGGGGTTATGGAGAGAACCGTGAAGAGTCTGGGGTTATGGAGAGAATGGTGAGGGGTCTGGGGTTATGGAGAGAATGGTGAGGGGTCTGGGGTTATGGAGAGAATGTTGAGGGGACTGGGGTTATGGAGAGAACTGTGAGGGGTCTGGGGTTATGGAGAGAACGGTGAGGGGTCTGGGGTTATGGAGAGAACAGTGAAGGGTCTGGGGTTATGGAGAGAACGGTGAGGGGTCTGGGGTTATGGAGAGAACGGTGAGGGTCTGGGGCTATGGAGAGAATGGTGAGGGGTCTGTGGTTATGGAGAGAAAGGTGAGGGACTGGGGTTATGGAGGGAACGGTGAGGGGACTGGGGTTATGGAGAGAACCGTGAAGGGTCTGAGGTTATGGAGAGAATGGTGAGGGGACTGGGGTTATGGAGAGAACGGTGAAGGGTCTGAGGTTATGGAGAGAATGGTGAGGGGACTGGGGTTATGGAGAGAACCGTGAAGGGTCTGAGGTTATGGAGAGAATGGTGAGGGGACTGGGGTTATGGAGAGAACGGTGAAGGGTCTGGGGTTATGGAGAGAACCGTTGAGGGTCTGAGGTTATGGAGAGAATGGTGAGGGGTCTGGGGTTATGGGTAGAATGGTGAGGGGACTGGGGTTATGGAGAGAATGGTGAAGGGACTGGGGTTATGGAGAGAATGGAGAGGGGTCTGGGGTTATGGCGCGAACGGTGAGGGGCCTGGGGTTATGGAGAGAACGGTGAAGGGGCTGGGGTTATGGAGAGTACCGTGAGGGGTCTGGGGTTATGGAGAGAACGGTGAGGGGTCTGGTGTTATGGAGAGAACGGTGAAGGGACTGGGGTTATGGAGAGAACGGTGAGGGGACTGGGGTTATGGAGAGAACGGTGAAGGGTCTGGGGTTATGGAGAGAACGGTGAAGGGTCTGGGGTTATGGAGAGAACGGTGAAGGGTCTGGGGTTATGGAGAGAACCGTGAAGGGTTTGGGGTTATGGAGAGAACGGTGAAGGGTCTGGGGTTATGGAGAGAACCGTGAAGGGTCTGAGGTTATGGAGAGAATGGTGAGGGGTCTGGGGTTATGGGGAGAATGGTGAGGGGACTGGGGTTATGGAGAGAATGGTGAAGGGACTGGGGTTATGGAGAGAACGGTGAGGGGTCTGGGGTTATGGCGCGAACGGTGAGGGGCCTGGGGTTATGGAGAGAACGGTGAAGGGTCTGGGGTTATGGAGAGTACCGTGAGGGGTCTGGGGTTATGCAGAGAACGGTGAGGGGTCTGGTGTTATGGAGAGAACGGTGAAGGGACTGGGGTTATGGAGTGAACGGTGAGGGGACTGGGGTTATGGAGAGAACGGTGAAGGGTCTGGGGTTATGGAGAGAACGGTGAAGGGTCTGGGGTTATGGAGAGAACCGTGAAGGGTCTGGGGTTATGGAGAGAACGGTGAAGGGTCTGAGGTTTTGGAGAGAACCTTGAAGTGTCTAGGGTTATGAGAGAATGGTGAAGGGTCTGGGGTTATGGAGAGAATGGTGAGAGGTCTGGGGTTATGGAGAGAACGGTGAGAGGTCTGGGGTTATGGAGAGAACGGTGAAGGGCCTGGGGTTATGGAGAGAACCGTGAAGTGTCTGGGGTTATGGAGAGAACGGTGAGGGGTCTGGGGTTATGGAGAGAACGGTGAGGGTCTGGGGCTATGGAGAGAAAGGTGAGGGACTGGGGTTATGGAGGGAACGGTGAGGGGAC
Organism: Hypanus sabinus; assembly: GCF_030144855.1. Lineage (NCBI taxonomy): Eukaryota > Metazoa > Chordata > Chondrichthyes > Myliobatiformes > Dasyatidae > Hypanus > Hypanus sabinus. The sequence goes on from NC_082712.1 coordinate 2,132,314, forward strand.
TGGGGTTATGGAGAGAACCGTGAAGGGTCTGAGGTTATGGAGAGAATGGTGAGGGGACTGGGGTTATGGAGAGAACGGTGAAGGGTCTGAGGTTATGGAGAGAATGGTGAGGGGACTGGGGTTATGGAGAGAACCGTGAAGGGTCTGAGGTTATGGAGAGAATGGTGAGGGGACTGGGGTTATGGAGAGAACGGTGAAGGGTCTGGGGTTATGGAGAGAACCGTTGAGGGTCTGAGGTTATGGAGAGAATGGTGAGGGGTCTGGGGTTATGGGTAGAATGGTGAGGGGACTGGGGTTATGGAGAGAATGGTGAAGGGACTGGGGTTATGGAGAGAATGGAGAGGGGTCTGGGGTTATGGCGCGAACGGTGAGGGGCCTGGGGTTATGGAGAGAACGGTGAAGGGGCTGGGGTTATGGAGAGTACCGTGAGGGGTCTGGGGTTATGGAGAGAACGGTGAGGGGTCTGGTGTTATGGAGAGAACGGTGAAGGGACTGGGGTTATGGAGAGAACGGTGAGGGGACTGGGGTTATGGAGAGAACGGTGAAGGGTCTGGGGTTATGGAGAGAACGGTGAAGGGTCTGGGGTTATGGAGAGAACGGTGAAGGGTCTGGGGTTATGGAGAGAACCGTGAAGGGTTTGGGGTTATGGAGAGAACGGTGAAGGGTCTGGGGTTATGGAGAGAACCGTGAAGGGTCTGAGGTTATGGAGAGAATGGTGAGGGGTCTGGGGTTATGGGGAGAATGGTGAGGGGACTGGGGTTATGGAGAGAATGGTGAAGGGACTGGGGTTATGGAGAGAACGGTGAGGGGTCTGGGGTTATGGCGCGAACGGTGAGGGGCCTGGGGTTATGGAGAGAACGGTGAAGGGTCTGGGGTTATGGAGAGTACCGTGAGGGATCTGGGGTTATGCAGAGAACGGTGAGGGGTCTGGTGTTATGGAGAGAACGGTGAAGGGACTGGGGTTATGGAGAGAACGGTGAGGGGACTGGGGTTATGGAGAGAACGGTGAAGGGTCTGGGGTTATGGAGAGAACGGTGAAGGGTCTGGGGTTATGGAGAGAACCGTGAAGGGTCTGGGGTTATGGAGAGAACGGTGAAGGGTCTGAGGTTTTGGAGAGAACCTTGAAGTGTCTAGGGTTATGAGAGAATGGTGAAGGGTCTGGGGTTATGGAGAGAATGGTGAGAGGTCTGGGGTTATGGAGAGAACGGTGAGAGGTCTGGGGTTATGGAGAGAACGGTGAAGGGCCTGGGGTTATGGAGAGAACCGTGAAGTGTCTGGGGTTATGGAGAGAACGGTGGAGGGACTGGGGTTATGGAGAGAACGGTGGAGGGACTGGGGTTATGGAGAGGTGAGGGGTCTGGGGTTATGGAGAGAACGGAGAGGGGTCTGGTGTTATGGAGAGAACTGTGAAGCGTCTGGGGTTATGGAGAGAATGGTGAAGGGTCTGGGGTTATGGAGAGAACGGAGAGGGGCCTGGGGTTATGGAGAGAACGGTGAAGGGACTGGGGTTATGGAGAGAACGGTGAGGGGTCTGGGGTTATGGAGAGAAAGGTGAGGGGTCTGGGGTTATGGAGAGAATGGTGAAGGGACTGGGGTTATGGAGAGAACGGTGAGGGGTCTGGGGTTATGGAGAGAATGGTGAGGGGTCTGGGGTTATGGAGAGAATGGTGAAGGGACTGGGGTTATGGAGAGAACAGTGAGGGGTCTGGGGTTATGGAGAGAATGGTGAAGGGTCTGGGGTTATAGAGAGATCGGTGAGGGGTCTGGGGTTATGGAGAGAATGGTGAGGGGTCTGGGGTTATGGAGAGAACGGTGAAGGGACTGGGGTTATGGAGAGGTGAGGGGTCTGGGGTTATGGGGAGAACGGTTAGGGGTCTGGGGTTATGGAGAGAACTGTGAAGCGTCTGGGGTTATGGAGAGATTTGTGAAGGGTCTGAGGTTATGGAGAGAACCGTGAAGTGTCTGGGGTTATGGAGAGAACGGTGAAGGGTCTGAGGTTATGGAGAGAACCTTGAAGTGTCTGGGGTTATGAGAGTATGGTGAAGGGTCTGGGGTTATGGAGAGAACCGTGAAGGGTCTGGGGTTATGGAGAGAACGGTGAAGGGTCTGAGGTTATGGAGAGAACCTTGAAGTGTCTGGGGTTATGAGAGAATGGTGAAGGGTCTGGGGTTATGGAGAGCATGGTGAGAGGTCTGGGGTTATGTAGAGAACGGTGAGAGGTCTGGGGTTATGGAGAGAACGGTGAAGGGCCTGGGGTTATGGAGAGAACCGTGAAGTGTCTGGGGTTATGGAGAGAACGGTGGAGGGACTGTGGTTATGGAGAGAACGGTGGAGGGACTGGGGTTATGGAGAGGTGAGGGGTCTGGGGTTATGGAGAGAACGGAGAGGGGTCTGGTGTTATGGAGAGAACTGTGAAGCGTCTGGGGTTATGGAGAGAATGGTGAAGGGTCTGGGGTTATGGAGAGAACGGAGAGGGGCCTGGGGTTATGGAGAGAATGGTGAAGGGACTGGGGTTATGGAGAGAACGGTGAGGGGTCTGGGGTTATGGAGAGAAAGGTGAGGGGTCTGGGGTTATGGAGAGAATGGTGAAGGGACTGGGGTTATGGAGAGAACGGTGAGGGGTCTGGGGTTATGGAGAGAATGGTGAGGGGTCTGGGGTTATGGAGAGAATGGTGAAGGGACTGGGGTTATGGAGAGAATGGTGAGGGGTCTGGGGTTATGGAGAGAACGGTGAGGGGTCTGGGGTTATGGAGAGAATGGTGAAGGGTCTGGGGTTATAGAGAGATCGGTGAGGGGTCTGGGGTTATGGAGAGAATGGTGAGGGGTCTGGGGTTATGGAGAGAACGGTGAAGGGACTGGGGTTATGGAGAGGTGAGGGGTCTGGGGTTATGGGGAGAACGGTTAGGGGTCTGGGGTTATGGAGAGAACTGTGAAGCGTCTGGGGTTATGGAGAGATTTGTGAAGGGTCTGAGGTTATGGAGAGAACCGTGAAGTGTCTGTGGTTATGGAGAGAACGGTGAGGGGTCTGAGGTTATGGAGAGAACAGTGAAGGGTCTGGGGTTATGGAGAGATTGGTGAGGGGACTGGGGTTATGGAGAGAATGCTGAGGGGACTGGGGTTATGGAGAGAACGGTGAAGGGTCTGGGGTTATGGAGAGAACCGTGATGTGTCTGGGGTTATGGAGAGAATGGTGAAGGGACTGGGGTTATGGAGAGAAAGGTGAGGGGACTGGGGTTATGGAGAGAACGGTGAGAGGACTGGGGTTATGGAGAGAACCGTGATGTGTCTGGGTTTATGGAGAGAACGGTGAAGGGACTGGGGTTATGGAGAGAAAGGTGAGGGGTGTGGGGTTATGGAGAGAACGGTGAGGGGTCTGGGGCTATGGAGAGAACGGTGAAGGGACTGGGGTTATGGAGAGGTGAGGGGTCTGGGGTTATGGAGAGAACCGTGAGGGGTCTGGGGTTATGGAGAGAACGGTGAGGGGTCTGAGGTTATGGAGAGAATGGTGAGGGGACTGGGGTTATGGAGAGAATGCTGAGGGGACTGGGGTTATGGAGAGAACGGTGAAGGGTCTGGGGTTATGGAGAGAACCGTGATGTGTCTGGGGTTATGGAGAGAATGGTGAAGGGACTGGGGTTATGGAGAGAAAGGTGAGGGGACTGGGGTTATGGAGAGAACGGTGAGAGGACTGGGGTTATGGAGAGAACCGTGATGTGTCTGGGTTTATGGAGAGAACGGTGAAGGGACTGGGGTTATGGAGAGAAAGGTGAGGGGTGTGGGGTTATGGAGAGAACGGTGAGGGGTCTGGGGCTATGGAGAGAACGGTGAAGGGACTGGGGTTATGGAGAGGTGAGGGGTCTGGGGTTATGGAGAGAACCGTGAGGGGTCTGGGGTTATGGAGAGAACAGTGAAGGGTCTGGGGTTATGGAGAGATTGGTGAAGGGTCTGAGGTTATGGAGAGAATGGTGAGGGGACTGGGGTTATGGAGAGAATGCTGAGGGGACTGGGGTTATGGAGAGAACGGTGAAGGGTCTGGGGTTATGGAGAGAACGGGGAGGGGTCTGGGGTTATGGAGAGAATGGTGAGGGGACTTTGGTTATGGAGACAACGGTGAAGGGTCTGGGGTTATGGAGAGAACCGTGATGTGTCTGGGGTTATGGAGAGAACGGTGAAGGGACTGGGGTTATGGAGAGAAAGGTGAGGGGACTGGGGTTATGGAGAGAACGGTGAGAGGACTGGGGTTATGGAGAGAACCGTGATGTGTCTGGGTTTATGGAGAGAACGGTGAAGGGACTGGGGTTATGGAGAGAAAGGTGAGGGGTGTGGGGTTATGGAGAGAACGGTGAGGGGTCTGGGGCTATGGAGAGAACGGTGAAGGGACTGGGGTTATGGAGAGGTGAGGGGTCTGGGGTTATGGAGAGAACCGTGAGGGGTCTGGGGTTATGGAGAGAACAGTGAAGGGTCTGGGGTTATGGAGAGATTGGTGAAGGGTCTGAGGTTATGGAGAGAATGGTGAGGGGACTGGGGTTATGGAGAGAATGGTGAGGTGACTGGGGTTATGGAGAGAACTGTGAGGGGTCTGGGGTTATGGAGAGAACCGTGAAGAGTCTGGGGTTATGGAGAGAATGGTGAGGGGTCTGTGGTTATGGAGAGAAAGGTGAGGGACTGGGGTTATGGAGAGAACGGTGAGGGCACTGGGGTTATGGAGAGAACGGTGAAGGGTCTGGGGTTATGGAGAGAACCGTGAAGGGTCTGAGGTTATGGAGAGAATGGTGAGGGGACTGGGGTTATGGAGAGAACGGTGAAGGGTCTGGGGTTATGGAGAGAACCGTGAAGGGTCTGAGGTTATGGAGAGAATGGTGAGGGGTCTGGGGTTATGGGGAGAATGGTGAGGGGACTGGGGTTATGGAGAGAATGGTGAAGGGACTTGGGTTATGGAGAGAACGGTGAGGGGTCTGGGGTTATGGAGAGAACGGTGAGGGGCCTGGGGTTATGGAGAGAACGGTGAAGGGTCTGGGGTTATGGAGAGTACCGTGAGGGGTCTGGGGTTATGGAGAGAACGGTGAGGGGACTGGGGTTATGGAGAGAACGGTGAAGGGTCTGGGGTTATGGAGAGAACCTTGAAGGGTCTGAGGTTATGGAGAGAATGGTGAGGGGTCTGGGGTTATGGGGAGAATGGTGAGGGGACTGGGGTTATGGAGAGAATGGTGAAGGGACTGGGGTTATGGAGAGAACGGTGAGGGGTCTGGGGTTATGGAGAGAACGGTGAGGGGCCTGGCGTTATGGAGAGAACGGTGAAGGATCTGGGGTTATGGAGAGTACCGTGAGGGGTCTGGGGTTATGGAGAGAACGGTGAGGGGTCTGGGGTTATGGAGAGAATGGAGAGGGATCTGGCGTTATGGAGAGAATGGTGAAGGGACTGGGGTTATGGAGAGAACGGTGAGGGGTCTGGGGTTATGGAGAGAACGGTGAGGGGTCTGGGGTTATGGAGAGAATGGTGAGGGGTCTGGGGTTATGGAGAGAATGGTGAAGGGTCTGGGGTTATAGAGAGAACGGTGAGGGATCTGGGGTTATGGAGAGAATGGTGAGGGGTCTGGGGTTATGGAGAGAACGGTGAGTTGTCTGGGGTTATGGAGAGAATGGTGAGGGGTCTGGGGTTATGGAGAGAATGGTGAGCAGTCTGGGGTTATGGAGAGAATGGTGAAGGGACTGGGGATATGGAGAGAATGCTGAGGGGTCTGCGGTTATGGAGAGAACGGTGAAGGGACTGGGGTTATGGAGAGAACGGTGATGGGTCGGGGGTTATGGAGTGAACGGTGAGGGGACTGGGGTTATGGAGAGAACGGTGAGGGGTCTGGGGTTATGGAGTGAACGGTGAGGGGTGTGGGGTTATGGAGAGAACGGTGAGGGGACTGGGGTTATGGAGAGAACGGTGAGGGGACTGGGGTTATGGAGAGAACGGTGAGGGGTCTGGGGTTATGGAGAGAACTGTGATGGGTCGGGGGTTATGGAGAGAACGGTGAGGGGACTGGGGTTATGGAGAGAACGGTGAGGGGTCTGGGGTTATGGAGAGAACGGTGAGGGGTTTGGGGTTATGGAGAGAACGGTGAAGGGTCTGGGGTTATGGAGAGAACGGTGAAGGGACTGGGGTTATGGAGAGAACGGTGAGGGGTGTGGGGTTATGGAGAGAAACGTGAAGTGTCTGCGGTTATGGAGAGAACGGTGAAGGGACTGGGGTTATGGAGAGAACGGTGAAGGGACTGGGGTTATGGAGAGAACGGTGAGGGGTGTGGGGTTATGGAGAGAACGTGGAGGGGTCTGGGGTTATGGAGAGAATGGTGAGGGGACTGGGGTTATGGAGAGAATGGTGAGGGGACTGGGGTTATGGAGAGAACGGTGAAGGGTCTGGGGTTATGGAGAGAACCGTGATGTGTCTGGGGTTATGGAGAGAACGGTGAAGGGACTGGGGTTATGGAGAGAAAGGTGAGGGGACTGGGGTTATGGAGAGAACGGTGAGAGGACTGGGGTTATGGAGAGAACCGTGATGTGTCTGGGGTTATGGAGAGAACGGTGAAGGGACTGGGGTTATGGAGAGAAAGGTGAGGGGTGTGGGGTTATGGAGAGAACGGTGAGGGGTCTGGGGCTATGGAGAGAACGGTGAAGGGACTGGGGTTATGGCGAGGTGAGGGGTCTGGGGTTATGGAGAGAACCGTGAGGGGTCTGGGGTTATGGAGAGAACAGTGAAGGGTCTGGGGTTATGGAGAGATTGGTGAAGGGTCTGAGGTTATGGAGAGAATGGTGAGGGGACTGGGCTTATGGAGAGAATGGTGAGGGGACTGGGGTTATGGAGAGAACGCTGGAGGGTCTGGGGTTATGGAGAGAATGGTGAGGGGTCTGGGGTTATGGAGAGAATGGTGAGGGGTCTGGGGTTATGGAGAGAATGGTGAGGGGACTGGGGTTATGGAGAGAACTGTGAGGGGTCTGGGGTTATGGAGAGAACGGTGAGGGGTCTGGGGTTATGGAGAGAACAGTGAAGGGTCTGGGGTTATGGAGAGAACGGTGAGGGGTCTGGGGTTATGGAGAGAACGGTGAGGGTCTGGGGCTATGGAGAGAACGGTGAAGGGTCTGAGGTTTTGGAGAGAACCTTGAAGTGTCTAGGGTTATGAGAGAATGGTGAAGGGTCTGGGGTTATGGAGAGAATGGTGAGAGGTCTGGGGTTATGGAGAGAACGGTGAGAGGTCTGGGGTTATGGAGAGAACGGTGAAGGGCCTGGGGTTATGGAGAGAACCGTGAAGTGTCTGGGGTTATGGAGAGAACGGTGGAGGGACTGGGGTTATGGAGAGAACGGTGGAGGGACTGGGGTTATGGAGAGGTGAGGGGTCTGGGGTTATGGAGAGAACGGAGAGGGGTCTGGTGTTATGGAGAGAACTGTGAAGCGTCTGGGGTTATGGAGAGAATGGTGAAGGGTCTGGGGTTATGGAGAGAACGGAGAGGGGCCTGGGGTTATGGAGAGAACGGTGAAGGGACTGGGGTTATGGAGAGAACGGTGAGGGGTCTGGGGTTATGGAGAGAAAGGTGAGGGGTCTGGGGTTATGGAGAGAATGGTGAAGGGACTGGGGTTATGGAGAGAACGGTGAGGGGTCTGGGGTTATGGAGAGAATGGTGAGGGGTCTGGGGTTATGGAGAGAATGGTGAAGGGACTGGGGTTATGGAGAGAACGGTGAGGGGTCTGGGGTTATGGAGAGAATGGTGAAGGGTCTGGGGTTATAGAGAGATCGGTGAGGGGTCTGGGGTTATGGAGAGAATGGTGAGGGGTCTGGGGTTATGGAGAGAACGGTGAAGGGACTGGGGTTATGGAGAGGTGAGGGGTCTGGGGTTATGGGGAGAACGGTTAGGGGTCTGGGGTTATGGAGAGAACTGTGAAGCGTCTGGGGTTATGGAGAGATTTGTGAAGGGTCTGAGGTTATGGAGAGAACCGTGAAGTGTCTGGGGTTATGGAGAGAACGGTGAAGGGTCTGAGGTTATGGAGAGAACCTTGAAGTGTCTGGGGTTATGAGAGTATGGTGAAGGGTCTGGGGTTATGGAGAGAACCGTGAAGGGTCTGGGGTTATGGAGAGAACGGTGAAGGGTCTGAGGTTATGGAGAGAACCTTGAAGTGTCTGGGGTTATGAGAGAATGGTGAAGGGTCTGGGGTTATGGAGAGCATGGTGAGAGGTCTGGGGTTATGTAGAGAACGGTGAGAGGTCTGGGGTTATGGAGAGAACGGTGAAGGGCCTGGGGTTATGGAGAGAACCGTGAAGTGTCTGGGGTTATGGAGAGAACGGTGGAGGGACTGTGGTTATGGAGAGAACGGTGGAGGGACTGGGGTTATGGAGAGGTGAGGGGTCTGGGGTTATGGAGAGAACGGAGAGGGGTCTGGTGTTATGGAGAGAACTGTGAAGCGTCTGGGGTTATGGAGAGAATGGTGAAGGGTCTGGGGTTATGGAGAGAACGGAGAGGGGCCTGGGGTTATGGAGAGAATGGTGAAGGGACTGGGGTTATGGAGAGAACGGTGAGGGGTCTGGGGTTATGGAGAGAAAGGTGTGGGGTCTGGGGTTATGGAGAGAATGGTGAAGGGACTGGGGTTATGGAGAGAACGGTGAGGGGTCTGGGGTTATGGAGAGAATGGTGAGGGGTCTGGGGTTATGGAGAGAATGGTGAAGGGACTGGGGTTATGGAGAGAATGGTGAGGGGTCTGGGGTTATGGAGAGAACGGGGAGGGGTCTGGGGTTATGGAGAGAATGGTGAAGGGTCTGGGGTTATAGAGAGATCGGTGAGGGGTCTGGGGTTATGGAGAGAATGGTGAGGGGTCTGGGGTTATGGAGAGAACGGTGAAGGGACTGGGGTTATGGAGAGGTGAGGGGTCTGGGGTTATGGGGAGAACGGTTAGGGGTCTGGGGTTATGGAGAGAACTGTGAAGCGTCTGGGGTTATGGAGAGATTTGTGAAGGGTCTGAGGTTATGGAGAGAACCGTGAAGTGTCTGTGGTTATGGAGAGAACGGTGAGGGGTCTGAGGTTATGGAGAGAACAGTGAAGGGTCTGGGGTTATGGAGAGATTGGTGAAGGGTCTGAGGTTATGGAGAGAATGGTGAGGGGACTGGGGTTATGGAGAGAATGCTGAGGGGACTGGGGTTATGGAGAGAACGGTGAAGGGTCTGGGGTTATGGAGAGAACCGTGATGTGTCTGGGGTTATGGAGAGAATGGTGAAGGGACTGGGGTTATGGAGAGAAAGGTGAGGGGACTGGGGTTATGGAGAGAACGGTGAGAGGACTGGGGTTATGGAGAGAACCGTGATGTGTCTGGGTTTATGGAGAGAACGGTGAAGGGACTGGGGTTATGGAGAGAAAGGTGAGGGGTGTGGGGTTATGGAGAGAACGGTGAGGGGTCTGGGGCTATGGAGAGAACGGTGAAGGGACTGGGGTTATGGAGAGGTGAGGGGTCTGGGGTTATGGAGAGAACCGTGAGGGGTCTGGGGTTATGGAGAGAACAGTGAAGGGTCTGGGGTTATGGAGAGATTGGTGAAGGGTCTGAGGTTATGGAGAGAATGGTGAGGGGACTGGGGTTATGGAGAGAATGCTGAGGGGACTGGGGTTATGGAGAGAACGGTGAAGGGTCTGGGGTTATGGAGAGAACGGGGAGGGGTCTGGGGTTATGGAGAGAATGGTGAGGGGACTGGGGTTATGGAGACAACGGTGAAGGGTCTGGGGTTATGGAGAGAACCGTGATGTGTCTGGGGTTATGGAGAGAACGGTGAAGGGACTGGGGTTATGGAGAGAAAGGTGAGGGGACTGGGGTTATGGAGAGAACGGTGAGAGGACTGGGGTTATGGAGAGAACCGTGATGTGTCTGGGTTTATGGAGAGAACGGTGAAGGGACTGGGGTTATGGAGAGAAAGGTGAGGGGTGTGGGGTTATGGAGAGAACGGTGAGGGGTCTGGGGCTATGGAGAGAACGGTGAAGGGACTGGGGTTATGGAGAGGTGAGGGGTCTGGGGTTATGGAGAGAACCGTGAGGGGTCTGGGGTTATGGAGAGAACAGTGAAGGGTCTGGGGTTATGGAGAGATTGGTGAAGGGTCTGAGGTTATGGAGAGAATGGTGAGGGGACTGGGGTTATGGAGAGAATGGTGAGGTGACTGGGGTTATGGAGAGAACTGTGAGGGGTCTGGGGTTATGGAGAGAATGGTGAGGGGTCTGTGGTTATGGAGAGAAAGGTGAGGGACTGGGGTTATGGAGAGAACGGTGAGGGCACTGGGGTTATGGAGAGAACGGTGAAGGGTCTGGGGTTATGGAGAGAACCGTGAAGGGTCTGAGGTTATGGAGAGAATGGTGAGGGGACTGGGGTTATGGAGAGAACGGTGAAGGGTCTGGGGTTATGGAGAGAACCGTGAAGGGTCTGAGGTTATGGAGAGAATGGTGAGGGGTCTGGGGTTATGGGGAGAATGGTGAGGGGACTGGGGTTATGGAGAGAATGGTGAAGGGACTTGGGTTATGGAGAGAACGGTGAGGGGTCTGGGGTTATGGAGAGAACGGTGAGGGGCCTGGGGTTATGGAGAGAACGGTGAAGGGTCTGGGGTTATGGAGAGTACCGTGAGGGGTCTGGGGTTATGGAGAGAACGGTGAGGGGACTGGGGTTATGGAGAGAACGGTGAAGGGTCTGGGGCTATGGAGAGAACCTTGAAGGGTCTGAGGTTATGGAGAGAATGGTGAGGGGTCTGGGGTTATGGGGAGAATGGTGAGGGGACTGGGGTTATGGAGAGAATGGTGAAGGGACTGGGGTTATGGAGAGAACGGTGAGGGGTCTGGGGTTATGGAGAGAACGGTGAGGGGCCTGGCGTTATGGAGAGAACGGTGAAGGATCTGGGGTTATGGAGAGTACCGTGAGGGGTCTGGGGTTATGGAGAGAACGGTGAGGGGTCTGGGGTTATGGAGAGAATGGAGAGGGATCTGGCGTTATGGAGAGAATGGTGAAGGGACTGGGGTTATGGAGAGAACGGTGAGGGGTCTGGGGTTATGGAGAGAACGGTGAGGGGTCTGGGGTTATGGAGAGAATGGTGAGGGGTCTGGGGTTATGGAGAGAATGGTGAAGGGTCTGGGGTTATAGAGAGAACGGTGAGGGATCTGGGGTTATGGAGAGAATGGTGAGGGGTCTGGGGTTATGGAGAGAACGGTGAGTTGTCTGGGGTTATGGAGAGAATGGTGAGGGGTCTGGGGTTATGGAGAGAATGGTGAGCAGTCTGGGGTTATGGAGAGAATGGTGAAGGGACTGGGGATATGGAGAGAATGCTGAGGGGTCTGCGGTTATGGAGAGAACGGTGAAGGGACTGGGGTTATGGAGAGAACGGTGATGGGTCGGGGGTTATGGAGAGAACGGTGAGGGGACTGGGGTTATGGAGAGAACGGTGAGGGGTCTGGGGTTATGGAGTGAACGGTGAGGGGTGTGGGGTTATGGAGAGAACGGTGAGGGGACTGGGGTTATGGAGAGAACGGTGAGGGGACTGGGGTTATGGAGAGAACGGTGAGGGGTCTGGGGTTATGGAGAGAACTGTGATGGGTCGGGGGTTATGGAGAGAACGGTGAGGGGACTGGGGTTATGGAGAGAACGGTGAGGGGTCTGGGGTTATGGAGAGAACGGTGAGGGGTTTGGGGTTATGGAGAGAACGGTGAAGGGTCTGGGGTTATGGAGAGAACGGTGAAGGGACTGGGGTTATGGAGAGAACGGTGAGGGGTGTGGGGTTATGGAGAGAACCGTGAAGTGTCTGCGGTTATGGAGAGAACGGTGAAGGGACTGGGGTTATGGAGAGAACGGTGAAGGGACTGGGGTTATGGAGAGAACGGTGAGGGGTGTGGGGTTATGGAGAGAACGTGGAGGGGTCTGGGGTTATGGAGAGAATGGTGAGGGGACTGGGGTTATGGAGAGAATGGTGAGGGGACTGGGGTTATGGAGAGAACGGTGAAGGGTCTGGGGTTATGGAGAGAACCGTGATGTGTCTGGGGTTATGGAGAGAACGGTGAAGGGACTGGGGTTATGGAGAGAAAGGTGAGGGGACTGGGGTTATGGAGAGAACGGTGAGAGGACTGGGGTTATGGAGAGAACCGTGATGTGTCTGGGGTTATGGAGAGAACGGTGAAGGGACTGGGGTTATGGAGAGAAAGGTGAGGGGTGTGGGGTTATGGAGAGAACGGTGAGGGGTCTGGGGCTATGGAGAGAACGGTGAAGGGACTGGGGTTATGGCGAGGTGAGGGGTCTGGGGTTATGGAGAGAACCGTGAGGGGTCTGGGGTTATGGAGAGAACAGTGAAGGGTCTGGGGTTATGGAGAGATTGGTGAAGGGTCTGAGGTTATGGAGAGAATGGTGAGGGGACTGGGCTTATGGAGAGAATGGTGAGGGGACTGGGGTTATGGAGAGAACGCTGGAGGGTCTGGGGTTATGGAGAGAATGGTGAGGGGTCTGGGGTTATGGAGAGAATGGTGAGGGGTCTGGGGTTATGGAGAGAATGGTGAGGGGACTGGGGTTATGGAGAGAACTGTGAGGGGTCTGGGGTTATGGAGAGAACGGTGAGGGGTCTGGGGTTATGGAGAGAACAGTGAAGGGTCTGGGGTTATGGAGAGAACGGTGAGGGGTCTGGGGTTATGGAGAGAACGGTGAGGGTCTGGGGCTATGGAGAGAATGGTGAGGGGTCTGTGGTTATGGAGAGAAAGGTGAGGGACTGGGGTTATGGAGAGAACGGTGAGGGGACTGGGGTTATGGAGAGAACGGTGAAGGGTCTGGGGTTATGGAGAGAACCGTGAAGGGTCTGAGGTTATGGAGAGAATGGTGAGGGGACTGGGGTTATGGAGAGAACGGTGAAGGGTCTGGGGTTATGGAGAGAACCGTGAAGGGTCTGAGGTTATGGAGAGAATGGTGAGGGGTCTGGGGTTATGGGGAGAATGGTGAGGGGACTGGGGTTATGGAGAGAATGGTGAAGGGACTGGGGTTATGGAGAGAACGGTGAGGGGTCTGGGGTTATGGCGCGAACGGTGAGGGGCCTGGGGTTATGGAGAGAACGGTGAAGGGTCTGGGGTTATGGAGAGTACCGTGAGGGGTCTGGGGTTATGGAGAGAACGGTGAGGGGTCTGGTGTTATGGAGAGAACGGTGAAGGGACTGGGGTTATGGAGAGAACGGTGAGGGGACTGGGGTTATGGAGAGAACGGTGAAGGGTCTGGGGTTATGGAGAGAACGGTGAAGGGTCTGGGGTTATGGAGAGAACCGTGAAGGGTCTGGGGTTATGGAGAGAACGGTGAAGGGTCTGAGGTTATGGAGAGAACCTTGAAGTGTCTGGGGTTATGAGAGAATGGTGAAGGGTCTGGGGTTATGGAGAGCATGGTGAGAGGTCTGGGGTTATGGAGAGAACGGTGAGAGGTCTGGGGTTATGGAGAGAACGGTGAAGGGCCTGGGGTTATGGAGAGAACCGTGAAGTGTCTGGGGTTATGGAGAGAACGGTGGAGGGACTGGGGTTATGGAGAGAACGGTGGAGGGACTGGGGTTATGGAGAGGTGAGGGGTCTGGGGTTATGGAGAGAACGGAGAGGGGTCTGGTGTTATGGAGAGAACTGTGAAGCGTCTGGGGTTATGGAGAGAATGGTGAATGGTCTGGGGTTATGGAGAGAACGGAGAGGGGCCTGGGGTTATGGAGAGAACGGTGAAGGGACGGGGGTTATGGAGAGAACGGTGAGGGGTCTGGGGTTATGGAGAGAAAGGTGAGGGGTCTGGGGTTATGGAGAGAACGGTGAAGGGACTGGGGTTATGGAGAGGTGAGGGGTCTGGGGTTATGGGGAGAACGATGAAGGGACTGGGGTTATGGAGAGGTGAGGGGTCTGGGGTTATGGGGAGAACGGTGAAGGGACTGGGGTTATGGAGAGGTGAGGGGTCTGGGGTTATGGGGAGAACGGTTAGTGGTCTGGGGTTATGGAGAGAACTGTGAAGCGTCTGGGGTTATGGAGAGATTGGTGAAGGGTCTGAGGTTATGGAGAGAATTCGGAGGGGACTGGGGTTATGGAGAGAACCGTGATGTGTCTGGGGTTATGGAGAGAACGGTGAAGGGACTGGGGTTATGGAGAGAATGGTGAGGGGTCTGGGGTTATGGAGAGAACGGTGAAGTGTCTGCGGTTATGGAGAGAACGGTGAAGGGACTGGGGTTATGGAGAGAACGGTGAGGGGTGTGGGGTTATGCAGAGAACAGTGAAGGGTCTGAGGTTATGGAGAGAATGGTGAGGGGACTGGGGTTATGGAGAGGTGAGGGGTCTGTGGTTATGGAGAGAACGGTGAGGGGTCTGAGGTTATGGAGAGAACAGTGAAGGGTCTGGGGTTATGGAGAGATTGGTGAAGGGTCTGAGGTTATGGAGAGAATGGTGAGGGGACTGGGGTTATGGAGAGAATGCTGAGGGGACTGGGTTTATGGAGAGAACGGTGAAGGGTCTGGGGTTATGGAGAGAACGGGGAGGGGTCTGGGGTTATGGAGAGAATGGTGAGGGGACTGGGGTTATGGAGAGAACGGTGAAGGGTCTGGGGTTATGGAGAGAACCGTGATGTGTCTGGGGTTATGGAGAGAACGGTGAAGGGACTGGGGTTATGGAGAGAAAGGTGAGGGGACTGGGGTTATGGAGAGAACGGTGAGAGGACTGGGGTCATGGAGAGAACCGTGATGTGTCTGGGGTTATGGAGAGAACGGTGAAGGGACTGGGGTTATGGAGAGAAAGGTGAGGGGTGTGGGGTTATGGGGAGAACGGTGAGGGGTCTGGGGTTATGGAGAGAACGGTGAAGGGACTGGGGTTATGGAGAGAAAGGTGAGGGGTGTGGGGTTATGGAGAGAACGGTGAGGGGTCTGGGGCTATGGAGAGAACGGTGAAGGGACTGGGGTTATGGAGAGGTGAGGGGTCTGGGGTTATGGAGAGAACCGTGAGGGGTCTGGGGTTATGGAGAGAACAGTGAAGGGTCTGGGGTTATGGAGAGATTGGTGAAGGGTCTGAGGTTATGGAGAGAATGGTGAGGTGACTGGGGTTATGGAGAGAACGGTGGAGGGTCTAGGGATATGGAGTGAACCGTGAAGAGTCTGGGGTTATGGAGAGAACCGTGAAGGGTCTGGGTTTATGGAGAGAATAGTGAGGGGTCTGGGGTTATGGAGAGAATGGTGAGGGGACTGGTGTTATGGAGAGAACTGTGAGGGGTCTGGGGTTATGGAGAGAACGGTGAGGGGTCTGGGGTTATGGAGAGAACAGTGAAGGGTCTGGGGTTATGGAGAGAATGGTGAGGGGTCTGTGGTTATGGAGAGAAAGGTGAGGGGCTGGGGTTATGGAGAGAACGGTGAGGGGACTGGGGTTATGAAGAGAACGGTGAAGGGTCTGGGGTTATGGAGAGAACCGTGAAGGGTCTGAGGTTATGGAGAGAATGGTGAGGGGACTGGGGTTATGGAGAGAACGGTGAAGGGTCTGGGGTTATGGAGAGAACCGTGAAGGGTCTGAGGTTATGGAGAGAATGGTGAGGGGACTGGGGTTATGGGGAGAATGGTGAGGGGACTGGGGTTATGGAGAGAATGGTGAAGGGACTGGGGTTATGGAGAGAACGGTGAGGGGTCTGGGGTTATGGAGAGAACGGTGAGGGGCCTGGGGTTATGGAGAGAACGGTGAAGGGTCTGGGGTTATGGAGAGTACCGTGAGGGGTCTGGGGTTATGGAGAGAACGGTGAGAGGTCTGGTGGTATGGAGAGCGGTGAAGGGACTGGGGTTATGGAGAGAACGGTGAGGGGACTGGGGTTATGGAGAGAACGGTGAAGAGTCTGGGGTTATGGAGAGAACTGTGAAGGGTCTGGGGTTATGGAGAGAACCGTGAAGGGTCTGGGGTTATGGAGAGAACGGTGAAGGGTCTGAGGTTATGGAGAGAACCTTGAAGTGTCTGGGGTTATGAGAGAATGGTGAAGGGTCTGGGGTTATGGAGAGAATGGTGAGAGGTCTGGGGTTATGGAGAGAACGGTGAGAGGTCTGGGGTTATGGAGAGAACGGTGAAGGGCCTGGGGTTATGGAGAGAACCGTGAAGTGTCTGGGGTTATGGAGAGAACGGTGGAGGGACTGGGGTTATGGAGAGAACGGTGGAGGGACTGGGGTTATGGAGAGGTGAGGGGTCTGGGGTTATGGAGAGAACGGAGAGGGGTCTGGTGTTATGGAGAGAACTGTGAAGCGTCTGGGGTTATGGAGAGAATGGTGAAGGGTCTGGGGTTATGGAGAGAACGGAGAGGGGCCTGGGGTTATGGAGAGAACGGTGAAGGGACTGGGGTTATGGAGAGAACGGTGAGGGGTCTGGGGTTATGGAAAGAAAGCTGAGGGGTCTGGGGTTATGGAGAGAATGTTGAAGGGACTGGGGTTATGGAGAGGACGGTGAGGGGTCTGGGGTTATGGAGAGAATGGTGAGGGGTCTGGGGTTATGGAGAGAATGGTGAAGGGACTGGGGTTATGGAGAGAACGGTGAGGGGTCTGGGGTTATGGAGAGAACGGTGAGGGGTCTGGGGTTATGGAGAGAATGGTGAAGGTCTGGGGTTATAGAGAGAACGGTGAGGGGTCTGGGGTATGGAGAGAATTGTGAGGGGTCTGGGGTTATGGAGAGAACGGTGAAGGGACTGGGGTTATGGAGAGGTGAGGGGTCTGGGGTTATGGGGAGAACGGTTAGGGGTCTGGGGTTATGGAGAGAACTGTGAAGCGTCTGGGGTTATGGAGAGATTGGTGAAGGGTCTGAGGTTATGGAGAGAACCGTGAAGTGTCTGGGGTTATGGAGAGAACGGTGAAGGGACTGGGGTTATGGAGAGAATGGTGAGGGGTCTGGGGTTATGGAGAGAACGGTGAGGGGTCTGGGGTTATGGAGAGAATGGTGATGGGTCTGGGGTTATGGAGAGAATGGGGAGGGACTGGGTTTATGGAGAGAACGGTGAGGGGTCTGGGGTTATGAAGAGAACGGTGAGGGGTCTGGGGTTATGGAGAGATTGGTGAAGGGTCTGAGGTTATGGAGAGAACGGTGATGGGTCTGGGGTTATGGAGAGAACGGTGATGGGTCTGGGGTTATGGAGAGAACGGTGAGGGGTCTGGGGTTATGGAGAGAATGGTGAGGGGTCTGGGGTGTTGGGAGAACGGGGAAGGGACTGGGGTTATGGAGAGAATGGTGAGGGGTCTGGGGATATGGAGAGAATGGTGAGGGGACTGGGGTTATGGAGAGAACGGTGAAGTGTCTGCGGTTATGGAGAGAACGGTGAAGGGACTGGGGTTATGGAGAGAACGGTGAGGGGTGTGGGGTTATGGAGAGAACAGTGAAGGGTCTGCGGTTATGGAGAGAACGGTGAAGGGACTGGGGTTATGGAGAGAATGGTGAGGGGTGTGGGGTTATGGAGAGAACAGTGAAGGGTCTGGTGTTATGGAGAGATTGGTGAAGTGTCTGCGGTTATGGAGAGAACGGTGATGGGACTGGGGTTATGGAGAGAACGGTGAGGGATGTGGGGTTATGGAGAGAACAGTGAAGGGTCTGCGGTTATGGAGAGAACGGTGAAGGGACTGGGGTTATGGAGAGAACGGTGAGGGGTGTGGGGTTATAGAGAGAACGGTGAGGAGTCTGGGGTTATGGAGAGAATGGTGAGGGGTCTGGGGTTATGGAGAGAACGGTGAGGGGTGTGGGGTTATGCAGAGAACAGTGAAGGGTCTGGGGTTATGGAGAGATTGGTGAAGGGTCTGAGGTTATGGAGAGAATGGTGAGGGGACTGGGGTTATGGAGAGGTGAGGGGTCTGGGGTTATGGAGAGAACGGTGAGGGGTCTGAGGTTATGGAGAGAACAGTGAAGGGTCTGGGGTTATGGAGAGATTGGTGAAGGGTCTGAGGTTATGGAGAGAATGGTGAGGGGACTGGGGTTATGGAGAGAATGGTGAGGGGACTGGGGTTATGGAGAGGTGAGGGGTCTCGGGTTATGGAGAGAACAGTGAGGGGACTGAGGTTATGGAGAGAACAGTGAAGGGTCTGGGGTTATGGAGAGATTGGTGAAGGGTCTGAGGTTATGGAGAGAATGGTGAGGGGACTGGGGTTATGGAGAGAACGGTGAGGTGTGTGGGGTTATGCAGAGAACAGTGAAGGGTCTGGGGTTATGGAGAGATTGGTGAAGGGTCTGAGGTTATGGAGAGAATGGTGAGGGGACTGGGGTTATGGAGAGGTGAGGGGTCTGGGGTTATGGAGAGAACGGTGAGGGGTCTGAGGTTATGGAGAGAACAGTGAAGGGTCTGGGGTTATGGAGAGATTGGTGAAGGGTCTGAGGTTATGGAGAGAATGGTGAGGGGACTGGGGTTTTGGAGAGAACAGTGAAGGGTCTGGGGTTATGGAGAGATTGGTGAAGGGTCTGAGGTTATGGAGAGAATGGTGAGGGGACTGGGGTTATGGAGAGAATGGTGAGGGGACTGGGGTTATGGAGAGAACGGTGAAGGGTCTGGGGTTATGGAGAGAACCGTGAGGGGTCTCGGGTTATGGAGAGAACGGTGAGGGGTCTGGGGTTATGGAGAGAATGGTGAAGGGTCTGGGGTTATAGAGAGAACGGTGAGGGGTCTGGGGTTATGGAGAGAATGGTGAGGGGTCTGGGGTTATGGAGAGAACGGTGAAGGGACTGGGGTTATGGAGAGGTGAGGGGTCTGGGGTTATGGGGAGAACGATTAGGGGTCTGGGGTTATGGAGAGAACTGTGAAGCGTCTGGGGTTATGGAGAGATTGGTGAAGGGTCTGAGGTTATGGAGAGAACGGTGAAGGGACTGGGGTTATGGAGAGAATGGTGAGGGGTCTGGGGTTATGGAGAGAACGGTGAGGGGTCTGGGGTTATGGAGAGAACGGTGAGGGGTCTGGGGTTATGGAGAGAATGGTGAAGGGTCTGAGGTTATGGAGAGAATGGTGATGGGTCTGAGGTTATGGAGAGAACGGTGAGGGGTCTGGGGTTATGGAGAGAACGGTGAGGGGTCTGGGGTTAAGGAGAGATTGGTGAAGGGTCTGAGGTTATGGAGAGAATGGTGATGGGTCTGGGGTTATGGAGAGAACGGTGAGGGGTCTGGGGTTATGGAGAGAACGGTGAGGGGTCTGGGGTTATGGAGAGAATGGTGAGGGGTCTGGGGTGTTGGGAGAACGGGGAAGGGACTGGGGTTATGGAGAGAATGGTGAGGGGTCTGGGGATATGGAGAGAATGGTGAGGGGACTGGGGTTATGGAGAGAACGGTGAAGTGTCTGCGGTTATGGAGAGAACGCTGAAAGGACTGGGGTTATGGAGAGAACGGTGAGGGGTGTGGGGTTATGGAGAGAACAGTGAAGGGTCTGCGGTTATGGAGAGAACGGTGAAGGGACTGGGGTTATGGGGAGAACGATTAGGGGTCTGGGGTTATGGAGAGAACTGTGAAGCGTCTGGGGTTATGGAGAGAATGGTGAGGGGACTGGGGTTATGGAGAGAATGGTGATGGGTCTGAGGTTATGGAGAGAACGGTGAGGGGTCTGGGGTTATGGAGAGAACAGTGAGGGCTCTGGGGTTAAGGAGAGATTGGTGAAGGGTCTGAGGTTATGGAGAGAATGGTGATGGGTCTGGGGTTATGGAGAGAACGGTGAGGGGTCTGGGGTTATGGAGAGAACGGTGAGGGGTCTGGGGTTATGGAGAGAATGGTGAGGGGTCTGGGGTGTTGGGAGAACGGGGAAGGGACTGGGGTTATGGAGAGAATGGTGAGGGGTCTGGGGATATGGAGAGAATGGTGAGGGGACTGGGGTTATGGAGAGAATGGTGAAGTGTCTGCGGTTATGGAGAGAACGGTGAAAGGACTGGGGTTATGGAGAGAACGGTGAGGGGTGTGGGGTTATGGAGAGAACAGTGAAGGGTCTGCGGTTATGGAGAGAACGGTGAAGGGACTGGGGTTATGGAGAGAACGGTGAGGGGTGTGGGGTTATGGAGAGAACAGTGAAGGGTCTGGTGTTATGGAGATATTGGTGAAGTGTCTGCGGTTATGGAGAGAACGGTGATGGGACTGGGGTTATGGAGAGAACGGTGAGGGATGTGGGGTTATGGAGAGAACAGTGAAGGGTCTGCGGTTATGGAGAGAACGGTGAAGGGACTGGGGTTATGGAGAGAACGGTGAGGGGTGTGGGGTTATGGAGAGAACGGTGAGGAGTGTGGGGTTATGGAGAGAATGGTGAGGGGTCTGGGGTTATGGAGAGATTGGTGAAGGGTCTGAGGTTATGGGGTGAATGGTGAGGGGACTGGGGTTATGGAGAGGTGAGGGGTCTGGGGTTATGGAGAGAACGGTGAGGGGTCTGAGGTTATGGAGAGAACAGTGAAGGGTCTGGGGTTATGGAGAGATTGGTGAAGGGTCTGAGGTTATGGAGAGAATGGTGAGGGGACTGGGGTTATGGAGAGAATGGTGAGGGGAATGGGGTTATGGAGAGGTGAGGGGTCTGGGGTTATGGAGAGAACAGTGAGGGGACTGAGGTTATGGAGAGAACAGTGAAGGGTCTGGGGTTATGGAGAGATTGGTGAAGGGTCTGAGGTTATGGAGAGAATGGTGAGGGGACTGGGGTTATGGAGAGAACGGTGAGGGGTGTGGGGTTATGCAGAGAACAGTGAAGGGTCTGGGGTTATGGAGAGATTGGTGAAGGGTCTGAGGTTGTGGAGAGAATGGTGAGGGGACTGGGGTTATGGAGAGGTGAGGGGTCTGGGGATATGGTGAGAACGGTGAGGGGTCTGAGGTTATGGAGAGAACAGTGAAGGGTCTGGGGTTATGGAGAGATTGGTGAAGGGTCTGAGGTTATGGAGAGAACGGTGAGGGGACTGGGGTTTTGGAGAGAACAGTGAAGGGTCTGGGGTTATGGAGAGATTGGTGAAGGGTCTGAAGTTATGGAGAGAATGGTGAGGGGACTGGGGTTATGGAGAGAATGGTGAGGGGACTGGGGTTATGGAGAGAACAGTGAAGGGTCTGGGGTTATGGAGAGAACCGTGATGTGTCTGGGGTTATGGAGAGAATGGTGAAGGGACTGGGGTTATGGAGAGAAAGGTGAGGGGACTGGGGTTATGGAGGGAACGGTGAGGGGACTGGGGTTATGGAGAGAACGGTGAGAGGACTGGGGTTATGGAGAGAACGGTGAAGGGTCTGGGGTTATGGAGAGAACCGTGATGTGTCTGGGGTTATGGAGAGAACGGTGAAGGGACTGGGGTTATGGAGAGAACGGTGAGGGGTCTGGGGTTATGGAGAGAACGGTGAAGGGTCTGGGGTTATGGAGAGAACCGTGATGTGTCTGGGGTTATGGAGAGAACGGTGAAGGGACTGGGGTTATGGAGAGAACGGTGAAGGGACTGGGGTTATGGAGAGGTGAGGGGTCTGGGGATATGGAGAGAACGGTGAGGGGTCTGGGGTTATGGAGAGAACAGTGAAGGGTCTGGGGTTATGGAGAGATTGGTGAAGGGTCTGAGGTTATGGAGAGAATGGTGAGGGGACTGGGGTTGTGGAGAGAATGGTGAGGGGACTGGGGTTATGGAGAGAACGGTGAAGGGTCTGGGGTTATGGAGAGAACCGTGATGTGTCTGGGGTTATGGAGAGAACGGTGAAGGGACTGGGGTTATGGAGAGAACGGTGAGGGGTCTGGGGCTATGGAGAGAACGGTGAAGGGACTGGGGTTATGGAGAGGTGAGGGGTCTGGGGATATGGAGAGAACGGTGAGGGGTCTGGGGTTATGGAGAGAACGGTGAGAGGACTGGGGTTATGGAGAGAACGGTGAAGGGTCTGGGGTTATGGAGAGAACCGTGATGTGTCTGGGGTTATGGAGAGAACGGTGAAGGGACTGGGGTTATGGAGAGAACGGTGAGGGGTCTGGGGTTATGGAGAGAACGGTGAAGGGTCTGGGGTTATGGAGAGAACCGTGATGTGTCTGGGGTTATGGAGAGAACGGTGAGGGGTCTGGGGCTATGGATAGAACGGTGAGGGGTCAGGGGTTATGGAGAGATTGGTGAAGGGTCTGAGGTTATGGAGAGAATGGTGAGGGGACTGGGGTTATGGAGAGAATGGTGAGGGGACTGGGGTTATGGAGAGAACGGTGGAGGGTCTGGGGTTATGGAGAGAACCGTGAAGAGTCTGGGGTTATGGAGAGAACGGTGAGGGGTCTGGGGTTATGGAGAGAATGGTGAGCTGTCTGGGGTTATGGAGAAAATGGTGAGCTGTCTGGGGTTATGGAGAGAACGGTGAAGTGTCTGCGGTTATGGAGAGAACGGTGATGGGACTGGGGTTATGGAGAGAACGGTGAGGGGTGTGGGGTTATGGAGAGAACAGTGAAGGGTCTGCGGTTATGGAGAGAACGGTGAAGTGTCTGCGGTTATGGAGAGAACGGTGAAGGGACTGGGGTTATGGAGAGAACGGTAAGGGGTGTGGGGTTATGCAGAGAACAGTGAAGGGACTGGGGTTATAGAGAGATTGGTGAAGGGTCTGAGGTTATGGATAGAATGGTGAGGGGACTGGGGTTATGGAGAGGTGAGGGGTCTGGGGTTATGGAGAGAACGGTGAGGGGACTGAGGTTATGGAGAGAACAGTGAAGGGTCTGGGGTTATGGAGAGATTGGTGAAGGGTCTGAGGTTATGGAGAGAATGGTGAGGGGACTGGGGTTATGGAGAGAATGGTGAGGGGACTGGGGTTATGGATAGAACGGTGAAGGGTCTGGGGTTATGGAGAGAACCGTGATGTGTCTGGGGTTATGGAGAGAACGGTGAAGGGACTGGGGTTATGGAGAGAAAGGTGAGGGGACTGGGGTTATGGAGACAACGGTGAGAGGACTGGCGTTATGGAGAGAACGGTGAAGGGTCTGGGGTTATGGAGAGAACCGTGATGTGTCTGGTGTTATGGAGAGAACGGTGAAGGGACTGGGGTTATGGAGAGAACGGTGAGTGGTCTGGGGCTATGGAGAGAACTGTGAAGGGACTGGGGTTATGGAGAGGTGAGGGGTCTAGGGATATGGAGAGAACGGTGAGGGGTCTGGGGTTATGGAGAGAACAGTGAAGGGTCTGGGGTTATGGAGAGATTGGTGAAGGGTCTGAGGTTATGGAGAGAATGGTGAGGGGACTGGGGTTATGGAGAGAATGGTGAGGGGACTGGGGTTATGGAGAGAACGGTGGAGAGTCTGGGGTTATGGAGAGAACCGTGAAGAGTCTGGGGTTATGGAGAGAACTGTGAAGGGACTGGGGTTATGGAGAGAACGGTGAGGGGTCTGGGGCTATGGAGAGAACGGTGAAGGGACTGGGGTTATGGAGAGGTGAGGGGTCTGGGGATATGGAGAGAACGGTGAGGGGTCTGGGGTTATGGAGAGAACAGTGAAGGTTCTGGGGTTATGGAGAGATTGTTGAATGGTCTGAGGTTATGGAGAGAATGGTGAGGGGACTGGGGTTATGGAGAGAATGAATGAGGGGACTGGGGTTATGGAGAGAACGGTGGAGGGTCTGGGGTTATGGAGAGAACGGTGAAGGGACTGGGGTTATGGAGAGAATGGGGAGTGTCTGGGGTTATGGAGAGAATGGTGAGGGGACTGGGGTTATGGAGAGAACCGTGAAGAGTCTGGGGTTATGGAGAGAACGGTGAGGGGTCTGGGGTTATGGAGAGAATGGTGAGGGGTCTGGGGTTATGGGGAGAATGGTGAGGGGTCTGGGGTTATGGAGAGAATGGTGAGCTGTCTGGGGTTATGGAGAAAATGTGAGCTGTCTGGGGTTATGGAGAAAATGTGAGCTGTCTGGGGTTAAGGATAGAACGGTGAGGTGTCTGGGTTTATGGAGAGATTGGTGAAGGGTCTGTGGTTATGGAGAGAATGGTGAGGGGACTGGGGTTATGGAGAGAACGGTGGAGGGTCTGGGGTTATGGAGAGAACCGTGAAGAGTCTGGGGTTATGGAGAGAATGGTGAAGTGTCTGTGGTTATGGAGAGAACGGTGATGGGACTGGGGTTATGGAGAGAACGGTGAGGGGTCTGCAGTTATGGAGAGAATGGTGAGGGGACTGGGGTTATGGAGAGAACAGTGAAGGGTCTGCAGTTATGGAGAGAACGGTGAAGGGACTGGAGTTATGGAGAGATTGGTGAAGGGACTGGGGTTATGGAGAGATTGGTGAAGGGTCTGAGGTTATGGAGAGAATGGTGAGGGGACTGGGGTTATGGAGAGGTGAGGGGTCTGGGGTTATGGAGAGAACGGTGAGGGGACTGAGGTTATGGAGAGAACAGTGAAGGGTCTGGGGTTATGGAGAGATTGGTGAAGGGTCTGAGGTTATGGAGAGAATGGTGAGGGGACTGGGGTTATGGAGAGAACGGTGAAGGGTCTGGGGTTATGGAGAGAACCGTGAAGACTCTGGGGTTATGGAGAGAACGGTGAGGGGTCTGGGGTTATGGAGAGAACGGTGAAGGGTCTGGGGTTATGGAGAGAACGGTGAAGGGACTGGGGTTATGGAGAGAAAGGTGAGGGGACTGGGGTTATGGAGAGAACGGTGAAGGGTCTGGGGTTATGGAGAGAACCGTGAAGAGTCTGGGGTTATGGAGAGAACGGTGAGGGGTCTGGGGTTATGGAGAGAATGGTGAGCTGTCTGGGGTTATGGACAGAACAGTGAAGGGTCTGGGGTTATGGAGAGAATGGTGAAGTGTCTGCGGTTATGGAGAGAACGGTGATGGGACTGGGGTTATGGAGAGAACGGTGAGGGGTATGGGGTTATGGAGAGAACAGTGAAGGGTCTGCGGTTATGGAGAGAACGGTGAAGGGACTGGGGTTATGGAGAGAATGGTGAGGGGTGTGGGGTTATGGAGAGAACGGTGAGGAGTCTGGGGTTATGGAGAGAACGGTGAGGGATCTGGGGTTATGGAGAGAACAGTGAAGGGTCTGCGGTTATGGAGAGAACTGTGAAGGGACTGGGGTTATGGAGAGAACGGTGAGGGGTGTGGGGTTATGCAGAGAACAGTGAAGGGACTGGGGTTATAGAGAGATTGGTGAAGGGTCTGAGGTTATGGATAGAATGGTGAGGGGACTGGGGTTATGGAGAGGTGAGGGGTCTGGGGTTATGGAGAGAACGGTGAGGGGACTGAGGTTATGGAGAGAACAGTGAAGGGTCTGGGGTTATGGAGAGATTGGTGAAGGGTCTGAGGTTATGGAGAGAATGGTGAGGGGACTGGGGTTATGGAGAGAATGGTGAGGGGACTGGGGTTATGGATAGAACCGTGATGTGTCTGGGGTTATGGAGAGAACGGTGATGTGTCTGGTGTTATGGAGAGAACGGTGAAGGGACTGGGGTTATGGAGAGAACGGTGAGTGGTCTGGGGCTATGGAGAGAACGGTGAAGGGACTGGGGTTATGGAGAGGTGAGGGGTCTAGGGATATGGAGAGAACGGTGAGGGGTCTGGGGTTATGGAGAGAACAGTGAAGGGTCTGGGGTTATGGAGAGATTGGTGAAGGGTCTGAGGTTATGGAGAGAATGGTGAGGGGACTGGGGTTATGGAGAGAATGGTGAGGGGACTGGGGTTATGGAGAGAACGGTGGAGGGTCTGGGGTTATGGAGAGAACCGTGAAGAGTCTGGGGTTATGGAGAGAACTGTGAAGGGACTGGGGTTATGGAGAGAACGGTGAGGGGTCTGGGGCTATGGAGAGAACGGTGAAGGGACTGGGGTTATGGAGAGGTGAGGGGTCTGGGGATATGGAGAGAACGGTGAGGGGTCTGGGGTTATGGAGAGAACAGTGAAGGTTCTGGGGTTATGGAGAGATTGTTGAATGGTCTGAGGTTATGGAGAGAATGGTGAGGGCACTGGGGTTATGGAGAGAATGAATGAGGGGACTGGGGTTATGGAGAGAACGGTGGAGGGTCTGGGGTTATGGAGAGAACGGTGAAGGGACTGGGGTTATGGAGAGAATGGGGAGTGTCTGGGGTTATGGAGAGAATGGTGAGGGGACTGGGGTTATGGAGAGAACCGTGAAGAGTCTGGGGTTATGGAGAGAACGGTGAGGGGTCTGGGGTTATGGAGAGAATGGTGAGGGGTCTGGGGTTATGGGGAGAATGGTGAGGGGTCTGGGGTTATGGAGAGAATGGTGAGCTGTCTGGGGTTATGGAGAAAATGTGAGCTGTCTGGGGTTATGGAGAAAATGTGAGCTGTCTGGGGTTAAGGATAGAACGGTGAGGTGTCTGGGTTTATGGAGAGATTGGTGAAGGGTCTGTGGTTATGGAGAGAATGGTGAGGGGACTGGGGTTATGGAGAGAACGGTGGAGGGTCTGGGGTTATGGAGAGAACCGTGAAGAGTCTGGGGTTATGGAGAGAATGGTGAAGTGTCTGTGGTTATGGAGAGAACGGTGATGGGACTGGGGTTATGGAGAGAACGGTGAGTGGTCTGCAGTTATGGAGAGAATGGTGAGGGGACTGGGGTTATGGAGAGAACAGTGAAGGGTCTGCAGTTATGGAGAGAACGGTGAAGGGACTGGGGTTATGGGGAGATTGGTGAAGGGTATGTGGTTATGGAGAGAATGGTGAGGGGACTGGGGTTATGGAGAGGTGAGGGGTCTGGGGTTATGGAGAGAACGGTGAGGGGACTGAGGTTATGGAGAGAACAGTGAAGGGTCTGGGGTTATGGAGAGATTGGTGAAGGGTCTGAGGTTATGGAGAGAATGGTGAGGGGACTGGGGTTATGGAGAGAACGGTGAAGGGTCTGGGGTTATGGAGAGAACCGTGAAGAGTCTGGGGTTATGGAGAGAACGGTGAGGGGTCTGGGGTTATGGAGAGAACGGTGAAGGGTCTGGGGTTATGGAGAGAACCGTGATGTGTCTGGGGTTATGGAGAGAATGGTGAGGGGACTGGGGTTATGGAGAGAACGGTGAGGGGTCTGGGGTTATGGAGAGAACGGTGAGGGGACTGGGGTTATGGAGAGAACGGTGAGGGGTCTGGGGTTATGGAGAGAACGGTGAAGGGACTGGGGTTATGGAGAGAAAGGTGAGGGGACTGGGGTTATGGAGAGAACCGTGATGTGTCTGGGGTTATGGAGAGAACGGTGAGGGGACTGGGGTTATGGAGAGAACGGTGAGGGGTCTGGGGTTATGGAGAGAACGGTGAAGGGACTGGGGTTATGGAGAGAAAGGTG
Organism: Hypanus sabinus; assembly: GCF_030144855.1. Classification (NCBI taxonomy): domain Eukaryota; kingdom Metazoa; phylum Chordata; class Chondrichthyes; order Myliobatiformes; family Dasyatidae; genus Hypanus; species Hypanus sabinus. The sequence continues at coordinate 2,159,497 of NC_082712.1, forward strand.
AGGGGACTGGGGTTATGGAGAGAACGGTGAGAGGACTGGGGTTATGGAGAGAACGGTGAAGGGTCTGGGGTTATGGAGAGAACCGTGATGTGTCTGGGGTTATGGAGAGAACGGTGAAGGGACGGGTTATGGAGAGAACGGTGAGGGGTCTGGGGCTATGGAGAGAACGGTGAAGGGACAGGGGTTATGGAGAGGTGAGTGGTCTGGGGATATGGAGAGAACGGTGAGGGGTCTGGGGTTATGGAGAGAACAGTGAAGGGTCTGGGGTTATGGAGAGATTGGTGAAGGGTCTGAGGTTATGGAGAGAATGGTGAGGGGACTGGGTTTATGGAGAGAATGGTGAGGGGACTGGGGTTATGGAGAGAACGGTGGAGGGTCTGGGGTTATGGAGAGAACCGTGAAGAGTCTGGGGTTATGGAGAGAACGCTGAGGGGTCTGGTTTTATGGAGAGAATGGTGAGGGGTCTGGGGTTATGGAGAAAATGGTGAGCTGTCTGGGGTTATGGATAGAACGGTGAGTGGTCTGGGGTTATGGAGAGAACCGTGATGTGTCTGGGGTTATGGAGAGATTGGTGATGTGTCTGCGGTTATGGAGAGAACGGTGAGGGGTCTGGGGTTATGGAGAGAATGGTGAGCTGTCTGGGGTTATGGAGAAAATGGTGAGCTGTCTGGGGTTATGGATAGAACGGTGAGTGGTCTGGGGTTATGGAGAGAACCGTGATGTGTCTGGGGTTATGGAGAGAACGGTGAAGGGACGGGTTATGGAGAGAACGGTGAGGGGTCTGGGGTTATGGAGAGAACCGTGATGTGTCTGTGGTTATGGAGAGAACGGTGAAAGGACGGGTTATGGAGAGAATGGTGAGGGGTCTGGGGTTATGGAGAGAACGGTGAAGGGTCTGGGGTTATGGAGAGAATGGTGAAGGGTCTGGGGTTATGGAGAGAATGGTGAGGGGTCTGGGGTAATGGAGAGAACGGTGAGGGATCTGGGGTTATGGAGAGAATGGTGAGGGGTCTGGGGTTATGGAGAGAACGGTGGAGGGTCTGGGGTTATGGAGAGAACCGTGAAGAGTCTGGGGTTATGGAGAGAATGGTGAAGTGTCTGTGGTTATGGAGAGAACGGTGATGGGACTGGGGTTATGGAGAGAACGGTGAGGGGTCTGCAGTTATGGAGAGAATGGTGAGGGGACTGGGGTTATGGAGAGAACAGTGAAGGGTCTGCAGTTATGGAGAGAACGGTGAAGGGACTGGGGTTATGGAGAGATTGGTGAAGGGTATGTGGTTATGGAGAGAATGGTGAGGGGACTGGGGTTATGGAGAGGTGAGGGGTCTGGGGTTATGGAGAGAACGGTGAGGGGACTGAGGTTATGGAGAGAACAGTGAAGGGTCTGGGGTTATGGAGAGATTGGTGAAGGGTCTGAGGTTATGGAGAGAATGGTGAGGGGACTGGGGTTATGGAGAGAACGGTGAAGGGTCTGGGGTTATGGAGAGAACCGTGAAGAGTCTGGGGTTATGGAGAGAACGGTGAGGGGTCTGGGGTTATGGAGAGAACGGTGAAGGGTCTGGGGTTATGGAGAGAACCGTGATGTGTCTGGGGTTATGGAGAGAATGGTGAGGGGACTGGGGTTATGGAGACAACGGTGAGGGGTCTGGGGTTATGGAGAGAACGGTGAGGGGACTGGGGTTATGGAGAGAACGGTGAGGGGTCTGGGGTTATGGAGAGAACGGTGAAGGGTCTGGGGTTATGGAGAGAAAGGTGAGGGGACTGGGGTTATGGAGAGAACCGTGATGTGTCTGGGGTTATGGAGAGAACGGTGAGGGGACTGGGGTTATGGAGAGAACGGTGAGGGGTCTGGGGTTATGGAGAGAACGGTGAAGGGACTGGGGTTATGGAGAGAAAGGTGAGGGGACTGGGGTTATGGAGAGAACGGTGAGAGGACTGGGGTTATGGAGAGAACGGTGAAGGGTCTGGGGTTATGGAGAGAACCGTGATGTGTCTGGGGTTATGGAGAGAACGGTGAAGGGACGGGTTATGAAGAGAACGGTGAGGGGTCTGGGGCTATGGAGAGAACGGTGAAGGGACAGGGGTTATGGAGAGGTGAGTGGTCTGGGGATATGGAGAGAACGGTGAGGGGTCTGGGGTTATGGAGAGAACAGTGAAGGGTCTGGGGTTATGGAGAGATTGGTGAAGGGTCTGAGGTTATGGAGAGAATGGTGAGGGGACTGGGTTTATGGAGAGAATGGTGAGGGGACTGGGGTTATGGAGAGAACGGTGGAGGGTCTGGGGTTATGGAGAGAACCGTGAAGAGTCTGGGGTTATGGAGAGAACGGTGAGGGGTCTGGTTTTATGGAGAGAATGGTGAGGGGTCTGGGGTTATGGAGAAAATGGTGAGCTGTCTGGGGTTATGGATAGAACGGTGAGTGGTCTGGGGTTATGGAGAGAACTGTGATGTGTCTGGGGTTATGGAGAGATTGGTGATGTGTCTGCGGTTATGGAGAGAACGGTGAGGGGTCTGGGGTTATGGAGAGAATGGTGAGCTGTCTGGGGTTATGGAGAAAATGGTGAGCTGTCTGGGGTTATGGATAGAACGGTGAGTGGTCTGGGGTTATGGAGAGAACCGTGATGTGTCTGGGGTTATGGAGAGAACGGTGAAGGGACGGGTTATGGAGAGAACGGTGAGGGGTCTGGGGTTATGGAGAGAACCGTGATGTGTCTGTGGTTATGGAGAGAACGGTGAAAGGACGGGTTATGGAGAGAACGGTGAGGGGTCTGGGGTTATGGAGAGAACGGTGAAGGGTCTGGGGTTATGGAGAGAATGGTGAAGGGTCTGGGGTTATGGAGAGAATGGTGAGGGGTCTGGGGTAATGGAGAGAACGGTGAGGGATCTGGGGTTATGGAGAGAATGGTGAGGGGTCTGGGGTTATGGAGAGAACGGTGATGGGTCGGGGGTTATGGAGAGAACGGTGAAGGGTCTAGGGTTAAGGAGAGAACGGTGAGGGGACTGGGGTTATGGAGAGAATGGTGAGTGGTCTGGGGTTATGGAGAGAATGGTGAGGGGTCTGGGGTTATGGAGAGAACGGTGAAGGGTCTGGGGTTATGGAGAGAACCGTGATGTGTCTGGGGTTATGGAGAGAACGGTGAAGGGACTGGGGTTATGGAGAGAAAGGTGAGGGGACTGGGGTTATGGAGAGAACGGTGAGAGGACTGGGGTTATGGAGAGAACGTTGAAGGTTCTGGGGTTATGGAGAGAACCGTGATGTGTCTGGGGTTATGGAGAGAACGGTGAAGGGACTGGGGTTATGGAGAGAAAGGTGAGGGGACTGGGGTTATGGAGAGAATGGTGAGGGGACTGGGGTTATGGAAGGAACCGTGATGTGTCTGGGGTTATGGAGAGAGTGTAGGGACTGGGGTTATGGAGAGAACGGTGAAGGGACTGGGGTTATGGAGAGGTGAGGGGTCTGGGGTTATGGAGAGAACGGTGAGGGTTCTGGGGTTATGGAGAGAACTGTGAAGCGTCTGGGGTTATGGAGAGATTGGTGAAGGGTCTGTGGTTATGGAGAGAAGCGTGAAGTGTCTGGGGTTATGGAGAGAATGGTGAAGGGTCTGGGGTTATGGAGAGAACGGTGAAGGGACTGGGGTTATGGAGAGAATGGTGAGGGGTCTGGGGTTATGTAGAGAACGGTGAGGGGTCTGGAGTTATGGAGAGAACCGTGAGGGGTCTGGGGTTATGGAGAGAACGGTGAGGGGACTGGGGTTATGGAGAGAATGGTGAGGGTTCTGGGGTTTTGGGAGAACGGGGAAGGGACTGGGGTTATGGAGAGAATGGTGAAGGGACTGGGGTTATGGAGAGAATGGTGAGGGTTCTGGGGTGTTGGGAGAACGGGGAAGGGACTGGGGATATGGAGAGAATGGTGAAGGGACTGGGGTTATGGAGAGAATGGTGAGGGTTCTGGGGTGTTGGGAGAACGGGGAAGGGACTGGGGATATGGAGAGAACGGTGAGGGGACTGGGGTTATGGAGAGAACGGTGAGGGTCTGGGGTAATGGAGAGAACGGTGAAGGGACTGGGTTTATGGAGAGAATGGGGTCTGGGGTTATGGATAGAACGGTGAGGGGTCTGGGTTTATGGAGAGAACCGTGAAGTGTCTGGGGTAATGGAGAGAATGGTGTAGGGACTGGGGTTATGGAGAGAATGGGGTCTGCGGTTATGGATAGAACGGTGACGGGTCTGGGGTTATGGAGAGAATGGTGAAGGGACGGGTTATGGAGAGAACGGTGAGGTGTCTGGGGTTATGGAGAGAACGGTGAAGTGTCTGTGGTTATGGAGAGAGTGGTGAAGGGACTGGGGTTATGGAGAGAATGGGGAGTGGTGTTGGGTTATCGAGAGAACAGTGAAGGGTCTGGGGCTATGGAGAGACCGGTGAGGGGTCTGGTGTTATTGAGAGAACCGTGAAGTGTCTGGGGTTATGGAGAGAATGGTGAAGGGACTGGGGTTATGGAGAGGTGAGGGGTCTGGGGTTATGGAGAGAACGGTGAGGGGTCTGAGGTTATGGAGAGAACAGTGAAGGGTCTGGGGTTATGGAGAGATTGGTGAAGGGTCTGAGGTTATGGAGAGAATGGTGAGTGGACTGGGGTTATGGAGAGAATGGTGAGGGGACTGGGGTTATGGAGAGAACGGTGAAGGGTCTGCGGTTATGGAGAGAACCGTGAAGAGTCTGGGGTTATGGAGAGAACGGTGAAGGGACTGGGGTTATGGAGAGAAAGGTGAGGGGACTGGGGTTATGGAGAGAACGGTGAGAGAACTGGGGTTATGGAGAGAACGTTGAAGGTTCTGTGGTTATGGAGAGAACCGTGATGTGTCTGGGGTTATGGAGAGAACGGTGAAGGGACTGGGGTTATGGAGAGAAAGGTGAGGGGTGTGGGGTTATGGAGAGAACGGTGAGGGGTCTGGGGTTATGGAGAGAATGGTGAAGGGACTGGGGTTATGGAGAGAACGGTGAGGAGTCTGGGGTTATGGAGAGAACGGTGAGGGTCTGGGGTAATGGAGAGAACGGTGAGGGGTCTGGGGTTATGGAGAGAATGGTGAAGGGACTGGGGTTATGGAGAGAACTGTGAGGAGTCTGGGGTTATGGAGAGAACGGTGAGGGTCTGGGGTAATGGAGAGAATGGTGAGGGGTCTGGGGTGTTGGTAGAACGGGGAAGGGACTGGGGTTATGGAGAGAATGGTGAGGGGTCTGGGGATATGGAGAGAATGGTGAGGGGACTGGGGTTATGGAGAGAATGGTGAGGAGTCTGGGGTTATGGAGAGAACGGTGAGGGTCTGGGGTTATGGAGAGAACGGTGAGGGGTCTGGGGTAATGGAGAGAACGGTGAGGGTCTGGGGTAATGGAGAGAACGGTGAGGGTCTGGGGTTATGGAGAGAACTGTTAAGGGTCTGGGGTTATGGAGAGAAAGGTGAGGGGTCTGGGGTTATGGAGAGAACAGTGAAGGGTCTGGGGTTATGGAGAGAATGGTGAGTGGTCTGGGGTTATGGAGAGAGCGGTGAAGGGTCTGGGGTTATGGAGAGAACAGTGAAGGGACTGGGGTTATGGAGAGAATGGGGAGGGGTGTGGGGTTATGGAGAGAACGGTGAGGGGTCTGGGGCTATGGAGAGAACGGTGAGGGGTCTGGGGTTATGGAGAGAACCGTGAAGTGTCTGGGGTTATGGAGAGAATGGTGGAGGGACTGGGGTTATGGAGAGAATGGGGTCTGGGGTTATGGATAGAACGGTGACGGGTCTGCGGTTATGGAGAAAATAGTGAAGGGACGGGTTATGGAGAGAACGGTGAGGGATCTGGGGTTATGGAGTGAACGGTGAAGGGTCTGGGGTTATGGAGAGAACGGTGAGGGGTCTGGGGTTATGGAGAGAACGGTGAAGTGTCTGTGGTTATGGAGAGTGCGGTGAAGGGACTGGGGTTATGGAGAGAATGAGGAGGGGTGTGGGGTTATGGAAAGAACAGTGAAGGGTCTGGGGCTATGGAGAGAACGGTGAGGGGTCTGGGCTTATTGAGAGAACCGTGAAGTGTCTGGGGTTATGGAGAGAACGGTGAAGGGACTGGGGTTATGGAGAGGTGAGGGGTCTGGGGTTATGGAGAGAACGGTGAGGGGTCTGAGGTTATGGAAAGAACAGTGAAGGGTCTGGGGTTATGGAGAGATTGGTGAAGGGTCTGAGGTTATGGAGAGAATGGTGAGGGGACTGGGGTTATGGAGAGAATGGTGAGGGGACTGGGGTTATGGAGAGAACGGTGAAGGGTCTGGGGTTATGGAGAGAACCGTGATGTGTCTAGGGTTAAGGAGAGAACGGTGAAGGGACTGGGGTTATGGAGAGAAAGGTGAGGGGACTGGGGTTATGGAGAGAACGGTGAGAGGACTGGGGTTATGGAGAGAACGGTGAAGGTTCTGGGGTTATAGAGAGAACCGTGATGTGTCTGGGGTTATGGAGAGAACGGTGAAGGGACTGGGGTTATGGAGAGAAAGGTGAGGGGTGTGGGGTTATGCAGAGAACGGTGAGGGGTCTGGGGCTATGGAGAAAACGGTGAGGGGTCTGTGGTTCTGGAGAGAACCGTGAAGTGTCTGGGGTTATGGAGCGAACGGTGAAGGGACTGGGGTTATGGAGAGGTGAGGGGACTGGTGTTATGGGGAGAACGGTGAGGGGTCTGGGGTTATGGAGAGATTGGTGAAGAGTCTGGGGTTATGGAGAGAACGGTGAGGGGTCTGGGGTTATGCAGAGAATGGTGAGGGGACTGGGGTTATGGAGAGAACGGCGAAGGGTCTGGGGTTATGGAGAGAACGGTGAGGGGCCTGGGGTTATGGAGAGAACGGTGAGAGGTCTGGGGTTATGGAGAGAATGGTGAAGGGACTGGGGTTATGGAGAGAATGGTGAGGGTTCTGGGGTGTTGGTAGAACGGGGAAGGGACTGGGGTTATGGAGAGAATGGTGAGGGGTCTGGGGATATGGAGAGAATGGTGAGGGGCCTGGGGTTATGGAGAGAACGGTGAGGAGTCTGGGGTTATGGAGAGAACGGTGAGGGTCTGGGGTAATGGAGAGAACGGTGAGGGGTCTGGGGTAATGGAGAGAACGGTGAGGGTCTGGGGTAATGGAGAGAACGGTGAGGGTCTGGGGTTATGGAGAGAACTGTTAAGGGTCTGGGGTTATGGAGAGAACAGTGTAGGGTCTGGGGTTATGGAGAGAATGGTGAGGGGTCTGGGGTTATGGAGAGAACGGTGAAGTGTCTGGGGTTATGGAGAGAGCGGTGAAGGGTCTGGGGTTATGGAGAGAGCAGTGAAGGGACTGGGGTCATGGAGAGAATGGGGAGGGACTGGGGTTATGGAGAGAACGGTGAGGGGTCTGGGGCTATGGAGAGAACGGTGAGGGGTCTGGGGTTATGGAGAGAACCGTGAAGTGTTTGGGGTTATGGAGAGAATGGTGGAGGGACTGGGGTTATGGAGAGAACGGTGAGGGGTCTGGGGTTATGGAGAAAATGGTGAAGGGACGGGTTATGGAGAGAACGGTGAGGGATCTGGGGTTATGGAGAGAACGGTGAAGGGTCTGGGGTTATGGAGAGAACGGTGAGGGGTCTGGGCTTATTGAGAGAACCGTGAAGTGTCTGGGGTTATGGAGAGAACGGTGAAGGGACTGGGGATATGGAGAGGTGAGGGGTCTGGGGTTATGGAGAGAACGGTGAGGGGTCTGAGGTTATGGAGAGAACAGTGAAGGGTCTGGGGTTATGGAGAGATTGGTGAAGGGTCTGAGGTTATGGAGAGAATGGTGAGGGGACTGGGGTTATGGAGAGAATGGTGAGGGGACTGGGGTTATGGAGAGAACGATGAAGGGTCTGGGGCTATGGAGAGAACCGTGAAGAGTATGGGGTTATGGAGAGAATGGTGAGGGGTCTGGGGTTATGGAGAGAATGGTGAGGGGACTGGGGTTATGGAGAGAACGGTGAAGGGTCTGGGGTTATGGAGAGAACCGTGATGTGTCTAGGGTTAAGGAGAGAACGGTGAAGGGACTGGGGTTATGGAGAGAAAGGTGAGGGGACTGGGGTTATGGAGAGAACGGTGAGAGGACTGGGGTTATGGAGAGAACGGTGAAGGTTCTGGGGTTATGGAGAGAACCGTGATGTGTCTGGGGTTATGGAGAGAACGGTGAAGGGACTGGGGTTATGGAGAGAAAGGTGAGGGGTGTGGGGTTATGCAGAGAACGGTGAGGGGTCTGGGGCTATGGAGAGAACGGTGAGGGGTCTGTGGTTCTGGAGAGAACCGTGAAGTGTCTGGGGTTATGGAGAGAACGGTGAAGGGACTGGGGTTATGGAGAGGTGAGGGGACTGGTGTTATGGGGAGAACGGTGAGGGGTCTGGGGTTATGGAGAGATTGGTGAAGAGTCTGGGGTTATGGAGAGAACGGTGAGGGGTCTGGGGTTATGGAGAGATTGGTGAAGGGTCTGAGGTTATGGAGAGAATGGTGAAGGGTCTGGGGTTATGGAGATATTGGTGAAGGTTCTGAGGTTATGGAAAGAATGGTGAGGGGACTGGGGTTATGCAGAGAACGGTGGAGGGTCTGGGGTTATGCAGAGAATGGTGAGGGGACTGGGGTTATGGAGAGAACGGTGAAGGGTCTGGGGTTATGGAGAGAACGGTGAGGGGCCTGGGGTTATGGAGAGAACGGTGAGGGGTCTGGGGTAATGGAGAGAATGGTGAAGGGACTGGGGTTATGGAGAGAATGGTGAGGGTTCTGGGGTGTTGGTAGAACGGGGAAGGGACTGGGGTTATGGAGAGAATGGTGAGGGGTCTGGGGATATGGAGAGAATGGTGAGGGGACTGGGGTTATGGAGAGAACGGTGAGGAGTCTGGGGTTATGGAGAGAATGGTGAGGGTCTGGGGTAATGGAGAGAACGGTGAGGGGTCTGGGGTAATGGAGAGAACGGTGAGGGTCTGGGGTAATGGAGAGAACGGTGAGGGTCTGGGGTTATGGAGAGAACTGTTAAGGGTCTGGGGTAATGGAGAGAACAGTGAAGGGTCTGGGGTTATGGAGAGAATGGTGAGGGGTCTGGGGTTATGGAGAGAACGGTGAAGTGTCTGGGGTTATGGAGAGAGCGGTGAAGGGTCTGGGGTTATGGAGAGAACGGTGAGGGGTCTGGGGTTATGGAGAGAACGGTGAAGTGTCTGTGGTTATGGAGAGAGCGGTGAAGGGACTGGGGTTATGGAGAGAATGGGGAGGGGTGTGGGGTTATGGAGAGAACGGTGAGGGGTCTGAGGTTATGGAGAGATTGGTGAAGGGTCTGAGGTTATGGAGAGAATGGTGAGGGGACTGGGGTTATGGGGAGAATGGTGAGGGGACTGGGGTTATGGAGAGAACGGTGAAGGGTCTGGGGTTATGGAGAGAATGGTGGAGGGTCTGGGGTTATGGAGAGAGCCGTGAAGAGTCTGGGGTTATGGAGAGAATGGTGAGGGGTCTGGGGTTATGGAGAGTATGGTGAGGGGACTGGGGTTATGGAGAGAACGGTGAAGGGTCTGGGGTTATTGTGAGAACGGTGAGGGGTCTGGGGTTATGGAGAGAACGGTGAAGGGTCTGGGGTTATGGAGAGAACGGTGAAGGGTCTGGGGTTATGCAGAGAATGGTGAGGGGTCTGGGGTTATGGAGAGAATGGTGAGGGGACTGTGGTTATGGAGAGAATGGTGATGGGTCTGGGGTTATGGAGAGAACGGTGAGGGGTCTGGGGTTATGGAGAGAACGGTGAAGTGTCTGTGGTTATGGAGAGAGCGGTGAAGGGACTGGGGTTATGGACAGAATGGGGAGGGGTGTTGGGTTATGGAGAGAACAGTGAAGGGTCTGGGGCTATGGAGAGACCGGTGAGGGGTCTGGGGTTATTGAGAGAACCGTGAAGTGTCTGGGGTTATGGAGAGAACGGTGAAGGGACTGGGGTTATGGAGAGGTGAGGGGTCTGGGGTTATGGAGAGATTGGTGAAGGGTCTGAGGTTATGGAGAGAATGGTGAGGGGACTGGGGTTATGGAGAGAATGGTGAGGGGACTGGGGTTATGGAGAGAACGGTGAAGGGTCTGGGGTTATGGAGAGAACCGTGAAGAGTCTGGGGTTATGGAGAGAATGGTGAGGGGTCTGGGGTTATGGAGAGAATGGTGAGGGGACTGGGGTTATGGAGAGAACGGTGAAGGGTCTGGGGTTATGGAGAGAACCGTGATGTGTCTGGGGTTAAGGAGAGAACGGTGAAGGCACTGGGGTTATGGAGAGAAAGGTGAGGGGACTGGGGTTATGGAGAGAACGGTGAGAGGACTGGGGTTATGGAGATCGGTGAAGGTTCTGGGGTTATGGAGAGAACCGTGATGTGTCTGCGGTTATGGAGAGAACGGTGAAGGGCCTGCGGTTATGGAGAGAAAGGTGAGGGGTGTGGGGTTATGGAGAGAACGGTGAGGGGTCTGGGGCTATGGAGAGAACGGTGAGGGGTCTGTGGTTCTGGAGAGAACCGTGAAGTGTCTGGGGTTATGGAGAGAACGGTGAAGGGACTGGGGTTATGGAGAGGTGAGGGGACTGGTGTTATGGGGAGAAAGGTGAGGGGTCTGGGGTTTTGGAGAGATTGGTGAAGGGTCTGAGGTTATGGAGAGAATGGTGAAGGGTCTGGGGTTATGGAGAGATTGGTGAAGGTTCTGAGGTTATGGAAAGAATGGTGAGGGGACTGGGGTTATGCAGAGAACGGTGGAGGGTCTGGGGTTATGGAGAGAACCGTGAAGAGTCTGGGGTTATGGAGAGAACGGTGAGGGGTCTGGGGTTATGCAGAGAATGGTGAGGGGACTGGGGTTATGGAGAGAACGGTGAAGGGTCTGGTGTTATGGAGAGAACGGTGAGGGGCCTGGGGTTATGGAGAGAACGGTGAGGGGTCTGGGGTTATGGAGAGAATGGTGAGGGTTCTGGGGTGTTGGTAGAACGGGGAAGGGACTGGGGTTATGGAGAGAATGGTGAGGGGTCTGGGGTTATGGAGAGAACAGTGAAGGGTCTGGGGTTATGGAGAGAATGGTGAGGGGTCTGGGGTTATGGAGAGAACGGTGAAGTGTCTGGGGTTATGGAGAGAGCGGTGAAGGGTCTGGGGTTATGGAGAGAACAGTGAAGGGACTGGGGTTATGGAGAGAATGGGGAGGGACTGGGGTTATGGAGAGAACGGTGAGGGGACTGGTGCTATGGAGAGAACGGTGAGGGGTCTGGGGTTATGGAGAGAACCGTGAAGTGTCTGGGGTTATGGAGAGAATGTTGGAGGGACTGGGGTTATGGAGAGAATGGGGTCTGGGGTTATGGATAGAACGGTGAGGGGTCTGGGGTTATGGAGAAAATGGTGAAGGGACGGGTTATGGAGAGAACGGTGAGGGATCTGGGGTTATGGAGAGAACGGTGAAGGTTCTGGGGTTATGGAGAGAACGGTGAGGGGTCTGGGGTTATGGAGAGAACGGTGAAGTGTCTGTGGTTATGGAGAGAGCGGTGAAGGGACTGCGGTTATGGAGAGAATGGGGAGGGGTGTGGGGTTATGGAGAGAACAGTGAGGGGTCTGGGCTTATTGAGAGAACCGTGAAGTGTCTGGGGTTACGGAGAGAACGGTGAAGGGACTGTGGTTATGGAGAGGTGAGGGGTCTGGGGTTATGGAGAGAAAGGTGAGGGGTCTGAGGTTATGGAGAGAACAGTGAAGGGTCTGGGGTTATGGAGAGAGCGGTGAAGGGTCTGAGGTTATGGAGAGAATGGTGAGGGGACTGGGGTTATGGAGAGAATGGTGAAGGGACTGGGGTTATGGAGAGAACGGTGAAGGGTCTGGGGTTCTGGAGAGAATGGTGAAGGGTCTGGGGTTATGGAGAGAACCGTGAAGAGTCTGGGGTTATGGAGAGAATGGTGAGGGGTCTGGGGTTATGGAGAGAATGGTGAGGGGACTGGGGTTATGGAGAGAACGGTGAAGGGTCTGGGGTTATGGTGAGAACGGTGAGGGGTCTGGGGTTATGGAGAGAACGGTGAAGTGTCTGGGGTTATGGAGAGAACCGTGAAGAGTCTGGTGTTATGGAGAGAATGGTGAGGGGACTGGGGTTATGGAGAGAATGGTGAAGGGTCTGGGATTATGGAGAGAACGGTGAGGGGTCTGGGGTTATGGAGAGAACGGTGAAGGGTCTGGGGTTATGGAGAGAACCGTGAAGAGTCTGGGGTTATGGAGAGAATCGTGAGGGGTCTGGGGTTATGGAGAGAATGGTGAGGGGACTGGGGTTATGGAGAGAACGGTGAAGGGTCTGGGGTTATGGTGAGAACCGTGATGTGTCTGGGGTTATGGAGAGAACGGTGAAGGGACTGGGGTTATGGAGAGAAAGGTGAGGGGACTGGGGTTATGGAGAGAACAGTGAGAGGACTGGGGTTATGGAGAGAATGGTGAAGGGACGGGTTATGGAGAGAAAGGTGAGGGGTGTGGGGTTATGGAGAGAACCGCGATGTGTCTGGGGTTATGGAGAGAACGGTGAAGGGACTGGGGTTATGGAGAGAAAGGTGAGGGGTGTGGGGTTATACAGAGAACGGTGAGGGGTCTGGGGCTATGGAGAGAACGGTGAGGGGTCTGTGGTTCTGGAGAGAACCGTGAAGTGTCTGGGGTTATGGAGAGAACGGTGAAGGGACTGGGGTTATGGAGAGGTGAGGGGACTGGTGTTATGGGGAGAACCGTGAGGGGTCTGGGGTTATGGAGAGATTGGTGAAGAGTCTGGGGTTATGGAGAGAACGGTGAGGGGTCTGGGGTTATGGAGAGATTGGTGAAGGGTCTGAGGTTATGGAGAGAATGGTGAAGGGTCTGGGGTTATGGAGAGATTGGTGAAGGTTCTGAGGTTATGGAAAGAATGGTCAGGGGTCTGGGTTTATGGAGAGATTGGTGAAGAGTCTGGGGTTATGGAGAGAACGGTGAGGGGTCTGGGGTTATGCAGAGAACGGTGAGGGGACTGGGGTTATGGAGAGAACGGTGAAGGGTCTGGGGTTATGGAGAGAACGGTGAGGGGCCTGGGGTTATGGAGAGAACGGTGTGGGGTCTGGGGTTATGGAGAGAATGGTGAAGGGACTGGGGTTATGGAGAGAATGGTGAGGGTTCTGGGGTGTTGGTAGAACGGGGAAGGGACTGGGGTTATGGAGAGAATGGTGAGGGGTCTGGGGATATGGAGAGAATGGTGAGGGGACTGGGGTTATGGAGAGAACGGTGAGGGGTCTGGGGTAATGGAGAGAACGGTGAGGGTCTGGGGTAATGGAGAGAACGGTGAGGGTCTGGGGTTATGGAGAGAACTGTTAACGGTCTGGGGTAATGGAGAGAACAGTGACGGGTCTGGGGTTATCTAGAGAATGGTGAGGGGTCTGGGGTTATGGAGAGAACGGTGAAGTGTCTGGGGTTATGGAGAGAGCGGTGAAGGGTCTGGGGTTATGGAGAGAACAGTGAAGGGACTGGGGTTATGGAGAGAATGGGGAGGGACTGGGGTTATGGAGAGAACGGTGAGGGGTCCGGGGCTATGGAGAGAACGGTGAGGGGTCTGGGGTTATGGAGAGAACCGTGAAGTGTCTGGGGTTATGGAGAGTATGGTGGAGGGACTGGGGTTATGGAGAGAATGGGGTCTGGGGTTATGGATAGAACGGTGAGGGGTCTGGGGTTATGGAGAGAGCGGTGAAGGGTCTGGGGTTATGGAGAGAACAGTGAAGGGACTGGGGTTATGGAGAGAATGGGGAGGGACTGGGGTTATGGAGAGAACGGTGAGGGGACTGGTGCTATGGAGAGAACGGTGAGGGGTCTGGGGTTATGGAGAGAACCGTGAAGTGTCTGGGGTTATGGAGAGAATGTTGGAGGGACTGGGGTTATGGAGAGAATGGGGTCTGGGGTTATGGATAGAACGGTGAGGGGTCTGGGGTTATGGAGAAAATGGTGAAGGGACGGGTTATGGAGAGAACGGTGAGGGATCTGGGGTTATGGAGAGAACGGTGAAGGTTCTGGGGTTATGGAGAGAACGGTGAGGGGTCTGGGGTTATGGAGAGAACGGTGAAGTGTCTGTGGTTATGGAGAGAGCGGTGAAGTAACTGGGGTTATGGAGAGAATGGGGAGGGGTGTGGGGTTATGGAGAGAACAGTGAAGGGTCTGGGGCAATGGAGAGAACAGTGAGGGGTCTGGGCTTATTGAGAGAACCGTGAAGTGTCTGGGGTTACGGAGAGAACGGTGAAGGGACTGTGGTTATGGAGAGGTGAGGGGTCTGGGGTTATGGAGAGAACGGTGAGGGGTCTGAGGTTATGGAGAGAACAGTGAAGGGTCTGGGGTTATGGAGAGAGCGGTGAAGGGTCTGAGGTTATGGAGAGAATGGTGAGGGGACTGGGGTTATGGAGAGAATGGTGAGGGGACTGGGGTTATGGAGAGAACGGTGAAGGGTCTGGGGTTCTGGAGAGAATGGTGAAGGGTCTGGTGTTATGGAGAGAACCGTGAAGAGTCTGGGGTTATGGAGAGAATGGTGAGGGGTCTGGGGTTATGGAGAGAATGGTGAGGGGACTGGGGTTATGGAGAGAACGGTGAAGGGTCTGGGGTTATGGTGAGAACGGTGAGGGGTCTGGGGTTATGGAGAGAACGGTGAAGTGTCTGGGGTTATGGAGAGAACCGTGAAGAGTCTGGTGTTATGGAGAGAATGGTGAGGGGACTGGGGTTATGGAGAGAATGGTGAAGGGTCTGGGATTATGGAGAGAACGGTGAGGGGTCTGGGGTTATGGAGAGAACGGTGAAGGGTCTGGGGTTATGGAGAGAACCGTGAAGAGTCTGGGGTTATGGAGAGAATGGTGAGGGGTCTGGGGTTATGGAGAGAATGGTGAGGGGACTGGGGTTATGGAGAGAACGGTGAAGGGTCTGGGGTTATGGTGAGAACCGTGATGTGTCTGGGGTTATGGAGAGAACGGTGAAGGGACTGGGGTTATGGAGAGAAAGGTGAGGGGACTGGGGTTATGGAGAGAACAGTGAGAGGACTGGGGTTATGGAGAGAATGGTGAAGGGACGGGTTATGGAGAGAAAGGTGAGGGGTGTGGGGTTATGGAGAGAACCGCAATGTGTCTGGGGTTATGGAGAGAACGGTGAAGGGACTGGGGTTATGGAGAGAAAGGTGAGGGGTGTGGGGTTATGCAGAGAACGGTGAGGGGTCTGGGGCTATGGAGAGAACGGTGAGGGGTCTGTGGTTCTGAAGAGAACCGTGAAGTGTCTGGGGTTATGGAGAGAACGGTGAAGGGACTGGGGTTATGGAGAGGTGAGGGGACTGGTGTTATGGGGAGAACCGTGAGGGGTCTGGGGTTATGGAGAGATTGGTGAAGAGTCTGGGGTTATGGAGAGAACGGTGAGGGGTCTGGGGTTATGGAGAGAATGGTGAGGGGACTGGGGTTATGGAGAGAACGGTGAAGGGTCTGGGGTTATGGTGAGAACCGTGATGTGTCTGGGGTTATGGAGAGAACGGTGAAGGGACTGGGGTTATGGAGAGAAAGGTGAGGGGACTGGGGTTATGGAGAGAAAGGTGAGGGGTGTGGGGTTATGGAGAGAACCGCGATGTGTCTGGGGTTATGGAGAGAACGGTGAAGGGACTGGGGTTATGGAGAGAAAGGTGAGGGGTGTGGGGTTATACAGAGAACGGTGAGGGGTCTGGGGCTATGGAGAGAACGGTGAGGGGTCTGTGGTTCTGGAGAGAACCGTGAAGTGTCTGGGGTTATGGAGAGAACGGTGAAGGGACTGGGGTTATGGAGAGGTGAGGGGACTGGTGTTATGGGGAGAACCGTGAGGGGTCTGGGGTTATGGAGAGATTGGTGAAGAGTCTGGGGTTATGGAGAGAACGGTGAGGGGTCTGGGGTTATGGAGAGATTGGTGAAGGGTCTGAGGTTATGGAGAGAATGGTGAAGGGTCTGGGGTTATGGAGAGATTGGTGAAGGTTCTGAGGTTATGGAAAGAATGGTCAGGGGTCTGGGTTTATGGAGAGATTGGTGAAGAGTCTGGGGTTATGGAGAGAACGGTGAGGGGTCTGGGGTTATGCAGAGAACGGTGAGGGGACTGGGGTTATGGAGAGAACGGTGAAGGGTCTGGGGTTATGGAGAGAACGGTGAGGGGCCTGGGGTTATGGAGAGAACGGTGAGGGGTCTGGGGTTATGGAGAGAATGGTGAAGGGACTGGGGTTATGGAGAGAATGGTGAGGGTTCTGGGGTGTTGGTAGAACGGGGAAGGGACTGGGGTTATGGAGAGAATGGTGAGGGGTCTGGGGATATGGAGAGAATGGTGAGGGGACTGGGGTTATGGAGAGAACGGTGAGGGGTCTGGGGTAATGGAGAGAACGGTGAGGGTCTGGGGTAATGGAGAGAACGGTGAGGGTCTGGGGTTATGGAGAGAACTGTTAACGGTCTGGGGTAATGGAGAGAACAGTGACGGGTCTGGGGTTATCTAGAGAATGGTGAGGGGTCTGGGGTTATGGAGAGAACGGTGAAGTGTCTGGGGTTATGGAGAGAATGGGGAGGGACTGGGGTTATGGAGAGAACGGTGAAGGGTCTGGGGTTATGGAGAGAACAGTGAAGGGACTGGGGTTATGGAGAGAATGGGGAGGGACTGGGGTTATGGAGAGAACGGTGAGGGGTCCGGGGCTATGGAGAGAACGGTGAGGGGTCTGGGGTTATGGAGAGAACCGTGAAGTGTCTGGGGTTATGGAGAGTAAGGTGGAGGGACTGGGGTTATGGAGAGAATGGGGTCTGGGGTTATGGATAGAACGGTGAGGGGTCTGGGGTTATGGAGAGAGCGGTGAAGGGTCTGGGGTTATGGAGAGAACAGTGAAGGGACTGGGGTTATGGAGAGAATGGGGAGGGACTGGGGTTATGGAGAGAACGGTGAGGGGACTGGTGCTATGGAGAGAACGGTGAGGGGTCTGGGGTTATGGAGAGAACCGTGAAGTGTCTGGGGTTATGGAGAGAATGTTGGAGGGACTGGGGTTATGGAGAGAATGGGGTCTGGGGTTATGGATAGAACGGTGAGGGGTCTGGGGTTATGGAGAAAATGGTGAAGGGACGGGTTATGGAGAGAACGGTGAGGGATCTGGGGTTATGGAGAGAACGGTGAAGGTTCTGGGGTTATGGAGAGAACGGTGAGGGGTCTGGGGTTATGGAGAGAACGGTGAAGTGTCTGTGGTTATGGAGAGAGCGGTGAAGTAACTGGGGTTATGGAGAGAATGGGGAGGGGTGTGGGGTTATGGAGAGAACAGTGAAGGGTCTGGGGCAATGGAGAGAACAGTGAGGGGTCTGGGCTTATTGAGAGAACCGTGAAGTGTCTGGGGTTACGGAGAGAACGGTGAAGGGACTGTGGTTATGGAGAGGTGAGGGGTCTGGGGTTATGGAGAGAACGGTGAGGGGTCTGAGGTTATGGAGAGAACAGTGAAGGGTCTGGGGTTATGGAGAGAGCGGTGAAGGGTCTGAGGTTATGGAGAGAATGGTGAGGGGACTGGGGTTATGGAGAGAATGGTGAGGGGACTGGGGTTATGGAGAGAACGGTGAAGGGTCTGGGGTTCTGGAGAGAATGGTGAAGGGTCTGGTGTTATGGAGAGAACCGTGAAGAGTCTGGGGTTATGGAGAGAATGGTGAGGGGTCTGGGGTTATGGAGAGAATGGTGAGGGGACTGGGGTTATGGAGAGAACGGTGAAGGGTCTGGGGTTATGGTGAGAACGGTGAGGGGTCTGGGGTTATGGAGAGAACGGTGAAGTGTCTGGGGTTATGGAGAGAACCGTGAAGAGTCTGGTGTTATGGAGAGAATGGTGAGGGGACTGGGGTTATGGAGAGAATGGTGAAGGGTCTGGGATTATGGAGAGAACGGTGAGGGGTCTGGGGTTATGGAGAGAACGGTGAAGGGTCTGGGGTTATGGAGAGAACCGTGAAGAGTCTGGGGTTATGGAGAGAATGGTGAGGGGTCTGGGGTTATGGAGAGAATGGTGAGGGGACTGGGGTTATGGAGAGAACGGTGAAGGGTCTGGGGTTATGGTGAGAACCGTGATGTGTCTGGGGTTATGGAGAGAACGGTGAAGGGACTGGGGTTATGGAGAGAAAGGTGAGGGGACTGGGGTTATGGAGAGAACAGTGAGAGGACTGGGGTTATGGAGAGAATGGTGAAGGGACGGGTTATGGAGAGAAAGGTGAGGGGTGTGGGGTTATGGAGAGAACCGCGATGTGTCTGGGGTTATGGAGAGAACGGTGAAGGGACTGGGGTTATGGAGAGAAAGGTGAGGGGTGTGGGGTTATGCAGAGAACGGTGAGGGGTCTGGGGCTATGGAGAGAACGGTGAGGGGTCTGTGGTTCTGAAGAGAACCGTGAAGTGTCTGGGGTTATGGAGAGAACGGTGAAGGGACTGGGGTTATGGAGAGGTGAGGGGACTGGTGTTATGGGGAGAACCGTGAGGGGTCTGGGGTTATGGAGAGATTGGTGAAGAGTCTGGGGTTATGGAGAGAACGGTGAGGGGTCTGGGGTTATGGAGAGATTGGTGAAGGGTCTGAGGTTATGGAGAGAATGGTGAAGGGTCTGGGGTTATGGAGAGATTGGTGAAGGTTCTGAGGTTATGGAAAGAATGGTCAGGGGTCTGGGGTTATGGAGAGATTGGTGAAGAGTCTGGGGTTATGGAGAGAACGGTGAGGGGTCTGGGGTTATGCAGAGAATGGTGAGGGGACTGGGGTTATGGAGAGAACGGTGAAGGGTCTGGGGTTATGGAGAGAACGGTGAGGGGCCTGGGGTTATGGAGAGAACGGTGAGGGGTCTGGGGTTATGGAGAGAATGGTGAAGGGACTGGGGTTATGGAGAGAATGGTGAGGGTTCTGGGGTGTTGGTAGAATGGGGAAGGGACTGGGGTTATGGAGAGAATGGTGAGGGGTCTGGGGATATGGAGAGAATGGTGAGGGGACTGGGGTTATGGAGAGAACGGTGAGGGGTCTGGGGTAATGGAGAGAACGGTGAGGGTCTGGGGTAATGGAGAGAACGGTGAGGGGTCTGGGGTTATGGAGAGAACTGTTAACGGTCTGGGGTAATGGAGAGAACAGTGACGGGTCTGGGGTTATGTAGAGAATGGTGAGGGGTCTGGGGTTATGGAGAGAACGGTGAAGTGTCTGGGGTTATGGAGAGAGCGGTGAAGGGTCTGGGGTTATGGAGAGAACAGTGAAGGGACTGGGGTTATGGAGAGAATGGGGAGGGACTGGGGTTATGGAGAGAACGGTGAGGGGTCTGGGGCTATGGAGAGAACGGTGAGGGGTCTGGGGTTATGGAGAGAACCGTGAAGTGTCTGGGGTTATGGAGAGTATGGTGGAGGGACTGGGGTTATGGAGAGAATGGGGTCTGGGGTTATGGATAGAACGGTGAGGGGTCTTGGGTTATGGAGAAAATGGTGAAGGGACGGGTTATGGAGAGAACGGTGAGGGATCTGGGGTTATGGAGAGAACGGTGAAGGGTCTGGGGTTATGGAGAGAACGGTGAGGGGTCTGGGGTTATGGAGAGAACGGTGAAGTGTCTGTGGTTATGGAGAGAGCGGTGAAGGGACTGGGGTTATGGAGAGAATGGGGAGGGGTGTGGGGTTATGGAGAGAACAGTGAAGGGTCTGGGGCTATGGAGAGAACGGTGAGGGGTCTGGGCTTATTGAGAGAACCGTGAAGTGTCTGGGGTTATGGAGAGAACGGTGAAGGGACTGGGGTTATGGAGAGGTGAGGGGTCTGGGGTTATGGAGAGAACGGTGAGGGGTCTGAGGTTATGGAGAGAACAGTGAAGGGTCTGGGGTTATGGAGAGATTGGTGAAGGGTCTGAGGTTATGGAGAGAATCGTGAGGGGACTGGGGTTATGGGGAGAATGGTGAGGGGACTGGGGTTATGGAGAGAACGGTGAAGGGTCTGGGGTTATGGAGAGAATGGTGAAGGGTCTGGGGTTATGGAGAGAGCCGTGAAGAGTCTGGGGTTATGGAGAGAATGGTGAGGGGTCTGGGGTTATGGAGAGAATGGTGAGGGGACTGGGGTTATGGAGAGAACGGTGAAGGGTCTGGGGTTATGGTGAGAACGGTGAGGGGTCTGGGGTTATGGAGAGAACGGTGAAGGGTCTGGGGTTATGGAGAGAACGGTGAAGGGTCTGGGGTTATGGAGAGAACCGTGAAGAGTCTGCGGATATGGAGAGAATGGTGAAGTGTCTGTGGTTATGGAGAGAGCGGTGAAGGGACTGGGGTTATGGAGAGAATGGGGAGGGGTGTTGGGTTATGGAGAGAACAGTGAAGGGTCTGGGGCTATGGAGAGACCGGTGAGCGGTCTGGGGTTATTGAGAGAACCGTGAAGTGTCTGGGGTTATTGAGAGAACTGTGACGGGACTGGGGTTATGGAGAGGTGAGGGGTCTGGGGTTATGGAGAGATTGGTGAAGGGTCTGAGGTTATGGAGAGAATGGTGAGGGGACTGGGGTTATGGAGAGAACGGTGAGAGGACTGGGGTTATGGAGAGAACGGTGAAGGGACTGGGGTTATGGAGAGAACCGTGATGTGTCTGGGGTTATGGAGAGAACGGTGAAGGGACTGGGGTTATGGAGAGAACGGTGAGGGGTCTGGGGTTATGGAGAGAACGGTGAAGGGTCTGGTGTTATGGAGAGAACGGTGAGGGGACTGGGGTTATGGAGAGAATGGTGAGAGGACTGGGGTTATGGAGAGAACGGTGAAGGGTCTGGGGTTATGGAGAGAACCGTGATGTGTCTGGGGTTATGGAGAGAACGGTGAAGGGACTGGGGTTATGGAGAGAAAGGTGAGGGGTGTGGGGTTATGCAGAGAATGGTGAGGGGTCTGGGGCTATGGAGAGAACGGTGTGGGGTCTGTGGTTCTGGAGAGAACCGTGAAGTGTCTGGGGTTATGGAGAGAACGGTGAAGGGACTGGGGTTATGGAGAGGTGAGGGGACTGGTGTTATGGGGAGAACGGTGAGGGGTCTGGGGTTATGGAGAGATTGGTGAAGAGTCTGGGGTTATGGAGAGAACGGTGAGGGGTCTGGGGTTATGGAGAGATTGGTGAAGGGTCTGAGGTTATGGAGAGAATGGTGAAGGGTCTGGGGTTATGGAGAGATTGGTGAAGGTTCTGAGGTTGTGGAAAGAATGGTGAGGGGACTGGGGTTATGCAGAGAACGGTGGAGGGTCTGGGTTTATGGAGAGAACCGTGAAGAGTCTGGGGTTATGGAGAGAACGGTGAGGGGTCTGGCGTTATGCAGAGAATGGTGAGGGGACTGGGGTTATGGAGAGAATGGTGAGGGGACTGGGGTTATGGAGAGAACAGTGAAGGGTCTGGGGTTATGGAGAGAACCGTGATGTGTCTGGGGTTATGGAGAGAACGGTGAAGGGTCTGGGGTTATGGAGAGAACCGTGAGGGGACTGGGGTTATGGAGAGAATGGTGAGGGGACTGGGGTTATGGAGAGAACGGTGAAGGGTCTGGGGTTATGGAGAGAACCGTGATGTGTCTGGGGTTATGGAGAGAACGGTGAAGGGACTGGGGTTATGGAGAGAAAGGTGAGGGGTGTGGGGTTTTGCAGAGAACGGTGAGGGGTCTGGGGCTATGGAGAGAACGGTGAGGGGTCTGTGGTTCTGGAGAGAACCGTGAAGTGTCTGGGGTTATGGAGAGAACGGTGAAGGGACTGGGGTTATGGAGAGGTGAGGGGACTGGTGTTATATGGAGAACGGTGAGGGGTCTGGGGTTATGGAGAGATTGGTGAAGAGTCTGGGGTTATGGAGAGAACGGTGAGGGGTCTGGGGTTATGGAGAGATTGGTGAAGGGTCTGAGGTTATGGAAAGAATGGTGAAGGGTCTAGGGTTATGCAGAGATTGGTGAAGGTTCTGAGGTTATGGAAAGAATGGTGAGGGGACTGGGGTTATGCAGAGAACGGTGGAGGGTCTGGGGTTATGGAGAGAACAGTGAAGGGTCTGGGGTTATGCAGAGAACGGTGAAGGGACTGGGGTTATGGAGAGAAAGGTGAGGGGTGTGGGGTTATGGAGAGAACGGTGTGGGGTCTGGGGCTATGGAGAGAACGGTGAGGGGTCTGTGGTTCTGGAGAGAACCGTGAAGTGTCTGGGGTTATGGAGAGAACGGTGAAGGGTCTGGAGTTATGGAGAGAACGGTGAGGGGACTGGGGTTATGGAGAGAATGGTGAGGGGACTGGGGTTATGGAGAGAACGGTGAATGGTCTGGGGTTATGGAGAGAACCGTGATATGTCTGTGGTTATGGAGAGAACGGTGAAGGGTCTGGGGTTATGAAGAGAACGGTGAGGGGACTGGGGTTACGGAGAGAACGGTGAGAGGACTGGGGTTATGGAGAGAACGGTGAAGTGTCTGGGGTTATGGAGAGATTGGTGAAGGGTCTGAGGTTATGGAGAGAATGGTGAAGGGTCTGGGGTTATGGAGAGAATGGTGAGGGGTCTGGGGTTATGGAGAGAATGGTGAGGGGACTGGGGTTATGGAGAGAACGGTGAAGGGTCTGGGGTTATGGAGAGAACCGTGATGTGTCTGGGGTTATGGAGAGAACGGTGAAGGGTCTGGGGTTATGGAGAGAATGGTGAGGGGACTGGGGTTATGGAGAGAATGGTGAGGGGACTGGGGTTATGGAGAGAACGGTGAAGGGTCTGGGGTTATGGAGAGAACCGTGATGTGTCTGGGGTTATGGAGAGAACGGTGAAGGGACTGGGGTTATGGAGAGAAAGGTGAGGGGTGTGGGGTTATGCAGAGAATGGTGAGGGGTCTGGGGCTATGGAGAGAACGGTGAGGGGTCTGTGGTTCTGGAGAGAACCGTGAAGTGTCTGGGGTTATGGAGAGAACGGTGAAGGGACTGGGGTTATGGAGAGGTGAGGGGACTGGTGTTATGGGGAGAACGGTAAGGGGTCTGGGGTTATGGAGAGATTGGTGAAGAGTCTGGGGTTATGGAGAGAACGGTGAGGGGTCTGGGGTTATGGAGAGATTGGTGAAGGGTCTGGGGTTATGGAGAGAACGGTGAGGGGACTGGGGTTATGGAGAGAACGGTGAAGGGACTGGGGTTATGGAGAGAAAGGTGAGGGGTGTGGGGTTATGGAGAGAACGGTGTGGGGTCTGGGGCTATGGAGAGAACGGTGAGGGGTCTGTGGTTCTGGAGAGAACCGTGAAGTGTCTGGGGTTATGGAGAGAACGGTGAAGGGTCTGGAGTTATGGAGAGAACGGTGAGGGGACTGGGGTTATGGAGAGAATGGTGAGGGGACTGGGGTTATGGAGAGAACGGTGAATGGTCTGGGGTTATGGAGAGAACCGTGATATGTCTGTGGTTATGGAGAGAACGGTGAAGGGTCTGGGGTTATGAAGAGAACGGTGAGGGGACTGGGGTTATGGAGAGAACGGTGAGAGGACTGGGGTTATGGAGAGAACGGTGAAGTGTCTGGGGTTATGGAGAGATTGGTGAAGGGTCTGAGGTTATGGAGAGAATGGTGAAGGGTCTGGGGTTATGGAGAGAATGGTGAGGGGTCTGGGGTTATGGAGAGATTGGTGAGGGGACTGGGGTTATGGAGAGAACGGTGAAGGGTCGGGGTTATGGTGAGAACGGTGAGGGGTCTGGGGTTATGGAGAGAACGGTGAAGGGTCTGGGGTTATGGAGAGAACGGTGAAGGGTCTGGGGTTATGGAGAGAACCGTGAAGAGTCTGGGGTTATGGAGAGAATGGTGAGGGGTCTGGGGTTATGGAGAGAATGGTGACGGGACTGGGGTTATGGAGAGAATGGTGATGGGTCTGGGGTTATGGAGAGAACGGTGAGGGGTCTGGGGTTATGGAGAGAACGGTGAAGTGTCTGTGGTTATGGAGAGAGCGGTAAAGGGACTGGGGTTATGGAGAGAATGGGGAGGGGTGTTGGGTTATGGAGAGAACAGTGAAGGGTCTGGGGCTATGGAGAGACCGGTGAGGGGTCTGGGGTTATTGAGAGAACCGTGAAGTGTCTGGGGTTATGGAGAGAACGGTGAAGGGACTGGGGTTATGGAGAGGTGAGGGGTCTGGGGTTATGGAGAGATTGGTGAAGGGTCTGAGGTTATGGAGAGAATGGTGAGGGGACTGGGGTTATGGAGAGAACGGTGAGAGGACTGGGGTTATGGAGAGAACGGTGAAGGGACTGGGGTTATGGAGAGAAAGGTGAGGGGTGTGGGGTTATGGAGAGAATGGTGAGGGGACTGGGGTTATGGAGAGAACGGTGAGGGGTCTGTGGTTCTGGAGAGAACCGTGAAGTGTCTGGGGTTATGGAGAGAACGGTGAAGGGTCTGGAGTTATGGAGAGAACGGTGAGGGGACTGGGGTTATGGAGAGAATGGTGAGGGGACTGGGGTTATGGAGAGAACGGTGAATGGTCTGGGGTTATGGAGAGAACCGTGATATGTCTGTGGTTATGGAGAGAACGGTGAAGGGTCTGGGGTTATGAAGAGAACGGTGAGGGGACTGGGGTTATGGAGAGAACGGTGAGAGGACTGGGGTTATGGAGAGAACGGTGAAGTGTCTGGGGTTATGGAGAGATTGGTGAAGGGTCTGAGGTTATGGAGAGAATGGTGAAGGGTCTGGGGTTATGGAGAGAATGGTGAGGGGTCTGGGGTTATGGAGAGAATGGTGAGGGGACTGGGGTTATGGAGAGAACGGTGAAGGGTCTGGGGTTATGGTGAGAACGGTGAGGGGTCTGGGGTTATGGAGAGAACGGTGAAGGGTCTGGGGTTATGGAGAGAACGGTGAAGGGTCTGGGGTTATGGAGAGAACCGTGAAGAGTCTGGGGTTATGGAGAGAATGGTGAGGGGTCTGGGGTTATGGAGAGAATGGTGACGGGACTGGGGTTATGGAGAGAATGGTGATGGGTCTGGGGTTATGGAGAGAACGGTGAGGGGTCTGGGGTTATGGAGAGAACGGTGAAGTGTCTGTGGTTATGGAGAGAGCGGTGAAGGGACTGGGGTTATGGAGAGAATGGGGAGGGGTGTTGGGTTATGGAGAGAACAGTGAAGGGTCTGGGGCTATGGAGAGACCGGTGAGGGGTCTGGGGTTATTGAGAGAACCGTGAAGTGTCTGGGGTTATGGAGAGAACGGTGAAGGGACTGGGGTTATGGAGAGGTGAGGGGTCTGGGGTTATGGAGAGATTGGTGAAGGGTCTGAGGTTATGGAGAGAATGGTGAGGGGACTGGGGTTATGGAGAGAACGGTGAGAGGACTGGGGTTATGGAGAGAACGGTGAAGGGACTGGGGTTATGGAGAGAAAGGTGAGGGGTGTGGGGTTATGGAGAGAATGGTGAGGGGACTGGGGTTATGGAGAGAACGGTGAAGGGTCTGGGGTTATGGAGAGAACCGTGAAGAGTCTGGGGTTATGGAGAGAACGGTGAGGGGTCTGGGGTTATGCAGAGAATGGTGAGGGGTCTGGGGTTATGGAGAGAATGGTGAGGGGACTGGGGTTATGGAGAGAACGGTGAAGGGTCTGGGGTTATGGAGAGAACCGTGATGTGTCTGGGGTTATGGAGAGAACGGTGAAGGGTCTGGGGTTATGGAGAGAATGGTGAGGGGACTGGGGTTATGGAGAGAATGGTGAGGGGACTGGGGTTATGGAGAGAACGGTGAAGGGTCTGGGGTTATGGAGAGAACCGTGATGTGTCTGGGGTTATGGAGAGAACGGTGAAGGGACTGGGGTTATGGAGAGAAAGGTGAGGGGTGTGGGGTTATGCAGAGAACGGTGAGGGGTCTGGGGCTATGGAGAGAACGGTGAGGGGTCTGTGGTTCTGGAGAGAACCGTGAAGTGTCTGGGGTTATGGAGAGAACGGTGAAGGGACTGGGGTTATGGAGAGGTGAGGGGACTGGTGTTATGGGGAGAACGGTAAGGGGTCTGGGGTTATGGAGAGATTGGTGAAGAGTCTGGGGTTATGGAGAGAACGGTGAGGGGTCTGGGGTTATGGAGAGATTCGTGAAGGGTCTGAGGTTATGGAGAGAATGGTGAAGGGTCTGGGGTTATGGAGAGATTGGTGAAGGTTCTGAGGTTATGGAAAGAATGGTGAGGGGACTGGGGTTATGCAGAGAACGGTGGAGGGTCTGGGGTTATGGAGAGAACCGTGATGAGTCTGGGGTTATGGAGAGAACTGTGAGGGGTCTGGGGTTATGCAGAGAATGGTGAGGGGACTGGGGTTATGGAGAGAATGGTGAGGGGACTGGGGTTATGGAGAGAACGGTGAAGGGTCTGGGGTTATGGAGAGAACGGTGAGGGGCCTGGGGTTATGGAGAGAACGGTGAGGGGTCTGGGGTTATGGAGAGAATGGTGAAGGGACTGGGGTTATGGAGAGAATGGTGAGGGTTCTGGGGTGTTGGTAGAACGGGGAAGGGACTGGGGTTATGGAGAGAATGGTGAGGGGTCTGGGGATATGGAGAGAATGGTGAGGGGACTGGGGTTATGGAGAGAACGGTGAGGAGTCTGGGGTTATGGAGAGAACCGTGAAGTGTCTGGGGTTATGGAGAGAACGGTGAAGGGTCTGGGGTTATGGAGAGAACCGTGATGTGTCTGGGGTTATGGAGAGATTGGTGAAGGGTCTGGGGTTATGGAGAGAACGGTGAGGGGCCTGGGGTTATGGAGAGAACGGTGAGGGGTCTGGGGTTATGGAGAGAACCATGAAGAGTCTGGGGTTATGGAGAGAACGGTGAGGGGACTGGGGTTATGGAGAGAATGGTGAGAGGACTGGGGTTATGGAGAGAACGGTGAAGTGGCTGGGGTTATGGAGAGAACGGTGAGGGGACTGGGGTTATGGAGAGAACGGTGAGGGGTCTGGGGTTATGGAGAGAACCGTGAAGTGTCTGTGGTTATGGAGAGAACGGTGAAGGGTCTGGGGTTATGGAGAGAACCGTGATGTGTCTGGGGTTATGGAGAGATTGGTGTAGGGTCTGGGGTTATGGAGAGAACGGTGAGGGGACTGGGGTTATGGAGAGAACGGTGAAGGGACTGGGGTTATGGAGAGAAAGGTGAGGGGTGTGGGGTTATGGAGAGAACGGTGTGGGGTCTGGGGCTATGGAGAGATCGGTGAGGGGTCTGTGGTTCTGGAGAGAACCGTGAAGTGTCTGGGGTTATGGAGAGAACGGTGAAGGGCCTGAGGTTATGGAGAGAACGGTGAGGGGACTGGGGTTATGGAGAGAATGGTGAGGGGACTGGGGTTATGGAGAGAACGGTGAAGGGTCTGGGGTTATGGAACGGTGAGGGGCCTGGGGTTATGGAGAGAACGGTGAGGGGTCTGGGGTTATGGAGAGAACCATGAAGAGTCTGGGGTTATGAAGAGAACGGTGAGGGGACTGGGGTTATGGAGAGAATGGTGAGGGGACTGGGGTTATGGAGAGAACGGTGAATGGTCTGGGGTTATGGAGAGAACCGTGATATGTCTGTGGTTATGGAGAGAACGGTGAAGGGTCTGGGGTTATGAAGAGAACGGTGAGGGGACTGGGGGTTATGGAGAGAACGGTGAGAGGACTGGGGTTATGGAGAGAACGGTGAAGTGTCTGGGGTTATGGAGAGATTGGTGAAGGGTCTGAGGTTATGGAGAGAATGGTGAAGGGTCTGGGGTTATGGAGAGAATGGTGAGGGGTCTGGGGTTATGGAGAGAATGGTGAGGGGACTGGGGTTATGGAGAGAACGGTGAAGTGTCTGGGGTTATGGTGAGAACGGTGAGGGGTCTGGGGTTATGGAGAGAACGGTGAAGGGTCTGGGGTTATGGAGAGAACGGTGAAGGGTCTGGGGTTATGGAGAGAACCGTGAAGAGTCTGGGGTTATGGAGAGAATGGTGAGGGGTCTGGGGTTATGGAGAGAATGGTGACGGGGGAACTGGGGTTATGGAGAGAATGGTGATGGGTCTGGGGTTATGGAGAGAACGGTGAGGGGTCTGGGGTTATGGAGAGAACGGTGAAGTGTCTGTGGTTATGGAGAGAGCGGTGAAGGGACTGGGGTTATGGAGAGAATGGGGAGGGGTGTTGGGTTATGGAGAGAACAGTGAAGGGTCTGGGGCTATGGAGAGACCGGTGAGGGGTCTGGGGTTATTGAGAGAACCGTGAAGTGTCTGGGGTTATGGAGAGAACGGTGAAGGGACTGGGGTTATGGAGAGGTGAGGGGTCTGGGGTTATGGAGAGATTGGTGAAGGGTCTGAGGTTATGGAGAGAATGGTGAGGGGACTGGGGTTATGGAGGAGAACGGTGAGAGGACTGGGGTTATGGAGAGAACGGTGAAGGGACTGGGGTTATGGAGAGAAAGGTGAGGGGTGTGGGGTTATGGAGAGAATGGTGAGGGGACTGGGGTTATGGAGAGAACGGTGAAGGGTCTGGGGTTATGGAGAGAACCGTGAAGAGTCTGGGGTTATGGAGAGAACGGTGAGGGGTCTGGGGTTATGCAGAGAATGGTGAGGGGTCTGGGGTTATGGAGAGAATGGTGAGGGGACTGGGGTTATGGAGAGAACGGTGAAGGGTCTGGGGTTATGGAGAGAACCGTGATGTGTCTGGGGTTATGGAGAGAACGGTGAAGGGTCTGGGGTTATGGAGAGAATGGTGAGGGGACTGGGGTTATGGAGAGAATGGTGAGGGGACTGGGGTTATGGAGAGAACGGTGAAGGGTCTGGGGTTATGGAGAGAACCGTGATGTGTCTGGGGTTATGGAGAGAACGGTGAAGGGACTGGGGTTATGGAGAGAAAGGTGAGGGGTGTGGGGTTATGCAGAGAACGGTGAGGGGTCTGGGGCTATGGAGAGAACGGTGAGGGGTCTGTGGTTCTGGAGAGAACCGTGAAGTGTCTGGGGTTATGGAGAGAACGGTGAAGGGACTGGGGTTATGGAGAGGTGAGGGGACTGGTGTTATGGGAGAACGGTAAGGGGTCTGGGGTTATGGAGAGATTGGTGAAGAGTCTGGGGTTATGGAGAGAACGGTGAGGGGTCTGGGGTTATGGAGAGATTCGTGAAGGGTCTGAGGTTATGGAGAGAATGGTGAAGGGTCTGGGGTTATGGAGAGATTGGTGAAGGTTCTGAGGTTATGGAAAGAATGGTGAGGGGACTGGGGTTATGCAGAGAACGGTGGAGGGGTCTGGGGTTATGGAGAGAACCGTGAAGAGTCTGGGGTTATGGAGAGAACTGTGAGGGGTCTGGGGTTATGCAGAGAATGGTGAGGGGACTGGGGTTATGGAGAGAATGGTGAGGGGACTGGGGTTATGGAGAGAACGGTGAAGGGTCTGGGGTTATGGAGAGAACGGTGAGGGGCCTGGGGTTATGGAGAGAACGGTGAGGGGTCTGGGGTTATGGAGAGAATGGTGAAGGGACTGGGGTTATGGAGAGAATGGTGAGGGTTCTGGGGTGTTGGTAGAACGGGAAGGGACTGGGGTTATGGAGAGAATGGTGAGGGGTCTGGGGATATGGAGAGAATGGTGAGGGGACTGGGGTTATGGAGAGAACGGTGAGGAGTCTGGGGTTATGGAGAGAACCGTGAAGTGTCTGGGGTTATGGAGAGAACGGTGAAGGGTCTGGGGTTATGGAGAGAACCGTGATGTGTCTGGGGTTATGGAGAAATTGGTGAAGGGTCTGGGGTTATGGAGAGAACGGTGAGGGGCCTGGGGTTATGGAGAGAACGGTGAGGGGTCTGGGGTTATGGAGAGAACCATGAAGAGTCTGGGGTTATGGAGAGAACGGTGAGGGGACTGGGGTTATGGAGAGAATGGTGAGAGGACTGGGGTTATGGAGAGAACGGTGAAGTGGCTGGGGTTATGGAGAGAACGGTGAGGGGACTGGGGTTATGGAGAGAACGGTGAGGGGTCTGGGGTTATGGAGAGAACCGTGAAGTGTCTGTGGTTATGGAGAGAACGGTGAAGGGTCTGGGGTTATGGAGAGAACCGTGATGTGTCTGGGGTTATGGAGAGATTGGTGAAGGGTCTGGGGTTATGGAGAGAACGGTGAGGGGACTGGGGTTATGGAGAGAACGGTGAAGGGACTGGGGTTATGGAGAGAAAGGTGAGGGGTGTGGGGTTATGGAGAGAACGGTGTGGGGTCTGGGGCTATGGAGAGATCGGTGAGGGGTCTGTGGTTCTGGAGAGAACCGTGAAGTGTCTGGGGTTATGGAGAGAACGGTGAAGGGCCTGAGGTTATGGAGAGAACGGTGAGGGGACTGGGGTTATGGAGAGAATGGTGAGGGGACTGGGGTTATGGAGAGAACGGTGAAGGGTCTGGGGTTATGGAGAGAACCGAGATGTGTCTGGGGTTATGGAGAGATTGGTGAGGGGTCTGGGGTTATGGAGAGAACGGTGAGGGGACTGGGGTTATGGAGAGAATGGTGAGAGGACTGGGGTTATGGAGAGAACGGTGAAGTGTCTGGGGTTATGGAGAGATTGGTGAAGGGTCTGAGGTTATGGAGAGAATGGTGAAGGGTCTGGGGTTATGGAGAGATTGTTGAAGGGTCTGAGGTTATGGAGAGAACCGTGAAGAGTCTGGGGTTATGGAGAGAACGGTGAGGGGTCTGGTGTTATGGAGAGAACGGTGAGGGGTCTGGGGTTATGGAGAGATTGGTGAAGGGTCTGAGGTTATGGAGAGAATGGTGAAGGGTCTGGGGTTATGGAGAGATTGGTGAAGGGTCTGGGGTTATGGAGAGAACGGTGAGGGGACTGGGGTTATGGAGAGAACGGTGAAGGGACTGGGGTTATGGAGAGAAAGGTGAGGGGTGTGGGGTTACGGAGAGAACGGTGTGGGGTCTGGGGCTATGGAGAGAACGGTGAGGGGTCTGTGGTTCTGGAGAGAACCGTGAAGTGTCTGGGGTTATGGAGAGAACGGTGAAGGGTCTGGGGTTATGGAGAGAACGGTGAGGGGACTGGGGTTATGGAGAGAATGGTGAGGGGACTGGGGTTATTGAGAGAACGGTGAATGGTCTGGGGTTATGGAGAGAACCGTGATATGTCTGGGGTTATGGAGAGAACGGTGAAGGGTCTGTGGTTATGAAGAGAACGGTGAGGGGACTGGGGTTATGGAGAGAACGGTGAGAGGACTGGGGTTATGGAGAGAACGGTGAAGTGTCTGGGGTTATGGAGAGATTGGTGAAGGGTCTGAGGTTATGGAGAGAATGGTGAAGGGTCTGGGGTTATGGAGAGATTGGTGAAGAGTCTGGGGTTATGGAGAGAACGGTGAGGGGTCTGGGGTTATGGAGAGAACGGTGAGGGGTCTGGGGTTATAGAGAGATTGGTGAAGGGTCTGAGGTTATGGAGAGAATGGTGAAGGGTCTGGGGTTATGGAGAGAACCGTGAAGAGTCTGAGGTTATGGAGAGAACCGTGAAGGGTCTGGGGTTATGGAGAGAACGGTGAGGGGACTGGGGTTATGGAGAGAACGGTCAGAGGACTGGGGTTATGGAGAGAACGGTGAAGTGTCTGGGGTTATGGAGAGAACGGTGAGGGGACTGGGGTTATGGAGAGAACGGTGAGGGGTCTGGGGTTATGGAGAGAACCGTGAAGTGTCTGGGGTTATGGAGAGAACGGTGAAGGGACTGGGGTTATGGAGAGGTGAGGGGTCTGGGGTTATGGAGAGAACGGTGAAGGGACTGGGGTTATGGAGAGAAAGGTGAGGGGTGTGGGGTTATGGAGAGAACGGTGAGGGGTCTGGGGCTATGGAGAGAACGGTGAGGGGTCTGGGGTTATGGAGAGAACCGTGAAGTGTCTGGGGTTATGGAGAGAACGGTGAAGGGACTGGGGTTTTGGAGAGGTGAGGGGTCTGGGGTTATGGAGAGAACGGTGAGGGGTCTTGGGTTATGGAGAGAACTGTGAAGGGTCTCGGGTTATGGAGAGATTGCTGAAGGGTCTGAGGTTATGGAGAGAATGGTGAGGGGACTGGGGTTATGGAGAGAATGGTGAGGGGACTGGGGTTATGGAGAGAACGGTGGAGGGTCTGGGGTTATGGAGAGAACCGTGAAGAGTCTGGGGTTATGGAGAGAACGGTGAGGGGTCTGTGGTTATGGAGAGAACGGTGAAGGGTCTGGGGTTATGGAGAGAACGGTGAGGGGTCTGGGGTTATGGAGAGAACGGTGAAGTGTCTGGGGTTATGGAGAAAATGGTGAGCTCTCTGGGGTTATGGATAGAACGGTGAGGGTTCTGGGGTTATGGAGATACCGGTGAAGGGTCTGGGGTTATGGAGAGAACGGTGAGGGGTCTGTGGTTATGGAGAGAATGGTGAGAGGACTGGGGTTATGGAGAGAACGGTGAAGTGTCTGGGGTTATGGAGAAAATGGTGAGCTCTCTGGGGTTATGGATAGAACCGTGATGTGTCTGGGGTTATGGAGATACCGGTGAAGGGTCTGGGGTTATGGAGAGAACCGTGATGTGTCTGGGGTTATGGAGATAACGGTGAAGGGTCTGGGGTTACGGAGAGAACGGTGAGGGGACTGGGGTTATGGAGAGAATGGTGAGAGGACTGGGGTTATGGAGAGAACGGTGAAGGGTCTGGGGTTATGGAGAGAACGGTGAGGGGACTGGGGTTATGGAGAGAACGGTGAAGGGACTGGGGTTATGGAGAGAAAGGTGAGGGGTGTGGGGTTATGGAGAGAACGGTGTGGGGTCTGGGGCTATGGAGAGATCGGTGAAGGGTCTGTGGTTCTGGAGAGAACCGTGAAGTGTCTGGGATTATGGAGAGAACGGTGAAGGGTCTGGGGTTATGGAGAGAACGGTGAGGGGACTGGGGTTATGGAGAGAATGGTGAGGGGACTGGGGTTATGGAGAGAACGGTGAAGGGTCTGGGGTTATGGAGAGAACCGTGATGTGTCTGGGGTTATGGAGAGATTGGTGAAGGGTCTGGGGTTATGGAGAGAACGGTGAGGGGACTGGGGTTATGGAGAGAACGGTGAGAGGACTGGGGTTATGGAGAGAACGGTGAAGTGTCTGGGGTTATGGAGAGATTGGTGAAGGGTCTGAGGTTATGGAGAGAATGGTGAAGGGTCTGGGGTTATGGAGAGATTGTTGAACGGTCTGAGGTTATGGAGAGAACCGTGAAGAGTCTGGGGTTATGGAGAGAACGGTGAAGGGTCTGGGGTTATGGAGAGATTGTTGAACGGTCTGAGGTTATGGAGAGAACCGTGAAGAGTCTGGGGTTATGGAGAGAACGGTGAGGGCTCTGGGGTTATGGAGAGAACGGTGAGAGGTCTGGGGTTATGGAGAGATTGGTGAAGGGTCTGAGGTTATGGAGAGATTGTTGAACGGTCTGAGGTTATGGAGAGAACCGTGAAGAGTCTGGGGTTATGGAGAGAACGGTGAAGGGTCTGGGGTTATGGAGAGATTGTTGAACGGTCTGAGGTTATGGAGAGAACCGTGAAGAGTCTGGGGTTATGGAGAGAACGGTGAAGGGTCTGGGGTTA
This sequence comes from Hypanus sabinus, assembly GCF_030144855.1. Taxonomy (NCBI): domain Eukaryota; kingdom Metazoa; phylum Chordata; class Chondrichthyes; order Myliobatiformes; family Dasyatidae; genus Hypanus; species Hypanus sabinus. The sequence goes on from NC_082712.1 coordinate 2,192,912, forward strand.
TGGAGAGATTGTTGAACGGTCTGAGGTTATGGAGAGAACCGTGAAGAGTCTGGGGTTATGGAGAGAACGGTGAGGGCTCTGGGGTTATGGAGAGAACGGTGAGAGGTCTGGGGTTATGGAGAGATTGGTGAAGGGTCTGAGGTTATGGAGAGAATGGTGAAGGGTCTGGGGTTATGGAGAGATTGGTGAAGGGTCTGGGGTTATGGAGAGAACGGTGAGGGGACTGGGGTTATGGAGAGAACGGTGAAGGGACTGGGGTTATGGAGAGAAAGGTGAGGGGTGTGGGGTTATGGAGAGAACGGTGTGGGGTCTGGGGCTATGGAGAGAACGGTGAGGGGTCAGTGGTTCTGGAGAGAACCGTGAAGTGTCTGGGGTTATGGAGAGAACGGTGAAGGGTCTGGGGTTATGGAGAGAACGGTGAGGGGACTGGGGTTATGGAGAGAATGGTGAGGGGACTGGGGTTATGGAGAGAACGGTGAATGGTCTGGGGTTATGGAGAGAACCGTGATATGTCTGGGGTTATGGAGAGAACGGTGAGGGGTCTGGGGTTATGGAGAGAACGATGAGGGGACTGGGGTTATGGAGAGAACGGTGAGAGGACTGGGGTTATGGAGAGAACGGTGAAGTGTCTGGGGTTATGGAGAGATTGGTGAAGGGTCTGAGGTTATGGAGAGAATGGTGAAGGGTCTGGGGTTATGGAGAGAACCGTGAAGAGTCTGGGGTTATGGAGAGAACGGTGAGGGGACTGGGGTTATGGAGAGAACGGTGAGGGGACTGGGGTTATGGAGAGAACGTTGAGGGGACTGGGGTTATGGAGAGAACGGTGAAGGGTCTGAGGTTATGGAGAGAATGGTGAAGGGTCTGGGGTTATGGAGAGATTGGTGAAGGGTCTGAGGTTATGGAGAGAACCGTGAAGTGTCTCAGGTTATGGAGAGAACGGTGAGGGGACTGGGGTTATGGAGAGAACGGTGAGGGGACTGGGGTTATGGAGAGAACGGTGAGGGGTCTGGGGTTATGGAGAGAATGGTGAGGGGACTGGGGTTATGGAGAGAACGGTGAAGGGTCTGGGGCAATGGAGAGAACGGTGAAGGGACTGGGGTTATGGAGAGAACCGTGAAGTGTCTGGGGTTATGGAGAGAACGGTGAGGGGACTGGGGTTATGGAGAGAATGGTGAGGGGACTGGGGTTATGGAGAGAACGGTGAGGGGTCTGGGGGTATGGAGAGAATGGTGAGGGGTCCGGGGTTATGGAGAGAACGGTGAGGGGTCTGGGGTTATGGAGAGAACGGTGAGGGGTCTGGGGTTATGGAGAGAATGGTGAGGGATCTGGAGTTATGGAGAGAACGGTGAGGGGTCTGGGGTTATGGAGAGAACGGTGAGGGGTCTGGGGTTATGGAGAGAATGGTGAGGGATCTGGAGTTATGGAGAGAACGGTGAAGGGACTGGGGTTATGGAGAGAACGTTGAGGGATCTGGAGTTATGGAGAGAACGTTGTGGGGACTGGGGTTATGGAGAAAACGGTGAGTGGTCTGGGGTTATGGAGAGAACGGTGAGTGGACTGGGGTTATGGAGAGAACAGTGAAGGGACTGGGGTTATGGAGAGAACGGTGAAGGGTCTGGGGTAATGGAGAGAACGGTGAAGGGACTGAGGTTATGGAGAGAACCGTGAAGAGTCTGGGGTTATGGAGAGAACGGTGAGGGGACTGGGGTTATGGAGAGAATGGTGAGGGGACTGGGGTTATGGAGAGAACGGTGAGGGGTCTGGGGTTATGGAGAGAAAGGTGAGGGGTCTGGGGTTATGGAGAGAATGGTGAGGGGTCTGGGGTTATGGAGAGAACGGTGAGGGGTCTGGGGTTATGGAGAGAATGTTGAGGGATCTGGAGTTATGGAGAGAACGGTGAGGGGTCTGGGGTTATGGAGAGAACGGTGAGGGGTCTGGGGTTATGGAGAGAATGGTGAGTGATCTGGAGTTATGGAGAGAACGGTGAGGGGTCTGGGGTTATGGAGAGAATGGTGAGGGATCTGGAGTTATGGAGAGAACGGTGAGGGGTCTGGGGTTATGGAGATAACGGTGAGGGGTCTGGGGTTATGGAGAGAATGGTGAGGGATCTGGAGTTATGGAGAGAACGGTGAAGGGACTGGGGTTATGGAGAGAACGTTGAGGGATCTGGAGTTATGGAGAGAACGGTGAAGGGACTGGGGTTATGGAGAGAACGTTGTGGGGACTGGGGTTATGGAGAAAACGGTGAGAGGTCTGGGGTTATGGAGAGAACGGTGAGTGGTCTGGGGTTATGGAGAGAACAGTGAAGGGACTGGGGTTATGGAGAGAATGGTGAAGGGACTGGGTTCATGGAGAGAATGGTGAGGGGTCTGGGGTTATGGAGAGAATGGTGAGGGGACTGGGGTTATGGAGAGAACGGTGAAGGTTCTGGGGTTATGGAGAGAACCGTGATGTGTCTGGGGTTATGGAGAGAATGGTGAGGCGTCTGGGGTTATGGAGAGAATGGTGAGGGGTCTGGGGTTATGGAGAGAATGGTGAGGGGACTGGGGTTATGGAGAGAACGGTGAAGGGTCTGGGGTTATGGAGAGAACCGTGAAGTGTCTGGGGTTATGGAGAGAATGGTGAGGCGTCTGGGGTTATGGAGAGAATGGTGAGGGGACTGGGGTTATGGAGAGAACGGTGAAGGGTCTGGGGTTATGGAGAGAACCGTTGAAGTGTCTGGGGTTATGGAGAGAATGGTGAGGCGTCTGGGGTTATGGAGAGAATGGTGAGGGGACTGGGGTTATGGAGAGAACTGTGAAGCGTCTGGAGTTATGGAGAGAACGGTGAGGGGTCTGGGGTTATGGAGAGAACGGTGATGGGTCTGAGGTTATGGAGAGAATGGTGAAGGGACTGGGTTTATGGAGAGAATGGTGAGGGGTCTGGGGTTATGGAGAGAACCGTGAAGGGTCTGGGGTTATGGAGAGAATGGTGAAGGGACTGGGTTTATGGAGAGAATGGTGAGGGGTCTGGGGTTATGGAGAGAATGGTGAGGGGACTGGGGTTATGGAGAGAACGGTGAAGGGTCTGGGGTAATGGAGAGAACGGTGAAGGGACTGGGGTTATGGAGAGAACCGTGAAGTGTCTGGGGTTATGGAGAGAACGGTGTGGGGACTGGGGTTATGGAGAGAATGGTGAGGGGACTGGGGTTATGGAGAAAACGGTGAGGGGTCTGGGGTTATGGAGAGAACGGTGAGGGGTCTGTGGTTATGGAGAGAACGGTGAGGGGTCTGGGGTTATGGAGAGAACGGTGGGGGGTCTGGGGTTATGGAGAGAATGGTGAGGGATCTGGAGTTATGGAGAGAATGGTGAGGGGTCTGGGGTTATGGAGAGAACGGTGAGGGGTCTGGGGTTATGGAGAGAATGGTGAGGGATCTGGAGTTATGGAGAGAACGGTGAAGGGACTGGGGTTATGGAGAGAACGTTGAGGGATCTGGAGTTATGGAGAGAACGGTGAAGGGACTGGGGTTATGGAGAGAACGTTGTGGGGACTGGGGTTATGGAGAAAACGGTGAGTGGTCTGGGGTTATGGAGAGAACGTTGAGGGGACTGGGGTTATGGAGAGAACGGTGAAGGGTCTGAGGTTATGGAGAGAATGGTGAAGGGTCTGGGGTTATGGAGAGATTGGTGAAGGGTCTGAGGTTATGGAGAGAACCGTGAAGTGTCTCAGGTTATGGAGAGAACGGTGAGGGGACTGGGGTTATGGAGAGAACGGTGAGGGGACTGGGGTTATGGAGAGAACGGTGAGGGGTCTGGGGTTATGGAGAGAATGGTGAGGGGACTGGGGTTATGGAGAGAACGGTGAAGGGTCTGGGGCAATGGAGAGAACGGTGAAGGGACTGGGGTTATGGAGAGAACCGTGAAGTGTCTGGGGTTATGGAGAGAACGGTGAGGGGACTGGGGTTATGGAGAGAATGGTGAGGGGACTGGGGTTATGGAGAGAACGGTGAGGGGTCTGGGGGTATGGAGAGAATGGTGAGGGGTCTGGGGTTATGGAGAGAACGGTGAGGGGTCTGGGGTTATGGAGAGAACGGTGAGGGGTCTGGGGTTATGGAGAGAATGGTGAGGGATCTGGAGTTATGGAGAGAACGGTGAGGGGTCTGGGGTTATGGAGAGAACGGTGAGGGGTCTGGGGTTATGGAGAGAATGGTGAGGGATCTGGAGTTATGGAGAGAACGGTGAAGGGACTGGGGTTATGGAGAGAACGTTGAGGGATCTGGAGTTATGGAGAGAACGTTGTGGGGACTGGGGTTATGGAGAAAACGGTGAGTGGTCTGGGGTTATGGAGAGAACGGTGAGTGGACTGGGGTTATGGAGAGAACAGTGAAGGGACTGGGGTTATGGAGAGAACGGTGAAGGGTCTGGGGTAATGGAGAGAACGGTGAAGGGACTGAGGTTATGGAGAGAACCGTGAAGAGTCTGGGGTTATGGAGAGAACGGTGAGGGGACTGGGGTTATGGAGAGAATGGTGAGGGGACTGGGGTTATGGAGAGAACGGTGAGGGGTCTGGGGTTATGGAGAGAAAGGTGAGGGGTCTGGGGTTATGGAGAGAATGGTGAGGGGTCTGGGGTTATGGAGAGAACGGTGAGGGGTCTGGGGTTATGGAGAGAATGTTGAGGGATCTGGAGTTATGGAGAGAACGGTGAGGGGTCTGGGGTTATGGAGAGAACGGTGAGGGGTCTGGGGTTATGGAGAGAATGGTGAGTGATCTGGAGTTATGGAGAGAACGGTGAGGGGTCTGGGGTTATGGAGAGAATGGTGAGGGATCTGGAGTTATGGAGAGAACGGTGAGGGGTCTGGGGTTATGGAGATAACGGTGAGGGGTCTAGGGTTATGGAGAGAATGGTGAGGGATCTGGAGTTATGGAGAGAACGGTGAAGGGACTGGGGTTATGGAGAGAACGTTGAGGGATCTGGAGTTATGGAGAGAACGGTGAAGGGACTGGGGTTATGGAGAGAACGTTGTGGGGACTGGGGTTATGGAGAAAACGGTGAGAGGTCTGGGGTTATGGAGAGAACGGTGAGTGGTCTGGGGTTATGGAGAGAACAGTGAAGGGACTTGGGTTATGGAGAGAATGGTGAAGGGACTGGGTTCATGGAGAGAATGGTGAGGGGTCTGGGGTTATGGAGAGAATGGTGAGGGGACTGGGGTTATGGAGAGAACGGTGAAGGTTCTGGGGTTATGGAGAGAACCGTGATGTGTCTGGGGTTATGGAGAGAATGGTGAGGCGTCTGGGGTTATGGAGAGAATGGTGAGGGGTCTGGGGTTATGGAGAGAATGGTGAGGGGACTGGGGTTATGGAGAGAACGGTGAAGGGTCTGGGGTTATGGAGAGAACCGTGAAGTGTCTGGGGTTATGGAGAGAATGGTGAGGCGTCTGGGGTTATGGAGAGAATGGTGAGGGGACTGGGGTTATGGAGAGAACGGTGAAGGGTCTGGGGTTATGGAGAGAACCGTTGAAGTGTCTGGGGTTATGGAGAGAATGGTGAGGCGTCTGGGGTTATGGAGAGAATGGTGAGGGGACTGGGGTTATGGAGAGAACTGTGAAGCGTCTGTAGTTATGGAGAGAACGGTGAGGGGTCTGGGGTTATGGAGAGAACGGTGATGGGTCTGAGGTTATGGAGAGAATGGTGAAGGGACTGGGTTTATGGAGAGAATGGTGAGGGGTCTGGGGTTATGGAGAGAACCGTGAAGGGTCTGGGGTTATGGAGAGAATGGTGAAGGGACTGGGTTTATGGAGAGAATGGTGAGGGGTCTGGGGTTATGGAGAGAATGGTGAGGGGACTGGGGTTATGGAGAGAACGGTGAAGGGTCTGGGGTAATGGAGAGAACGGTGAAGGGACTGGGGTTATGGAGAGAACCGTGAAGTGTCTGGGGTTATGGAGAGAACGGTGTGGGGACTGGGGTTATGGAGAGAATGGTGAGGGGTCTGTGGTTATGGAGAGAATGGTGAGGGGTCTGGGGTTATGGAGAGAACGGTGGGGGGTCTGGGGTTATGGAGAGAATGGTGAGGGATCTGGAGTTATGGAGAGAATGGTGAGGGGTCTGGGGTTATGGAGAGAACGGTGAGGGGTCTGGGGTTATGGAGAGAATGGTGAGGGATCTGGAGTTATGGAGAGAACGGTGAAGGGACTGGGGTTATGGAGAGAACGTTGAGGGATCTGGAGTTATGGAGAGAACGGTGAAGGGACTGGGGTTATGGAGAGAACGTTGTGGGGACTGGGGTTATGGAGAAAACGGTGAGTGGTCTGGGGTTATGGAGAGTACGGTGAGTGGTCTGGGGTTATGGAGAGAACAGTGAAGGGACTGGGGTTATGGAGAGAACGGTGAAGGGTCTGGGGTTATGGAGAGAACGGTGAGGGGTCTGCGGTTATTGAAAGAACGGTGAGGAGTCTGGGGTTATGGAGAGAACGGTGAGGGGTCTGGGGTTATGGAGAGAATGGTGAAGAGTCTGGGGTTATGGAGAGAATGGTGAGGGGCCTGGGGTTATGGAGAGAACGGTGAAGGGACTGGGTTCATGGAGAGAATGGTGAGGGGTCTGGGGTTATGGAGAGAACGGTGAGGGGTCTGTGGTTATGGAGAGAACGGTGAGGGGTCTGGGGTTATGGAGAGAACGGTGGGGGGTCTGGGGTTATGGAGAGAATGGTGAGGAGTCTGGGGTTATGGAGAGAATGGTGAGGGGCCTGGGGTTATGGAGAGAACGGTGAAGGGACTGGGTTCATGGAGAGAATGGTGAGGGGTCTGGGGTTATGGAGAGAACGTTGAGGGATCTGGAGTTATGGAGAGAACGGTGAAGGGACTGGGGTTATGGAGAGAACGTTGTGGGGACTGGGGTTATGGAGAAAACGGTGAGTGGTCTGGGGTTATGGAGAGTACGGTGAGTGGTCTGGGGTTATGGAGAGAACAGTGAAGGGACTGGGGTTATGGAGAGAACGGTGAAGGGTCTGGGGTTATGGAGAGAACGGTGAGGGGTCTGCGGTTATTGAAAGAACGGTGAGGAGTCTGGGTTTATGGAGAGAACGGTGAGGGGTCTGGGGTTATGGAGAGAATGGTGAAGAGTCTGGGGTTATGGAGAGAATGGTGAGGGGCCTGGGGTTATGGAGAGAACGGTGAAGGGACTGGGTTCATGGAGAGAATGGTGAGGGGTCTGGGGTTATGGAGAGAATGGTGAGGGGACTGGGGTTATGGAGAGAAGGGTGAAGGGTCTGGGGTTATGGGGAGAATGGTGAGGGGACTGGGGTTATGGAGAGAACGGTGAGGGGACTGGGGTTATGGAGAGAACGGTGAGGGGTCTGTGGCTCTGGAGAGAACGGTGAGCGTCTGTGGTTATGGAGAGTACGGTGAGGGGTCTGGGGTTTTGCAATGAATGGTGAAGGGACTGGGGTTATGGAGAGAACCGTGATGGGTCTGGGATTATGGAGAGAACGGTGAAGGGTCTGGGGTTATGGAGAGAACGGTGAAGGGTTTGGGGTAATTGAGAGAATGGTGAGGGGACTGGGGTTATGGAGAGAACCGTGAAGAGTCTGGGGTTATGGAGAGAACGTTGAGGGGTCTGGGGTTATGGAGAGAATGGTGAGGGGACTGGGGTTATGGAGAGAACGGTGAAGGGTCTGGGGTTCTGGAGAGATTGGTGAAGGGTCTCAGGTTATGGAGAGAACCGTGAAATGTCTGGGGTTATGGAGAGAATGGTGAAGGGTCTGGGGTTATGGCGAGAACGGTGAGGGGTCTGGGGTTATGGAGAGAATGGTGAGGGGTCTGGGGTTAAGGAGAGAACGGTGAAGGGACTGGGGTTATGGAGAGAATGGTGAGGGGTCTGGGGTTATGGAGAGAACGGTGAGGGGTCTGGGGTTATGGAGAGAACGGTGAGGGGTCTGGGGTTATGGAGAGAATGGTGAAGGGTCTGGGGTTATAGAGAGAACGGTGAGGGGTCTGGGGTTATGGAGAGAACGGTGATGGGTCTGGGGTTATGGACAGAACGGTGATGGGTCTGGGGTTATGGAGCGAATGGTGAAGGGACTGGGGTTATGGAGACAACGGTGAGGGGTCTGAGGTTATGGAGAGAACAGTGAGGGGTCTGGGGTTATTGAGAGAACTGTTAAGGGTCTGGGGTTATGGAGAGAACGGTGAAGGTCCTGGGGTTATGGAGAGAATGGTGAGGGTCTGGGGTTATGGAGAGAACGGTGAGGGTCTGGGTTTATGGAGAGAATGGTGAGGTGTCTGGGGTTATGGAGAGAATGGTGAGGTGTCTGGGGTTATGGAGAGAATGGTGAAGGGTCTGGGTTTATGGAGAGAACGGTGAGGGGTCTGGGGTTATGTAGAGAACGGTGAGGGGTCTGGGGTTATGCAGAGAATGCTGATGGGTCTGGGGTTATGGAGAGAACGGTGAGGGGTCTGTTATGGAGAGAACGGTGAGGGGTCTGGGGTTATGGAGAGAACGGTGAGGGGTCTGGGGTTATGGAGAGAATGGTAAGGGGTCTGCGGTTATGGAGAGAATCGTGAAGGGTCTGGGGTTATGGAGTGAACGGTGAGGGGTCTGGGGTTATGGAGGGAACGGTGATGGTCTGGGGTTATGGAGAGAATGGTGAGGAGTCTGGGGTTATGGAGAGAATGGTGAGGGGTCTGGGGTTATGGAGAGAACGGTGAGGGGTCTGGGGTTATGGAGAGAACGTTGAGGGATCTGGAGTTATGGAGAGAACGGTGAATGGTCTGGGGTTATGGAGAGAATGGTGAGGGGACTGGGGTTATGGAGAGAACGGTGAAGGGACTGGGGTTATGGAGAGAACGGTGAGGGGTCTGGGGTTATGGAGAGAATGGTGAGGGGACTGGGGTTATGGAGAGAACGGTGAGGGGTCTGGGGTTATGGAGAGAACGGTGAGGGGTCTGGGGTTATGGAGAGAACGGTGAGGGGTCTGTGGTTATGGAGAGAACGGTGAGGGGTCTGGGGTTATGGAGAGAACGGTGAGGGGTCTGTGGTTATGGAGAGTACGGTGAGGGGCCTGGGGTTATGGACAGAACGGTGAGGGGCCTGGCGTTATGGAGAGAACTGTGAGGGGTCTGGGGTTATGGAGAGAACAGTGAGGGGTCTGGGGTTATGGAGAGAATGATGAAGGGACTGGGGTTATGGAGAGAATGTTGAGGGGTCTGGGGTTATGGAGAGAATGGTGAAGGGTCTGAGGTTATGGAGAGAATGGTGAAGGGTCTGGGGTTATGGGGAGAATGGTGAGGGGACTGGGGTTATGGAGAGAACGGTGAGGGGACTGGGGTTATGGAGAGAACGGTGAGGGGTCTGTGGCTCTGGAGAGAACGGTGAGCGTCTGTGGTTATGGAGAGAATGGTGATGGGTCTGGGTTTATGGAGGGAACGGTGAGGTGTCTGGGGTTATGGAGAGAATGGTGAGGAGTCTGGGGTCATGGAGAGAACGGTGAGGGGTCTGTGGTTATGGAGAGAATGGTGAGGAGTCTGGGGTTATGGAGAGAACGGTGAGGGGTCTGGGGTTATGGAGAGAATGGTAAGGGGTCTGCGGTTATGGAGAGAATCGTGAAGTGTCTGGGGTTATGGAGTGAACGGTGAGGGGTCTGGGGTTATGGAGAGATTGGTGAGGTGTCTGGGGTTATGGACAGAACGGTGAGGGGTCTGGGGTTATGGAGAGAACGGTGAGGGGTCTGGGGTTATGGAGAGAACGGTGAGGGGTCTGGGGTTATGGAGAGAACGGTGAGGGGTCTGGGGTTATGGAGAGAACGGTGAGGGGTCTGGGTTTATGGAGAGAACGGTGAAGGTCTGGGGTTATGGAGAGAACGGTGAGGGGACTGGGGTTATGGAGAGAACAGAGAGGGGACTGGGGTTATGGAGGGAAGAGTGAGGGGTCTGGGGTTATGGAGAGAACGGTGAAGGGTCTGGGGTTCTGGAGAGAACGGTGAGGGGACGGGTTATGGACAGAAAGGTGAAGTGTCTGGGGTTATGGAGAGAATGGTGAGGGGTTTGGGCTTATGGAGAGAACGGTGATGGGTCTGGGGTTATGGACAGAACGGTGATGGGTCTGGGGTTATGGAGCGAATGGTGAAGGGACTGGGGTTATGGAGACAACGGTGAGGGGTCTGAGGTTATGGAGAGAACAGTGAGGGGTCTGGGGTTATTGAGAGAACTGTTAAGTGTCTGGGGTTATGGAGAGAACGGTGAAGGTCCTGGGGTTATGGAGAGAATGGTGAGGGTCTGGGGTTATGGAGAGAACGGTGAGGGTCTGGGTTTATGGAGAGAATGGTGAGGTGTCTGGGGTTATGGAGAGAATGGTGAGGTGTCTGGGGTTATGGAGAGAATGGTGAAGGGTCTGGGTTTATGGAGAGAACGGTGAGGGGTCTGGGGTTATGTAGAGAACGGTGAGGGGTCTGGGGTTATGGAGAGAATGCTGATGGGTCTGGGGTTATGGAGAGAACGGTGAGGGGTCTGTTATGGAGAGAACGGTGAGGGGTCTGGGGTTATGGAGAGAACGGTGAGGGGTCTGGGGTTATGGAGAGAATGGTAAGGGGTCTGCGGTTATGGAGAGAATCGTGAAGGGTCTGGGGTTATGGAGTGAACGGTGAGGGGTCTGGGGTTATGGAGGGAACGGTGATGGTCTGGGGTTATGGAGAGAATGGTGAGGAGTCTGGGGTTATGGAGAGAATGGTGAGGGGTCTGGGGTTATGGAGAGAACGGTGAGGGGTCTGGGGTTATGGAGAGAACGTTGAGGGATCTGGAGTTATGGAGAGAACGGTGAATGGTCTGGGGTTATGGAGAGAATGGTGAGGGGACTGGGGTTATGGACAGAACGGTGATGGGTCTGGGGTTATGGAGCGAATGGTGAAGGGACTGGGGTTATGGAGACAACGGTGAGGGGTCTGAGGTTATGGAGAGAACTGTGAGGGGTCTGGGGTTATTGAGAGAACTGTTAAGGGGCTGGGGTTATGGAGAGAACGGTGATGGGTCTGGGGTTATGGACAGAACGGTGATGGGTCTGGGGTTATGGAGCGAATGGTGAAGGGACTGGGGTTATGGAGACAACGGTGAGGGGTCTGAGGTTATGGAGAGAACAGTGAGGGGTCTGGGGTTATTGAGAGAACTGTTAAGGGTCTGGGGTTATGGAGAGAACGGTGAAGGTCCTGGGGTTATGGAGAGAATGGTGAGGGTCTGGGGTTATGGAGAGAACGGTGAGGGTCTGGGTTTATGGAGAGAATGGTGAGGTGTCTGGGGTTATGGAGAGAATGGTGAGGTGTCTGGGGTTATGGAGAGAATGGTGAAGGGTCTGGGTTTATGGAGAGAACGGTGAGTGGTCTGGGGTTATGTAGAGAACGGTGAGGGGTCTGGGGTTATGGAGAGAATGCTGATGGGTCTGGGGTTATGGAGAGAACGGTGAGGGGTCTGTTATGGAGAGAACGGTGAGGGGTCTGGGGTTATGGAGAGAACGGTGAGGGGTCTGGGGTTATGGAGAGAATGGTAAGGGGTCTGCGGTTATGGAGAGAATCGTGAAGGGTCTGGGGTTATGGAGTGAATGGTGAGGGGTCTGGGGTTATGGAGAGAATGGTGAGGGGTCTGGGGTTATGGAGGGAACGGTGATGGTCTGGGGTTATGGAGAGAATGGTGAGGAGTCTGGGGTTATGGAGAGAATGGTGAGGGGTCTGGGGTTATGGAGAGAACGGTGAGGGGTCTGGGGTTATGGAGAGAACGTTGAGGGATCTGGAGTTATGGAGAGAACGGTGAATGGTCTGGGGTTATGGAGAGAATGGTGAGGGGACTGGGGTTATGGAGAGAACGGTGAAGGGACTGGGGTTATGGAGAGAACGGTGAGGGGTCTGGGGTTATGGAGAGAATGGTGAGGGGACTGGGGTTATGGAGAGAACGGTGAGGGGTCTGGGGTTATGGAGAGAACGGTGAGGGGTCTGGGGTTATGGAGAGAACGGTGAGGGGTCTGTGGTTATGGAGAGAACGGTGAGGGGTCTGGGGTTATGGAGAGAACGGTGAGGGGTCTGTGGTTATGGAGAGTACGGTGAGGGGCCTGGGGTTATGGACAGAACGGTGAGGGGCCTGGCGTTATGGAGAGAACTGTGAGGGGTCTGGGGTTATGGAGAGAACAGTGAGGGGTCTGGGGTTATGGAGAGAATGATGAAGGGACTGGGGTTATGGAGAGAATGTTGAGGGGTCTGGGGTTATGGAGAGAATGGTGAAGGGTCTGAGGTTATGGAGAGAATGGTGAAGGGTCTGGGGTTATGGGGAGAATGGTGAGGGGACTGGGGTTATGGAGAGAACGGTGAGGGGACTGGGGTTATGGAGAGAACGGTGAGGGGTCTGTGGCTCTGGAGAGAACGGTGAGCGTCTGTGGTTATGGAGAGAATGGTGATGGGTCTGGGTTTATGGAGGGAACGGTGAGGTGTCTGGGGTTATGGAGAGAATGGTGAGGAGTCTGGGGTCATGGAGAGAACGGTGAGGGGTCTGTGGTTATGGAGAGAATGGTGAGGAGTCTGGGGTTATGGAGAGAACGGTGAGGGGTCTGGGGTTATGGAGAGAATGGTAAGGGGTCTGCGGTTATGGAGAGAATCGTGAAGTGTCTGGGGTTATGGAGTGAACGGTGAGGGGTCTGGGGTTATGGAGAGATTGGTGAGGTGTCTGGGGTTATGGAGAGAACGGTGAGGGGTCTGGGGTTATGGAGAGAACGGTGAGGGGTCTGGGGTTATGGAGAGAACGGTGAGGGGTCTGGGGTTATGGAGAGAACGGTGAGGGGTCTGGGGTTATGGAGAGAACGGTGAGGTGTCTGGGTTTATGGAGAGAACGGTGAAGGGTCTGGGGTTATGGAGAGAACGGTGAGGGGACTGGGGTTATGGAGAGAACAGAGAGGGGACTGGGGTTATGGAGGGAAGAGTGAGGGGTCTGGGGTTATGGAGAGAACGGTGAAGGGTCTGGGGTTCTGGAGAGAACGGTGAGGGGACGGGTTATGGACAGAAAGGTGAAGTGTCTGGGGTTATGGAGAGAATGGTGAGGGGTTTGGGCTTATGGAGAGAACGGTGATGGGTCTGGGGTTATGGACAGAACGGTGATGGGTCTGGGGTTATGGAGCGAATGGTGAAGGGACTGGGGTTATGGAGACAACGGTGAGGGGTCTGAGGTTATGGAGAGAACAGTGAGGGGTCTGGGGTTATTGAGAGAACTGTTAAGTGTCTGGGGTTATGGAGAGAACGGTGAAGGTCCTGGGGTTATGGAGAGAATGGTGAGGGTCTGGGGTTATGGAGAGAACGGTGAGGGTCTGGGTTTATGGAGAGAATGGTGAGGTGTCTGGGGTTATGGAGAGAATGGTGAGGTGTCTGGGGTTATGGAGAGAATGGTGAAGGGTCTGGGTTTATGGAGAGAACGGTGAGGGGTCTGGGGTTATGTAGAGAACGGTGAGGGGTCTGGGGTTATGGAGAGAATGCTGATGGGTCTGGGGTTATGGAGAGAACGGTGAGGGGTCTGTTATGGAGAGAACGGTGAGGGGTCTGGGGTTATGGAGAGAACGGTGAGGGGTCTGGGGTTATGGAGAGAATGGTAAGGGGTCTGCGGTTATGGAGAGAATCGTGAAGGGTATGGGGTTATGGAGTGAACGGTGAGGGGTCTGGGGTTATGGAGGGAACGGTGATGGTCTGGGGTTATGGAGAGAATGGTGAGGAGTCTGGGGTTATGGAGAGAATGGTGAGGGGTCTGGGGTTATGGAGAGAACGGTGAGGGGTCTGGGGTTATGGAGAGAACGTTGAGGGATCTGGAGTTATGGAGAGAACGGTGAATGGTCTGGGGTTATGGAGAGAATGGTGAGGGGACTGTGGTTATGGAGAGAACGGTGAAGGGACTGGGGTTATGGAGAGAACGGTGAGGGGTCTGGGGTTATGGAGAGAATGGTGAGGGGACTGGGGTTATGGAGAGAACGGTGAGGGTTCTGGGGTTATGGAGAGAACGGTGAGGGGTCTGGGGTTATGGAGAGAACGGTGAGGGGTCTGTGGTTATGGAGAGAACGGTGAGGGGTCTGGGGTTATGGAGAGAACGGTGAGTGGTCTGTGGTTATGGAGAGTACGGTGAGGGGCCTGGGGTTATGGACAGAACAGTGAGGGGCCTGGCGTTATGGAGAGAACTGTGAGGGGTCTGGGGTTATGGAGAGAACAGTGAGGGGTCTGGGGTTATGGAGAGAACGGTGAGGGGTCTGTGGCTCTGGAGAGAACGGTGAGCGTCTGTGGTTATGGAGAGAATGGTGATGGGTCTGGGTTTATGGAGGGAACGGTGAGGTGTCTGGGGTTATGGAGAGAATGGTGAGGCGTCTGGGGTTATGGAGAGAACGGTGAGGGGTCTGTGGTTATGGAGAGAATGGTGAGGAGTCTGGGGTTATGGAGAGAACGGTGAGGGGTCTGGGGTTATGGAGAGAATGGTAAGGGGTCTGCGGTTATGGAGAGAATCGTGAAGTGTCTGGGGTTATGGAGTGAACGGTGAGGGGTCTGGGGTTATGGAGAGATTGGTGAGGTGTCTGGGGTTATGGAGAGAACGGTGAGGGGTCTGGGGTTATGGAGAGAACGGTGAGGGGTCTGGGGTTATGGAGAGAACGGTGAGGGGTCTGGGGTTATGGAGAGAACGGTGAGGGGTCTGGGGTTATGGAGAGAACGGTGAGGGGTCTGGGTTTATGGAGAGAACGGTGAAGGGTCTGGGGTTATGGAGAGAACGGTGAGGGGACTGGGGTTATGGAGAGAACAGAGAGGGGACTGGGGTTATGGAGGGAAGAGTGAGGGGTCTGGGGTTATGGAGAGAACGGTGAAGGGTCTGGGGTTCTGGAGAGAACGGTGAGGGGACGGGTTATGGACAGAAAGGTGAAGTGTCTGGGGTTATGGAGAGAATGGTGAGGGGTTTGGGCTTATGGAGAGAACGGTGATGGGTCTGGGGTTATGGGGAGAACGGTGAAGGGACTGGGGTTATGGAGAGAACGGTGAGGGGTCTGGAGTTATGGAGAGAACAGTGGTCTGGGGTTATGGAGAGAACGGAGAGGGGTCTGGGGTTATGGAGAGAACGGTGAGTGGTCTGGGGTTATGGACAGAACGGTGAAGGGTCTGGGGTTATGGAGAGAACGGTGAGGGGTCTGTGGTTATGGAAAGAACGGTGAAGGGTCTGGGGTTATGGAGACAATGGTGAAGGGGCTGGGGTTATGGAGAGAATGGTGAGGGGTTTGGGCTTATGTAGAGAACGGTGATGGGTCTGGGGTTATGGACAGAACGGTGATGGGTCTGGGGTTATGGAGCGAATGGTGAAGGGACTGGGGTTATGGAGACAACGGTGAGGGGTCTGAGGTTATGGAGAGAACAGTGAGGGGTCTGGGGTTATTGAGAGAACTGTTAAGGGTCTGGGGTTATGGAGAGAACGGTGAAGGTCCTGGGGTTATGGAGAGAATGGTGAGGGTCTGGGGTTATGGAGAGAACGGTGAGGGTCTGGGTTTATGGAGAGAATGGTGAGGTGTCTGGGGTTATGGAGAGAATGGTGAGGTGTCTGGGGTTATGGAGAGAATGGTGAAGGGTCTGGGTTTATGGAGAGAACGGTGAGGGGTCTGGGGTTATGTAGAGAACGGTGAGGGGTCTGGGGTTATGGAGAGAATGCTGATGGGTCTGGGGTTATGGAGAGAACGGTGAGGGGTCTGTTATGGAGAGAACGGTGAGGGGTCTGGGGTTATGGAGAGAACGGTGAGGGGTCTGGGGTTATGGAGAGAATGGTAAGGGGTCTGCGGTTATGGAGAGAATCGTGAAGGGTCTGGGGTTATGGAGTGAACGGTGAGGGGTCTGGGGTTATGGAGGGAACGGTGATGGTCTGGGGTTATGGAGAGAATGGTGAGGAGTCTGGGGTTATGGAGAGAATGGTGAGGGGTCTGGGGTTATGGAGAGAACGGTGAGGGGTCTGGGGTTATGGAGAGAACGTTGAGGGATCTGGAGTTATGGAGAGAACGGTGAATGGTCTGGGGTTATGGAGAGAATGGTGAGGGGACTGGGGTTATGGAGAGAACGGTGAAGGGACTGGGGTTATGGAGAGAACGGTGAGGGGTCTGGGGTTATGGAGAGAATGGTGAGGGGACTGGGGTTATGGAGAGAACGGTGAGGGGTCTGGGGTTATGGAGAGAACGGTGAGGGGTCTGGGGTTATGGAGAGAACGGTGAGGGGTCTGTGGTTATGGAGAGAACGGTGAGGGGTCTGGGGTTATGGAGAGAACGGTGAGGGGTCTGTGGTTATGGAGAGTACGGTGAGGGGCCTGGGGTTATGGACAGAACGGTGAGGGGCCTGGCGTTATGGAGAGAACTGTGAGGGGTCTGGGGTTATGGAGAGAACAGTGAGGGGTCTGGGGTTATGGAGAGAATGATGAAGGGACTGGGGTTATGGAGAGAATGTTGAGGGGTCTGGGGTTATGGAGAGAATGGTGAAGGGTCTGAGGTTATGGAGAGAATGGTGAAGGGTCTGGGGTTATGGGGAGAATGGTGAGGGGACTGGGGTTATGGAGAGAACGGTGAGGGGACTGGGGTTATGGAGAGAACGGTGAGGGGTCTGTGGCTCTGGAGAGAACGGTGAGCGTCTGTGGTTATGGAGAGAATGGTGATGGGTCTGGGTTTATGGAGGGAACGGTGAGGTGTCTGGGGTTATGGAGAGAATGGTGAGGAGTCTGGGGTTATGGAGAGAACGGTGAGGGGTCGGTGGTTATGGAGAGAATGGTGAGGAGTCTGGGGTTATGGAGAGAACGGTGAGGGGTCTGGGGTTATGGAGAGAATGGTAAGGGGTCTGCGGTTATGGAGAGAATCGTGAAGTGTCTGGGGTTATGGAGTGAACGGTGAGGGGTCTGGGGTTATGGAGAGATTGGTGAGGTGTCTGGGGTTATGGAGAGAACGGTGAGGGGTC
Organism: Hypanus sabinus; assembly: GCF_030144855.1. NCBI lineage: Eukaryota > Metazoa > Chordata > Chondrichthyes > Myliobatiformes > Dasyatidae > Hypanus > Hypanus sabinus. The sequence goes on from NC_082712.1 coordinate 2,209,854, forward strand.
TGGGGTTATGGAGAGAACGGTGAGGGGTCTGGGGTTATGGAGAGAACGGTGAGGGGTCTGGGGTTATGGAGAGAACGGTGAGGGGTCTGGGGTTATGGAGAGAACGGTGAGGGGTCTGGGTTTATGGACAGAACGGTGAAGGGTCTGGGGTTATGGAGAGAACGGTGAGGGGACTGGGGTTATGGAGAGAACAGAGAGGGGACTGGGGTTATGGAGGGAAGAGTGAGGGGTCTGGGGTTATGGAGAGAACGGTGAAGGGTCTGGGGTTCTGGAGAGAACGGTGAGGGGCCTGGGGTTATGGAGAGAACGGTGAGGGGTCTGGGGTTATGGAGAGAATGGTGAAGGGACTGGGGTTATGGAGAGAATGGTGAGGGTTCTGGGGTGTTGGTAGAACGGGGAAGGGACTGGGGTTATGGAGAGAATGGTGAGGTGTCTGGGGTTATGGAGAGAATGGTGAAGGGTCTGGGTTTATGGAGAGAACGGTGAGGGGTCTGGGGTTATGTAGAGAACGGTGAGGGGTCTGGGGTTATGGAGAGAATGCTGATGGGTCTGGGGTTATGGAGAGAACGGTGAGGGGTCTGTTATGGAGAGAACGGTGAGGGGTCTGGGGTTATGGAGAGAACGGTGAGGGGTCTGGGGTTATGGAGAGAATGGTAAGGGGTCTGCGGTTATGGAGAGAATCGTGAAGGGTCTGGGGTTATGGAGTGAACGGTGAGGGGTATGGGGTTATGGAGGGAACGGTGATGGTCTGGGGTTATGGAGAGAATGGTGAGGAGTCTGGGGTTATGGAGAGAATGGTGAGGGGTCTGGGGTTATGGAGAGAACGGTGAGGGGTCTGGGGTTATGGAGAGAACGTTGAGGGATCTGGAGTTATGGAGAGAACGGTGAATGGTCTGGGGTTATGGAGAGAATGGTGAGGGGACTGGGGTTATGGAGAGAACGGTGAAGGGACTGGGGATATGGAGAGAACGGTGAGGGGTCTGGGGTCATGGAGAGAATGGTGAGGGGACTGGGGTTATGGAGAGAACGGTGAGGGGTCTGGGGTTATGGAGAGAACGGTGAGGGGTCTGGGGTTATGGAGAGAACGGTGAGGGGTCTGTGGTTATGCAGAGAACGGTGAGGGGTCTGGGGTTATGGAGAGAACGGTGAGGGGTCTGTGGTTATGGAGAGTACGGTGAGGGGCCTGGGGTTATGGACAGAACGGTGAGGGGCCTGGCGTTATGGAGAGAACTGTGAGGGGTCTGGGGTTATGGAGAGAACAGTGAGGGGTCTGGGGTTATGGAGAGAATGATGAAGGGACTGGGGTTATGGAGAGAATGTTGAGGGGTCTGGGGTTATGGAGAGAATGGTGAAGGGTCTGAGGTTATGGAGAGAATGGTGAAGGGTCTGGGGTTATGGGGAGAATGGTGAGGGGACTGGGGTTATGGAGAGAACGGTGAGGGGACTGGGGTTATGGAGAGAACGGTGAGGGGTCTGTGGCTCTGGAGAGAACGGTGAGCGTCTGTGGTTATGGAGAGAATGGTGATGGGTCTGGGTTTATGGAGGGAACGGTGAGGTGTCTGGGGTTATGGAGAGAATGGTGAGGAGTCTGGGGTTATGGAGAGAACGGTGAGGGGTCTGGGGTTATGGAGAGAATGGTAAGGGGTCTGCGGTTATGGAGAGAATCGTGAAGTGTCTGGGGTTATGGAGTGAACGGTGAGGGGTCTGGGGTTATGGAGAGATTGGTGAGGTGTCTGGGGTTATGGAGAGAACGGTGAGGGGTCTGGGGTTATGGAGAGAACGGTGAGGGGTCTGGGGTTATGGAGAGAACGGTGAGGGGTCTGGGGTTATGGAGAGAACGGTGAGGGGTCTGGGGTTATGGAGAGAACGGTGAGGGGTCTGGGTTTATGGAGAGAACGGTGAAGGGTCTGGGGTTATGGAGAGAACGGTGAGGGGACTGGGGTTATGGAGAGAACAGAGAGGGGACTGGGGTTATGGAGGGAAGAGTGAGGGGTCTGGGGTTATGGAGAGAACGGTGAAGGGTCTGGGGTTCTGGAGAGAACGGTGAGGGGACGGGTTATGGACAGAAAGGTGAAGTGTCTGGGGTTATGGAGAGAATGGTGAGGGGTTTGGGCTTATGGAGAGAACGGTGATGGGTCTGGGGTTATGGGGAGAACGGTGAAGGGACTGGGGTTATGGAGAGAACGGTGAGGGGTCTGGAGTTATGGAGAGAACAGTGGTCTGGGGTTATGGAGAGAACGGAGAGGGGTCTGGGGTTATGGAGAGAACGGTGAGTGGTCTGGGGTTATGGACAGAACGGTGAAGGGTCTGGGGTTATGGAGAGAACGGTGAGGGGTCTGTGGTTATGGAGAGAACGGTGAAGGGTCTGGGGTTATGGAGCGAATGGTGAGGGGTTTGGGCTTATGGAGAGAACGGTGATGGGTCTGGGGTTATGGACAGAACGGTGATGGGTCTGGGGTTATGGAGCGAATGGTGAAGGGACTGGGGTTATGGAGACAACGGTGAGGGGTCTGAGGTTATGGAGAGAACAGTGAGGGGTCTGGGGTTATTGAGAGAACTGTTAAGGGTCTGGGGTTATGGAGAGAACGGTGAAGGTCCTGGGGTTATGGAGAGAATGGTGAGGGTCTGGGGTTATGGAGAGAACGGTGAGGGTCTGGGTTTATGGAGAGAATGGTGAGGTGTCTGGGGTTATGGAGAGAATGGTGAGGTGTCTGGGGTTATGGAGAGAATGGTGAAGGGTCTGGGTTTATGGAGAGAACGGTGAGGGGTCTGGGGTTATGTAGAGAACGGTGAGGGGTCTGGGGTTATGGAGAGAATGCTGATGGGTCTGGGGTTATGGAGAGAACGGTGAGGGGTCTGTTATGGAGAGAACGGTGAGGGGTCTGGGGTTATGGAGAGAACGGTGAGGGGTCTGGGGTTATGGAGAGAATGGTAAGGGGTCTGCGGTTATGGAGAGAATCGTGAAGGGTCTGGGGTTATGGAGTGAACGGTGAGGGGTCTGGGGTTATGGAGGGAACGGTGATGGTCTGGGGTTATGGAGAGAATGGTGAGGAGTCTGGGGTTATGGAGAGAATGGTGAGGGGTCTGGGGTTATGGAGAGAACGGTGAGGGGTCTGGGGTTATGGAGAGAACGTTGAGGGATCTGGAGTTATGGAGAGAACGGTGAATGGTCTGGGGTTATGGAGAGAATGGTGAGGGGACTGGGGTTATGGAGAGAACGGTGAAGGTACTGGGGTTATGGAGAGAACGGTGAGGGGTCTGGGGTTATGGAGAGAATGGTGAGGGGACTGGGGTTATGGAGAGAACGGTGAGGGGTCTGGGGTTATGGAGAGAACGGTGAGGGGTCTGGGGTTATGGAGAGAACGGTGAGGGGTCTGTGGTTATGGAGAGAACGGTGAGGGGTCTGGGGTTATGGAGAGAACGGTGAGGGGTCTGTGGTTATGGAGAGTACGGTGAGGGGCCTGGGGTTATGGACAGAACGGTGAGGGGCCTGGCGTTATGGAGAGAACTGTGAGGGGTCTGGGGTTATGGAGAGAACAGTGAGGGGTCTGGGGTTATGGAGAGAATGATGAAGGGACTGGGGTTATGGAGAGAATGTTGAGGGGTCTGGGGTTATGGAGAGAATGGTGAAGGGTCTGAGGTTATGGAGAGAATGGTGAAGGGTCTGGGGTTATGGGGAGAATGGTGAGGGGACTGGGGTTATGGAGAGAACGGTGAGGGGACTGGGGTTATGGAGAGAACGGTGAGGGGTCTGTGGCTCTGGAGAGAACGGTGAGCGTCTGTGGTTATGGAGAGAATGGTGATGGGTCTGGGTTTATGGAGGGAACGGTGAGGTGTCTGGGGTTATGGAGAGAATGGTGAGGAGTCTGGGGTTATGGAGAGAACGGTGAGGGGTCTGTGGTTATGGAGAGAATGGTGAGGAGTCTGGGGTTATGGAGAGAACGGTGAGGGGTCTGGGGTTATGGAGAGAATGGTAAGGGGTCTGCGGTTATGGAGAGAATCGTGAAGTGTCTGGGGTTATGGAGTGAACGGTGAGGGGTCTGGGGTTATGGAGAGATTGGTGAGGTGTCTGGGGTTATGGAGAGAACGGTGAGGGGTCTGGGGTTATGGAGAGAACGGTGAGGGGTCTGGGGTTATGAAGAGAACGGTGAGGGGTCTGGGGTTATGGAGAGAACGGTGAGGGGTCTGGGGTTATGGAGAGAACGGTGAGGGGTCTGGGTTTATGGAGAGAACGGTGAAGGGTCTGGGGTTATGGAGAGAACGGTGAGGGGACTGGGGTTATGGAGAGAACAGAGAGGGGACTGGGGTTATGGAGGGAAGAGTGAGGGGTCTGGGGTTATGGAGAGAACGGTGAAGGGTCTGGGGTTCTGGAGAGAACGGTGAGGGGACGGGTTATGGACAGAAAGGTGAAGTGTCTGGGGTTATGGAGAGAATGGTGAGGGGTTTGGGCTTATGGAGAGAACGGTGATGGGTCCGGGGTTATGGGGAGAACGGTGAAGGGACTGGGGTTATGGAGAGAACGGTGAGGGGTCTGGAGTTATGGAGAGAACAGTGGTCTGGGGTTATGGAGAGAACGGAGAGGGGTCTGGGGTTATGGAGAGAACGGTGAGTGGTCTGGGGTTATGGACAGAACGGTGAAGGGTCTGGGGTTATGGAGAGAACGGTGAGGGGTCTGTGGTTATGGAGAGAACGGTGAAGGGTCTGGGGTTATGGAGACAATGGTGAAGGGGCTGGGGTTATGGAGAGAATGGAGAGGGGTCTGGGGTTATGGAGAGAACGGTGAGGGTCTGGGGTTATGGAGAGAATGGGGAGGAGTCTGGGGTTATGGAGAGAATGGTGAGGGGTCTGGGGTTATGGAGAGAACGTTGTGGGGACTGGGGTTATGGAGAGAACGGTGAGTGGTCTGGGGTTATGGAGAGAACGGTGAGTGGTCTGGGGTAATTGAGAGAATGGTGCGGGGACTGGGGTTATGGAGAGAACGGTGAGGGGTTTGGGGTAATGGAGCGAATGGTGAAGGGACTGGGGTTATGGAGAGAACAGTGAAGAGACTGGGGTTATGGGGAGAATGGTTAGGGGTCTGGGGTTATGGAGAGAACTGTGAAGCGTCTGGGGTTATGGAGAGAACGGTGAGGTGTCTGGGGTTATGGAGAGAACGGTGAAGGGTCTGAGGTTATGGAGAGAACCGAGAAGTGTCTGGGGTTATGGAGAGAATGGTGAAGGGTCTGGGTTTATGGAGAGAATGGTGAGGGGTCTGGGGTTATGGAGAGAATGGTGAGGGGACTGGGGTTATGGAGAGAACGGTGAAGGGTCTGGGGTTATGGAGAGAACCGTGAAGTGTCTGGGGTTATGGAGAGAACGGTGAGGGGACTGGGGTTATGGAGAGAATGGTGAGGGGTCTGGGGTTATGGAGAGAATGGTGAGGGGACTGGTGTTATGGAGAGAACGGTGAAGGGTCTGGGGTTATGGAGAGAACCGTGATGTGTCTGGGGTCATGGAGAGAATGGTGAGGGGTCTGGTGTTATGGAGAGAACGGTGAAGGGACTGGGGTTATGGAGAGAAAGGTGAGGGGTGTGGGGTTATGGAGAGAACGGTGACGGGTCTGGTGCTATGGAGAGAACGGTGAGGGGTCTGGGGTTATGGAGAGAACGGTGAGGGGTCTGGGGTTAAGGAGAGAACGGTGAAGGGACTGGGGTTATGGAGAGAACGGTGAGGGGTCTGTGGTTATGGAGAGAACGGTGAAGGGTCTGGGGTTATGGAGACAATGGTGAAGGGTCTGGGGTTATGGAGAGAATGGAGAGGGGTCTGGGGTTATGGAGAGAACGGTGAGGGTCTGGGGTTATGGTGAGAATGGGGAGGAGTCTGGGGTTATGGAGAGAATGGTGAGGGGTCTGGGGTTATGGAGAGAACGTTGTGGGGACTGGGGTTATGGAGAGAACGGTGAGTGGTCTGGGGTTATGGAGAGAACGGTGAGTGGTCTGGGGTAATTGAGAGAATGGTGCGGGGACTGGGGTTATGGAGAGAACGGTGAGGGGTTTGGGGTAATGGAGCGAATGGTGAAGGGACTGGGGTTATGGAGAGAACAGTGAAGAGACTGGGGTTATGGGGAGAATGGTTAGGGGTCTGGGGTTATGGAGAGAACTGTGAAGCGTCTGGGGTTATGGAGAGAACGGTGAGGGGTCTGGGGTTATGGAGAGAACGGTGAAGGGTCTGAGGTTATGGAGAGAACCGTGAAGTGTCTGGGGTTATGGAGAGAATGGTGAAGGGTCTGGGTTTATGGAGAGAATGGTGAGGGGTCTGGGGATATGGAGAGAACGGTGAAGGGTCTGGGGTTATGGAGAGAACCGTGAAGTGTCTGGGGTTATGGAGAGAACGGTGAGGGGACTGGGGTTATGGAGAGAATGGTGAGGGGTCTGGGGTTATGGAGAGAATGGTGAGGGGACTGGGGTTATGGAGAGAACGGTGAAGGGTCTGGGGTTATGGAGAGATCCGTGATGTGTCTGGGGTCATGGAGAGAATGGTGAGGGGTCTGGTGTTATGGAGAGAACGGGGAAGGGACTGGGGTTATGGAGAGAAAGGTGAAGGGACTGGGGTTATGGAGAGAAATGTGAGGGGTGTGGGGTTATGGAGAGAACGGTGACGGGTCTGGTGCTATGGAGAGAACGGTGAGGGGTCTGGGGTTATGGAGAGAACGGTGAGGGGTCTTGGGTTATGGAGAGAACGGTGAGGGGTCTGGGGTTATGGAGAGAATGGTGAAGGGTCTGGGGTTATAGAGAGAATGGTGAGGGGTCTGGGGTTATGGAGAGAACGGTGATGGGTCTGGGGTTATTGAGAGAACGGTGATGCGTCTGGGGTTATGGAGCGAATGGTGAAGGGACTGGGGTTATGGAGACAACGGTGTGGGGTCTGAGGTTATGGAGAGAACAGTGAGGGGTCTGGGGTTATTGAGAGAACTGTTAAGGGTCTGGGGTTATGGAGAGAACGGTGAAGGTCCTGGGGTTATGGAGAGAACGGTGAGGGTCTGGGGTTATGGAGAGAATGGTGAGGTGTCTGGGGTTATGGAGAGAATGGTGAGGTGTCTGGGGTTATGGAGAGAAAGGTGAAGGGTCTGGGTTTATGGAGAGAACGTTGAGGGGTCTGGGGTTATGTAGAGAACGGTGAGGGGTCTGGGGTTATGGAGAGAACGGTGAGGGGTCTGGGGTTATGGAGAGAACGGTGAGTGGTCTGGGGTTATGGAGAGAACGGTGAGGGGTCTGGGGTTATGGAGAGAACGGTGAGTGGTCTGGGGTTATGGAGTGAACGGTGAGGGGTCTGGGGTTATGGAGAGATTGGTGAGGTGTCTGGGGTTATGGAGAGCACGGTGAAGGGTCTGGGGTTATGGAGAGAATGGAGAGGGGTCTGGGGTTATGGAGAGAACGGTGAGGGTCTGGGGTTATGGTGAGAATGGGGAGGAGTCTGGGGTTATGGAGAGAATGGTGAGGGGTCTGGGGTTATGGAGAGAACGTTGTGGGGACTGGGGTTATGGAGAGAACGGTGAGTGGTCTGGGGTTATGGAGAGAACGGTGAGTGGTCTGGGGTAATTGAGAGAATGGTGCGGGGACTGGGGTTATGGAGAGAACGGTGAGGGGTTTGGGGTAATGGAGCGAATGGTGAAGGGACTGGGGTTATGGAGAGAACAGTGAAGAGACTGGGGTTATGGGGAGAATGGTTAGGGGTCTGGGGTTATGGAGAGAACTGTGAAGCGTCTGGAGTTATGGAGAGAACGGTGAGGGGTCTGGGGTTATGGAGAGAACGGTGAAGGGTCTGAGGTTATGGAGAGAACCGTGAAGTGTCTGGGGTTATGGAGAGAATGGTGAAGGGTCTGGGTTTATGGAGAGAATGGTGAGGGGTCTGGGGATATGGAGAGAACGGTGAAGGGTCTGGGGTTATGGAGAGAACCGTGAAGTGTCTGGGGTTATGGAGAGAACGGTGAGGGGACTGGGGTTATGGAGAGAATGGTGAGGGGTCTGGGGTTATGGAGAGAATGGTGAGGGGACTGGGGTTATGGAGAGAACGGTGAAGGGTCTGGGGTTATGGAGAGAACCGTGATGTGTCTGGGGTCATGGAGAGAATGGTGAGGGGTCTGGTGTTATGGAGAGAACGGGGAAGGGACTGGGGTTATGGAGAGAAAGGTGAAGGGACTGGGGTTATGGAGAGAAATGTGAGGGGTGTGGGGTTATGGAGAGAACGGTGACGGGTCTGGTGCTATGGAGAGAACGGTGAGGGGTCTGGGGTTATGGAGAGAACGGTGAGGGGTCTTGGGTTATGGAGAGAACGGTGAGGGGTCTGGGGTTATGGAGAGAATGGTGAAGGGTCTGGGGTTATAGAGAGAATGGTGAGGGGTCTGGGGTTATGGAGAGAACGGTGATGGGTCTGGGGTTATTGAGAGAACGGTGATGCGTCTGGGGTTATGGAGCGAATGGTGAAGGGACTGGGGTTATGGAGACAACGGTGTGGGGTCTGAGGTTATGGAGAGAACAGTGAGGGGTCTGGGGTTATTGAGAGAACTGTTAAGGGTCTGGGGTTATGGAGAGAACGGTGAAGGTCCTGGGGTTATGGAGAGAACGGTGAGGGGTCTGGGGTTATGGAGAGAACGGTGAGGGTCTGGGGTTATGGAGAGAATGGTGAGGTGTCTGGGGTTATGGAGAGAACGGGGAAGGGACTGGGGTTATGGAGAGAAAGGTGAAGGGACTGGGGTTATGGAGAGAAATGTGAGGGGTGTGGGGTTATGGAGAGAACGGTGACGGGTCTGGTGCTATGGAGAGAACGGTGAGGGGTCTGGGGTTATGGAGAGAACGGTGAGGGGTCTTGGGTTATGGAGAGAACGGTGAGGGGTCTGGGGTTATGGAGAGAATGGTGAAGGGTCTGGGGTTATAGAGAGAATGGTGAGGGGTCTGGGGTTATGGAGAGAACGGTGATGGGTCTGGGGTTATTGAGAGAACGGTGATGCGTCTGGGGTTATGGAGCGAATGGTGAAGGGACTGGGGTTATGGAGACAACGGTGTGGGGTCTGAGGTTATGGAGAGAACAGTGAGGGGTCTGGGGTTATTGAGAGAACTGTTAAGGGTCTGGGGTTATGGAGAGAACGGTGAAGGTCCTGGGGTTATGGAGAGAACGGTGAGGGGTCTGGGGTTATGGAGAGAACGGTGAGGGTCTGGGGTTATGGAGAGAATGGTGAGGTGTCTGGGGTTATGGAGAGAATGGTGAGGTGTCTGGGGTTATGGAGAGAAAGGTGAAGGGTCTGGGTTTATGGAGAGAACGTTGAGGGGTCTGGGGTTATGTAGAGAACGGTGAGGGGTCTGGGGTTATGGAGAGAACGGTGAGGGGTCTGGGGTTATGGAGAGAACGGTGAGTGGTCTGGGGTTATGGAGAGAACGGTGAGGGGTCTGGGGTTATGGAGAGAACGGTGAGTGGTCTGGGGTTATGGAGTGAACGGTGAGGGGTCTGGGGTTATGGAGAGATTGGTGAGGTGTCTGGGGTTATGGAGAGCACGGTGAGGGGTCTGGGGTTATGGAGAGAACGGTGAGGGGTCTGGGGTTATGGAGAGAACGGTGAGGGGTCTGGGGTTATGGAGAGAACGGTGAGGGGTCTGGGTTTATTGAGAGAACGGTGAAGGGTCTGGGGTTATGGAGAGAACGGTGAGGGGACTGGGGTTATGGAGAGAACAGAGAGGGGACTGGGGTTATGGAGGGAAGAGTGAGGGGTCTGGGGTTATGGAGAGAACGGTGAAGGGTCTGGGGTTCTGGAGAGAACGGTGAGGGGACGGGTTATGGACAGAAAGGTGAAGTGTCTGGGGTTATGGAGAGAATGGTGAGGGGTTTGGGCTTATGGAGAGAACGGTGATGGGTCTGGGGTTATGGGGAGAACGGTGAAGGGACTGGGGTTATGGAGAGAACGGTGAGGGGTCTGGAGTTATGGAGAGAACAGTGGTCTGGGGTTATGGAGAGAACGGAGAGGGGTCTGGGGTTATGGAGAGAACGGTGAGTGGTCTGGGGTTATGGACAGAACGGTGAAGGGTCTGGGGTTATGGAGAGAACGGTGAGGGGTCTGTGGTTATGGAGAGAACGGTGAAGGGTCTGGGGTTATGGAGACAATGGTGAAGGGGCTGGGGTTATGGAGAGAATGGAGAGGGGTCTGGGGTTATGGAGAGAACGGTGAGGGTCTGGGGTTATGGAGAGAATGGGGAGGAGTCTGGGGTTATGGAGAGAATGGTGAGGGGTCTGGGGTTATGGAGAGAACGTTGTGGGGACTGGGGTTATGGAGAGAACGGTGAGTGGTCTGGGGTTATGGAGAGAACGGTGAGTGGTCTGGGGTAATTGAGAGAATGGTGCGGGGACTGGGGTTATGGAGAGAACGGTGAGGGGTTTGGGGTAATGGAGCGAATGGTGAAGGGACTGGGGTTATGGAGAGAACAGTGAAGAGACTGGGGTTATGGGGAGAATGGTTAGGGGTCTGGGGTTATGGAGAGAACTGTGAAGCGTCTGGGGTTATGGAGAGAACGGTGAGGTGTCTGGGGTTATGGAGAGAACGGTGAAGGGTCTGAGGTTATGGAGAGAACCGTGAAGTGTCTGGGGTTATGGAGAGAATGGTGAAGGGTCTGGGTTTATGGAGAGAATGGTGAGGGGTCTGGGGTTATGGAGAGAATGGTGAGGGGACTGGGGTTATGGAGAGAACGGTGAAGGGTCTGGGGTTATGGAGAGAACCGTGAAGTGTCTGGGGTTATGGAGAGAACGGTGAGGGGACTGGGGTTATGGAGAGAATGGTGAGGGGTCTGGGGTTATGGAGAGAATGGTGAGGGGACTGGTGTTATGGAGAGAACGGTGAAGGGTCTGGGGTTATGGAGAGAACCGTGATGTGTCTGGGGTCATGGAGAGAATGGTGAGGGGTCTGGTGTTATGGAGAGAACGGTGAAGGGACTGGGGTTATGGAGAGAAAGGTGAAGGGACTGGGGTTATGGAGAGAAAGGTGAGGGGTGTGGGGTTATGGAGAGAACGGTGACGGGTCTGGTGCTATGGAGAGAACGGTGAGGGGTCTGGGGTTATGGAGAGAACGGTGAGGGGTCTGGGGTTAAGGAGAGAACGGTGAAGGGACTGGGGTTATGGAGAGAACGGTGAGGGGTCTGTGGTTATGGAGAGAACGGTGAAGGGTCTGGGGTTATGGAGACAATGGTGAAGGGTCTGGGGTTATGGAGAGAATGGAGAGGGGTCTGGGGTTATGGAGAGAACGGTGAGGGTCTGGGGTTATGGTGAGAATGGGGAGGAGTCTGGGGTTATGGAGAGAATGGTGAGGGGTCTGGGGTTATGGAGAGAACGTTGTGGGGACTGGGGTTATGGAGAGAACGGTGAGTGGTCTGGGGTTATGGAGAGAACGGTGAGTGGTCTGGGGTAATTGAGAGAATGGTGCGGGGACTGGGGTTATGGAGAGAACGGTGAGGGGTTTGGGGTAATGGAGCGAATGGTGAAGGGACTGGGGTTATGGAGAGAACCATGAGGAGACTGGGGTTATGGAGAGAACGGTGAGGGGTCTGGGGTTATGGAGAGAACGGTGAGGGGTCTGGGGTTATGGAGAGAACGGTGAAGGGACTGGGGTTATGGAGAGAACGGTGAGGGGCCTGGGGTATGGAGAGAATGGTGAAGAGTCTGGGGTTATGGAGAGAACGGTGAGGGTCTGGGGTTATGGGGAGAATGTTGAGGGGTCCTGGGTTATGGAGAAAATGGTGAGGCGTCTGGGGTTATGGAGAGAACGGTGAGCGTCTGGGGTTATGAAGAGAATGGTGATGGGTCTGGGTTTATGGAGAGAATGGTGAGGAGTCTGGGGTTATGGAGAGAACGGTGAGGGGTCTGGGGTTATGGAGAGAACAAGACTCCGTGTTCCTGTTCTCTCAGGACCAAGACTCCGTGTTCCTGTTCTCTCAGGACCAAGACTCCGTGTTCCTGTTCTCTCAGGACCAAGGCTCTCTGTTCCTGTTCTCTCAGGACCAAGACGCCGTGTTCCTGTTCTCTCAGGACCAAGATTCCATGTTCCTGTTCTCTCAGGACCAAGACTCCGTATTCCTGTTCTCTCAGGACCAAGGCTCTGTGTTCCTGTTCACTCAGGACCGAGGCTGGGTGTTCCTGTTCTCTCAGGACCTGGAGTCCGTGTTCCTGTTCTCTCAGGACCAAGACTCCGTGTTCCTGTTCTCTCAGGACCAAGACTCCAGGTTTCTGTTCTCTCATGTCCAAGGCTCCGTGTTCCTGTTGTCTCAGGACCAATTCACCATGTTCATTTTCTCTCAGGACCAAGACTCCGTGTTCCTGTTCTCTCAGGACCAAGACGCCTTGTTCCTCTTCTCTCAGGACCAAGGCTCCGTGTTCCTGTTCTCTCAGGACCTGGAGTCCGTGTTCCTGTTCTCTCAGGACCAAGACGCCTTGTTCCTGTTCTCTCAGGACCAAGGCTCCGTGTTCCTGTTCTCTCAGGACCTGGAGTCCGTGTTCCTGTTCTCTCAGGACCAAGACTCCGTGTTCCTGTTCTCTCAGGACCAAGACGCCTTGTTCCTGTTCTCTCAGGACCAAGGCTCCGTGTTCCTGTTCTCTCAGGACCTGGAGTCCGTGTTCCTGTTCTCTCAGGACCAAGACGCCTTGTTCCTGTTCTCTCAGGACCAAGGCTCTGTGTTCCTGTTCTCTCAGGACCAAGACTCCATGTTTCTGTTCTCTCAGGCCCAAGACTCCGTGTTCCTGTTCTCTCAGGACCAAGACGCCGTGTTCCTGTTCTCTCAGGACCAAGACTCCGTGTTCCTGTTCTCTCAGGCCCAAGACTCCGTGTTCCTGTTCTCTCAGGACCAAGTCTCCGTGTTCCTGTACTCTCTGGACCAAGCCTCCATGTTCCTGTTCTCTCAGGACCAAGAGTCCAGGTTCCTGTTCTCTCAGGACCAAGACTCCGTGTTCCTGTTCTCTCAGGGCCAAGGCTCCGTGTTCCTGTTCTCTCAGGACCGAGACTCCGTGTTCCTGTTCTCTCAGGACCAAGGCTCCGTGTTCCTGTTCTCTCAGGACCTAGACTCCGTGTTCCTGTTCTCTCAGGACCTAGACTCCGTGTTCCTGTTCTCTCAGGAGCAAGACTCCAGGTTCCTGTTCTCTAATGTCCAAGGCTCCGTGTTCCTGTTGTCTCAGGACCAATTCACCATGTTCATTTTCTCTCAGGACCAAGACTCCGTGTTCCTGTTCTCTCAGGACCAAGACGCCTTGTTCCTGTTCTCTCAGGACCAAGACTCCGTGTTCCTGTTCCCTCAGGACCGAGACTCCGTATTCCTGTTCTCTCAGGACCAAGACGCCTTGTTCCTGTTCTCTCAGGACCAAGACTCCGTATTCCTGTTCTGTCAGGACCAAGGCTCTGTGTTCCTGTTCACTCAGGACCGAGGCTCCTTGTTCCTGTTCTCTCAGGACCTGGAGTCCGTGTTCCTGTTCTCTCAGGACCAAGACTCCAGATTCCTGTTCTCTCAGGACCAAGACTCTGTGTTCCTGTCTCTCTCTAGTCCAAGGCTCTGTGGTCCTGTCTCTCTCTAGACCTAGACTCCGTGTTCCTATTCTTTCAGGACCAAGACTCCATGTTTCTGTTCTCTCAGGCCCAAGACTCCGTGTTCCTGTTCTTTCAGGCCCAAGGCTCCGTGTTCCTGTTCTCTCAGGACCAAGTCTCCGTGTTCCTGTTCTCTCTGGACCAAGACTCCATGTTCCTGTTCTCTCGGGACCAAGACTCCGTGTTCCTGTTCTCTCAGGACCAAGATTCCATGTTCCTGTTCTCTCAGGACTAAGACTCCATGTTCATGTTCTCTCAGGACCAAGGCTCCGTGTTCCTGTTCTCTCAGGACCAAGATTCCACGTTCCTGTTCTCTCAGGACCAAGACTCCATGTTCCTGTTCTCTCAGGACCAAGACTCCATGTTCCTGTTCTCTCAGGACCAAGGCTCCGTGTTCCTGTTCTCTCAGGGCCAAGGCTCTGTGTTCCTGTTCTCTCAGGACCAAGGCTCCGTGTTCCTTTTCTCTCAGGGCCAAGGCTCTGTGTTCCTGTTCACTCAGGACCGAGACTCCGTGTTCCTGTTCTCTCAGGACCAAGGCTCCGTGTTCCTGTTCACTCAGGACCGAGACTCCGTGTTCCTGTTCTCTCAGGACCAATACTCCGTGTTCCTGTTCTCTCAGGGACTAGACTCCGTGTTCCTGTTCTCTCAGGACCAATGCTCCGTGCTCCTGTTCTCTCAGGACCAAGACTCCGTGTTCCTTTTCTCTCAGGGCCAAGGCTCGGTGTTCTGTTCTCTCAGGCCCAAGACTCCGTGTTCCTGTTCTCTCAGGACCAAGACTCCGTGTTCCTGTTCTCTCAGGACCAAGACTCTGTGGTCCTGTCTCTCTCTGGACCAAGACTCCGTGTTCCTGTTCTCTCAGGACCAAGATTCCATGTTTCTGTTCTCTCAGGAGCAAGACTCCGTGTTCCTGTTCTCTCAGGACCAAGGCTCTCTGTTCCTGTTCTCTCAGGACCAAGACGCCGTGTTCCTGTTCTCTCAGCACCAAGACTCCGTGTTCCTGTTGTCTCAGGACCAATTCACCATGTTCATTTTCTCTCAGGACCAAGACTCCGTGTTCCTGTTCTCTCAGGACCAAGACCCCTTGTTCCTGTTCTCTCAGGACCAAGACTCCGTGTTCCTGTTCTCTCAGGACCAAGACTCCGTGTTCCTGTTCTCTCAGGACCAAGGCTCTGTGTTCCTGTTCACTCAGGACCGAGGCTCCGTGTTCCTGTTCTCTCAGGACCTGGAGTCCGTGTTCCTGTTCTCTCAGGACCAAGACTCCAGATTCCTGTTCTCTCAGGACCAAGACTCTGTGGTCCTGTCTCTCTCTGGACCAAGACTCTGTGTTCCTGTCTCTCTCTAGTCCAAGGCTCTGTGGTCCTGTCTCTCTCTAGACCTAGACTCCGTGTTCCTATTCTTTCAGGACCAAGACTCCATGTTTCTGTTCTCTCAGGCCCAAGACTCCGCGTTCCTGTTCTTTCAGGCCCAAGGCTCCGTGTTCCTGTTCTCTCAGGACCAAGTCTCCGTGTTCCTGTTCTCTCTGGACCAAGACTCCATGTTCCTGTTCTCTCGGGACCAAGACTCCGTGTTCCTGTTCTCTCAGGCCCAAGATTCCATGTTCCTGTTCTCTCAGGACTAAGACTCCATGTTCATGTTCTCTCAGGACCAAGGCTCCGTGTTCCTGTTCTCTCAGGACCAAGATTCCACGTTCCTGTTCTCTCAGGACCAAGACTCCATGTTCCTGTTCTCTCAGGACCAAGGCTCCGTGTTCCTGTTCTCTCAGGGCCAAGGCTCTGTGTTCCTTTTCTCTCAGGGCCAAGGCTCGGTGTTCTGTTCTCTCAGGCCCAAGACTCCGTGTTCCTGTTCTCTCAGGACCAAGACTCCGTGTTCCTGTTCTCTCAGGACCAAGGCTCTGTGGTCCTGTCTCTCTCTGGACCAAGACTCCGTGTTCCTGTTCTCTCAGGACCAAGATTCCATGTTTCTGTTCTCTCAGGACCAAGACTCCGTGTTCCTGTTCTCTCAGGACCAAGGCTCTCTGTTCCTGTTCTCTCAGGACCAAGACGCCGTGTTCCTGTTCTCTCAGCACCAAGACTCCGTGTTCCTGTTGTCTCAGGACCAATTCACCATGTTCATTTTCTCTCAGGACCAAGACTCCGTGTTCCTGTTCTCTCAGGACCAAGACCCCTTGTTCCTGTTCTCTCAGGACCAAGACTCCGTGTTCCTGTTCTCTCAGGACCAAGACTCCGTGTTCCTGTTCTCTCAGGACCAAGGCTCTGTGTTCCTGTTCACTCAGGACCGAGGCTCCGTGTTCCTGTTCTCTCAGGACCTGGAGTCCGTGTTCCTGTTCTCTCAGGACCAAGACTCCAGATTCCTGTTCTCTCAGGACCAAGACTCTGTGGTCCTGTCTCTCTCTGGACCAAGACTCCGTGTTCCTGTTCTCTCAGGACCAAGACGCCGTGTTCCTGTTCTCTCTGGACCAAGACTCCGTGTTCCTTTTCTCTCAGGACCAAGACTCCATGTTTCTGTTCTCTCAGGCCCAAGACTCCGCGTTCCTGTTCTTTCAGGCCCAAGGCTCCGTGTTCCTGTTCTCTCAGGACCAAGTCTCCGTGTTCCTGTACTCTCAGGACCAAGCCTCCATGTTCCTGTTCTCTCACGACCAAGACTCCGTGTTCCTGTTCTCTCAGGACCAAGATTCCATGTTCCTGTTCTCTCAGGACCAAGACGCCGTGTTCCTGTTCTCTCAGGACCAAGGCTCCGTGTTCCTGTTCTCTCAGGACCAAGGCTCCGTGTTCCTGTTCTCTCAGGACCAAGACGCCGTGTTCCTTTTCTCTCAGGGCCAAGGCTCCGTGTTCCTGTTCTCTCAGGACCGAGACTCCGTGTTCATGTTCTCTCAGGACCGAGGCTCCGTGTTCCTGTTCTCTCTGGACCAAGACTCCGTGTTCCTGTTCACTCAGGACCGAGGCTCCGTGTTCCTGTTCTCTCAGGACCAAGACTCCGTGTTCCTGTTCTCTCAGTACCAAGACTCCGTGTTCCTGTTCTGCAAAGACAAAGACTCTCTGTTCCTTCTCTCTCAGGACCAAGGCTCTCTGTTCCTGTTCTCTCTGGACCAAGACGCCGTGTTCCTGTTCTCTCAGGACCAAGACTCCGTATTCCTGTTCTCTCAGAACCATGGCTCTGTGTTCCTGTTCACTCAGGACCGAGGCTCCGTGTTCCTGTTCTCTCAGGACCAAGACTCCGTGTTCCTGTTCTCTCAGGACCAAGACTCCAGGTTCCTGTTCTCTCATGTCCAAGGCTCCGTGTTCCTGTTGTCTCAGGACCAATTCACCATGTTCATTTTCTCTCAGGACCAAGACTCCGTGTTCCTGTTCTCTCAGGACCAAGACTCCAGGTTCCTGTTCTCTCATGTCCAAGGCTCCGTGTTCCTGTTGTCTCAGGACCAATTCACCATGTTCATTTTCTCTCAGGACCAAGGCTCTGTGTTCCTGTTCACTCAGGACCGAGGCTCCGTGTTCCTGTTCTCTCAGGACCAAGACTCCAGATTCCTGTTCTCTCAGGACCAAGACTCTGTGGTCCTGTCTCTCTCTGGACCAAGACTCCGTGTTCCTGTTCTCTCAGGACCAAGACTCCATGTTTCTGTTCTCTCAGGCCCAAGACTCCGCGTTCCTGTTCTTTCAGGCCCAAGGCTCCGTGTTCCTGTTCTCTCAGGACCAAGTCTCCGTGTTCCTGTACTCTCAGGACCAAGACTCCGTGTTCCTGTTCTCTCAGGACCGAGACTCCGTGTTCCTGTTCTCTCAGGACCGAGACTCCGTGTTCCTGTTCTCTCAGGACCAAGGCTCCGTGTTCCTGTTCTCTCAGGACCAAGGCTCCGTGTTCCTTTTCTCTCAGGACCAAGGCGCCGTGTTCCTGTACTCTCAGGACCAAGGCTCCGTGTTCCTGTTCTCTGAGGACCAAGACGCCGTGTTCCTGTTCTCTCAGGACCAAGACTCCGTGTTCCTGTTCTCTCAGGACCAAGACTCCGTGTTCCTGTTCACTCAGGACCGAGACTCCGTGTTCCTGTTCTCTCAGGACCGAGACTCCGTGTTCCTGTTCTCTCAGGACCTAGGCTCCGTGTTCCTGTTCTCTCAGGACCAAGGCTCCGTGTTCCTTTTCTCTCAGGACCAAGGCTCCGTGTTCCTGTTCTCTCAGGACCAAGGCTCCGTGTTCCTTTTCTCTCAGGACCAAGGCGCCGTGTTCCTGTACTCTCAGGACCAAGACTCCGTGTTCCTGTTCTCTCAGGACCAAGACTCCGTGTTCCTGTACTCTCAGGACCAAGGCTCCGTGTTCCTGTTCTCTCAGGGCCGAGACTCCGTGTTCATGTTCTCTCAGGACCAAGACTCCGTGTTCCTGTTCTCTCAGGACCGAGACTCCGTGTTCTGTTCACTCAGGACCGAGACTCCGTGTTCCTGTTCTCTCAGGACCAAGACTCCGTGTTCCTGTTCTCTCAGGACCGAGACTCCGTGTTCCTGTTCTCTCAGGACCGAGACTCCGTGTTCCTTTTCTCTCAGGACCAAGGCGCCGTGTTCCTGTACTCTCAGTACCAAGGCTCCGTGTTCCTTTTCTCTGAGGACCAAGACGCCGTGTTCCTGTTCTCTCAGGACCAAGACTCTGTGTTCCTGTACTCTCAGGACCAAGGCTCCGTGTTCCTGTTCTCTGAGGACCAAGACGCCGTGTTCCTGTTCTCTCAGGACCAAGACT
This sequence comes from Hypanus sabinus, assembly GCF_030144855.1. Classification (NCBI taxonomy): domain Eukaryota; kingdom Metazoa; phylum Chordata; class Chondrichthyes; order Myliobatiformes; family Dasyatidae; genus Hypanus; species Hypanus sabinus. The sequence continues at coordinate 2,228,151 of NC_082712.1, forward strand.
CCGTGTTCCTGTTCTCTCAGGACCAAGGCTCCGTGTTCCTGTTCTCTCAGGACCAAGACTCCGTGTTCCTGTTCTCTCAGGACCAAGACTCCGTGTTCCTGTTCACTCAGGACCGAGACTCCGTGTTCCTGTTCTCTCAGGACCGAGACTCCGTGTTCCTGTTCTCTCAGGACCTAGGCTCCGTGTTCCTGTTCTCTCAGGACCAAGGCTCCGTGTTCCTTTTCTCTCAGGACCAAGGCTCCGTGTTCCTGTACTCTCAGTACCAAGGCTCCGTGTTCCTTTTCTCTCAGGACCAAGGCGCCGTGTTCCTGTACTCTCAGTACCAAGGCTCCGTGTTCCTGTTCTCTCAGGACCAAGGCTCCGTGTTCCTTTTCTCTCAGGGCCAAGGCTCGGTGTTCTGTTCTCTCAGGACCAAGGCTCCGTGTTCCTGTTCTCTCAGGACCAAGACTCCGTGTTCCTGTTCTCTCAGGACCAAGACACCGTGTTCCTGTTCTCTCAGGACCAAGACTCCGTGTTCCTGTTCTCTCAGGACCGAGACTCCGTGTTCCTGTTCTCTCAGGACCGAGACTCCGTGTTCCTGTTCTCTCAGGACCAAGGCTCCGTGTTCCTGTTCTCTCAGGACCAAGGCTCCGTGTTCCTTTTCTCTCAGGACCAAGGCGCCGTGTTCCTGTACTCTCAGGACCAAGGCTCCGTGTTCCTGTTCTCTGAGGACCAAGACGCCGTGTTCCTGTTCTCTCAGGACCAAGACTCCGTGTTCCTGTTCTCTCAGGACCAAGGCTCCGTGTTCCTGTTCTCTCAGGACTAAGGCTCCGTGTTCCTGTTCTCTCAGGACCAAGGCTCCGTGTTCCTTTTCTCTCAGAGCCAAGGCTCCGTGTTCCTGTTCTCTCTGGACCGAGACTCCGTGTTCCTGTTCTCTCAGGACCAAGACGCCGTGTTCCTGTTCTCTCAGGGCCAAGACTCCAGGTTCCTGTTCTCTCTGGACCAAGACTCGGTGTTCTGTTCAGTCAGGACCGAGACTCCGTGTTCCTGTTCTCTCAGGACCAAGGCTCCGTGTTCCTGTTCTCTCAGGACCAATGCTCCGTGTTCCTGTTCTCTCAGGACCGAGACTCCGTGTTCCTGTTCTCTCAGGACCAAGGCTCCGTGTTCCTGTTCTCTCAGGACCAAGACTCCGTGTTCCTGTTCTCTCAGGACCAAGGCTCTGTGTTCCTGTTCTCTCAGGACCAAGGCTCCGTGTTCCTGTTCTCTCAGGAACTAGACTCCGTGTTCCTGTTCTCTCAGGACCAAGGCTCCGTGTTCCTGTTCTCTCAGGAACTAGACTCCGTGTTCCTGTTCTCTCAGGACCAAGGCTCTGTGTTCCTGTTCACTCAGGACCGAGGCTGGGTGTTCCTGTTCTCTCAGGACCTAGACTCCGTGTTACTGTTCTCTCAGGACCAAGACTCCAGGTTTCTGTTCTCTCATGTCCAAGACTCCAGGTTCCTGTTCTCTCATGTCCAAGGCTCCGTGTTCCTGTTGTCTCAGGACCAATTCACCATGTTCATTTTCTCTCAGGACCAAGACTCCGTATTCCTGTTCTCTCAGGACCAAGACGCCTTGTTCCTGTTCTCTCAGGACCTGGAGTCCGTGTTCCTGTTCTCTCAGGACCAAGACTCCAGATTCCTGTTCTCTCAGGACCAAGACTCTGTGTTCCTGTCTCTCTCTAGTCCAAGGCTCTGTGGTCCTGTCTCTCTCTAGACCAAGACTCCGTGTTCCTATTCTTTCAGGACCAAGACTCCATGTTTCTGTTCTCTCAGGCCCAAGACTCCATGTTCCTGTTCTCTCAGTACCAAGGCTCCGTGTTCCTGTTCTCTCAGGGCCAAGGCTCGGTGTTCCTTTTCTCTCAGGACCAAGGCTCTGTGTTCCGGTTCTCTCAGGACCAAGACTCCGTGTTCCTGTTCTCTCAGGCCCAAGACTCCGTGTTCCTGTTCACTCAGGACCGAGACTCCGTGTTCCTGTTCTCTCAGGACCAAGACTCCGTGTTCCTGTTCTCTCAGGACCGAGACTCCGTGTTCCTGTTCTCTCAGGACCGAGACTCCGTGTTCCTGTTCTCTCAGGACCAAGGCTCCGTGTTCCTTTTCTCTCAGGACCAAGGCTCCGTGTTCATGTTCTCTCAGGACCGAGGCTCCGTGTTCCTGTTCTCTCAGGACCAAGGCTCCGTGTTCCTGTTCTCTGAGGACCAAGACGCCGTGTTCCTGTACTCTCAGGACCAAGGCTCCGTGTTCCTGTTCTCTGAGGACCAAGACGCCGTGTTCCTGTTCTCTCAGGACCAAGACTCCGTGTTCCTGTTCTCTCAGGACCAAGGCTCCGTGTTCCTGTTCTCTCAGGACCAAGACTCCGTGTTCCTGTTCTCTCAGGACCAAGACTCCGTGTTCCTGTTCACTCAGGACCGAGACTCCGTGTTCCTGTTCTCTCAGGACCGAGACTCCATGTTCCTGTTCTCTCAGGACCTAGGCTCCGTGTTCCTGTTCTCTCAGGACCAAGGCTCCGTGTTCCTTTTCTCTCAGGACCAAGGCTCCGTGTTCCTGTACTCTCAGTACCAAGGCTCCGTGTTCCTTTTCTCTCAGGACCAAGGCGCCGTGTTCCTGTACTCTCAGTACCAAGGCTCCGTGTTCCTGTTCTCTCAGGACCAAGGCTCCGTGTTCCTTTTCTCTCAGGGCCAAGGCTCGGTGTTCTGTTCTCTCAGGACCAAGGCTCCGTGTTCCTGTTCTCTCAGGACCAAGACTCCGTGTTCCTGTTCTCTCAGGACCAAGACACCGTGTTCCTGTTCTCTCAGGACCAAGACTCCGTGTTCCTGTTCTCTCAGGACCGAGACTCCGTGTTCCTGTTCTCTCAGGACCGAGACTCCGTGTTCCTGTTCTCTCAGGACCAAGGCTCCGTGTTCCTGTTCTCTCAGGACCAAGGCTCCGTGTTCCTTTTCTCTCAGGACCAAGGCGCCGTGTTCCTGTACTCTCAGGACCAAGGCTCCGTGTTCCTGTTCTCTGAGGACCAAGACGCCGTGTTCCTGTTCTCTCAGGACCAAGGCTCCGTGTTCCTGTTCTCTCAGGACCAAGGCTCCGTGTTCCTGTTCTCTCAGGACTAAGGCTCCGTGTTCCTGTTCTCTCAGGACCAAGACTCCGTGTTCCTGTTCTCTCAGGACCGAGACTCCGTGTTCCTGTTCACTCAGGACCGAGACTCCGTGTTCCTGTTCACTCAGGACCAAGGCTCCGTGTTCCTGTTCTCTCAGGACCAAGGCTCCGTGTTCCTTTTCTCTCAGGACCGAGACTCCGTGTTCCTGTTCTCTCAGGACCAAGGCTCCGTGTTCCTGTTCTCTGAGGACCAAGACGCCGTGTTCCTGTTCTCTCAGGACCAAGACTCCGTGTTCCTGTTCTCTCAGGACCAAGGCTCCGTGCTCCTGTTCTCTCAGGACCAAGACTCTGTGTTCCTGTTCTCTCAGGACCAAGACTCCGTGTTCCTGTTCTCTCAGGACCAAGGCTCCGTGCTCCTGTTCTCTCAGGACCAAGACTCTGTGTTCCTGTTCTCTCAGGACCAAGACTCCGTGTTCCTGTTCTCTCAGGACCAAGGCTCCATGTTCCTGTTCTCTCAGGACCAAGACTCCAGGTTCCTGTTCTCTCAGGACCAAGACTCGGTGTTCTGTTCAGTCAGGACCGAGACTCCGTGTTCCTGTTCTCTCTGGACCAAGACTCGGTGTTCTGTTCAGTCAGGACCGAGACTCCGTGTTCCTGTTCTCTCAGGACCAAGGCTCCGTGTTCCTGTTCTCTCAGGACCAATGCTCCGTGTTCCTGTTCTCTCAGGACCGAGACTCCGTGTTCCTGTTCTCTCAGGACCAAGGCTCCGTGTTCCTGTTCTCTCAGGACCAAGACTCCGTGTTCCTGTTCTCTCAGGACCAAGGCTCTGTGTTCCTGTTCTCTCAGGACCAAGGCTCCGTGTTCCTGTTCTCTCAGGAACTAGACTCCGTGTTCCTGTTCTCTCAGGACCAAGGCTCCGTGTTCCTGTTCTCTCAGGAACTAGACTCCGTGTTCCTGTTCTCTCAGGACCAAGGCTCTGTGTTCCTGTTCACTCAGGACCGAGGCTGGGTGTTCCTGTTCTCTCAGGACCTAGACTCCGTGTTACTGTTCTCTCAGGACCAAGACTCCAGGTTTCTGTTCTCTCATGTCCAAGACTCCAGGTTCCTGTTCTCTCATGTCCAAGGCTCCGTGTTCCTGTTGTCTCAGGACCAATTCACCATGTTCATTTTCTCTCAGGACCAAGACTCCGTATTCCTGTTCTCTCAGGACCAAGACGCCTTGTTCCTGTTCTCTCAGGACCTGGAGTCCGTGTTCCTGTTCTCTCAGGACCAAGACTCCAGATTCCTGTTCTCTCAGGACCAAGACTCTGTGTTCCTGTCTCTCTCTAGTCCAAGGCTCTGTGGTCCTGTCTCTCTCTAGACCAAGACTCCGTGTTCCTATTCTTTCAGGACCAAGACTCCATGTTTCTGTTCTCTCAGGCCCAAGACTCCGCGTTCCTGTTCTTTCAGGCCCAAGGCTCCGTGTTCCTGTTCTCTCAGGACCAAGTCTCCGTGTTCCTGTACTCTCAGGACCAAGGCTCCGTGTTCCTGTTCTCTCAGGACCAAGACTCCGTGTTCCTGTTCTCTCAGGACCAAGACTCCGTGTTCCTGTTTACTCAGGACCGAGACTCCGTGTTCCTGTTCTCTCAGGACCGAGACTCCGTGTTCCTGTTCTCTCAGGACCAAGGCTCCGTGTTCCTGTTCTCTCAGGACCAAGGCTCCGTGTTCCTGTACTCTCAGTACCAAGGCTCCGTGTTCCTTTTCTCTCAGGACCAAGGCGCCGTGTTCCTGTACTCTCAGTACCAAGGCTCCGTGTTCCTGTTCTCTCAGGACCGAGACTCCGTGTTCCTTTTCTCTCAGGGCCAAGGCTCTGTGTTCCTGTTCACTCAGGACCGAGACTCGGTGTTCCTGTTATCTCAGGACCAAGGATCCGTGTTCCTGTTCTCTCAGGACCAATGCTCCGTGTTCCTGTTCTCTCAGGACCAAGACTCCAGGTTCCTGTTCTCTCATGTCCAAGGCTCCGTGTTCCTGTTGTCTCAGGACCAATTCACCATGTTCATTTTCTCTCAGGACCAAGGCTCTGTGTTCCTGTTCACTCAGGACCGAGGCTCCGTGTTCCTGTTCTCTCAGGACCAAGACTCCGTGTTCCTGTTCTGCAAAGACAAAGACTCTCTGTTCCTTCTCTCTCAGGACCAAGGCTCTCTGTTCCTGTTCTCTCTGGACCAAGACGCCGTGTTCCTGTTCTCTCAGGACCAAGACTCCGTATTCCTGTTCTCTCAGAACCATGGCTCTGTGTTCCTGTTCACTCAGGACCGAGGCTCCGTGTTCCTGTTCTCTCAGGACCAAGACTCCATGTTTCTGTTCTCTCAGGCCCAAGACTCCGCGTTCCTGTTCTTTCAGGCCCAAGGCTCCGTGTTCCTGTTCTCTCAGGACCAAGTCTCCGTGTTCCTGTACTCTCAGGACCAAGGATCCGTGTTCCTGTTCTCTCAGGACCAAGACTCCGTGTTCCTGTTCTCTCAGGACCAAGACTCCGTGTTCCTGTTCACTCAGGACCGAGACTCCGTGTTCCTGTTCTCTCAGGACCAAGGCTCCGTGTTCCTGTTCTCTCAGGACCAAGGCTCCGTGTTCCTTTTCTCTCAGGACCAAGGCTCCGTGTTCCTGTACTCTCAGTACCAAGGCTCCGTGTTCCTTTTCTCTTAGGACCAAGGCGCCGTGTTCCTGTACTCTCAGTACCAAGGCTCCGTGTTCCTGTTCTCTCAGGACCAAGGCTCCGTGTTCCTGTTCTCTCAGGACCAAGGCTCCGTGTTCCTTTTCTCTCAGGGCCAAGGCTCCGTGTTCCTGTTCTCTCAGGACCAAGGCTCCGTGTTCCTGTTCTCTCAGGACCAAGACGCCGTGTTCCTTTTCTCTCAGGGCCAAGGCTCTGTGTTCCTGTTCACTCAGGACCGAGACTCTGTGTTCCTGTTATCTCAGGACCAAGGCTCCGTGTTCCTGTTCTCTCAGGACCAATGCTCCGTGTTCCTGTTCTCTCAGGACCGAGACTCCGTGTTCCTGTTCTCTCAGGACCAAGGCTCCGTGCTCCTGTTCTCTCAGGACCAAGGCTCCGTGTTCCTGTTCTCTCAGGCCAAGACTCCTTGTTCCTGTTCTCTCAGGACCGAGACTCGGTGTTCCTGTTATCTCAGGACCAAGGCTCCGTGTTCCTGTTCTCTCAGGACCAATGCTCCGTGTTCCTGTTCTCTCAGGACCGAGACTCCGTGTTCCTGTTCTCTCAGGACCAAGGCTCCGTGCTCCTGTTCTCTCAGGACCAAGGCTCCGTGTTCCTGTTCTCTCAGGCCAAGACTCCTTGTTCCTGTTCTCTCAGGACCAAGACTCCGTGTTCCTGTTCTCTCAGGCCAAGACTCCTTGTTCCTGTTCACTCAGGACCGAGACTCCGTGTTCCTGTTCTCTCAGGACCAAGGCTCCGTGTTCCTTTTCTCTCAGGACCGAGACTCCGTGTTCCTGTTCTCTCAGGACCAAGGCTCCGTGTTCCTGTTCTCTGAGGACCAAGACGCCGTGTTCCTGTTCTCTCAGGACCAAGACTCCATGTTCCTGTTCTCTCAGGACCAAGGCTCCGTGTTCCTGTTCTCTCAGGAACTAGACTCCGTGTTCCTGTTCTCTCAGGACCAATGCTCCGTGCTCCTGTTCTCTCAGGCCAAGACTCCGTGTTCCTTTTCTCTCAGGGCCAAGGCTCGGTGTTCTGTTCTCTCAGGACCAAGACTCCGTGTTCCTGTTCTCTCAGGACCAAGACTCCGTATTCCTGTTCTCTCAGGACCAAGACGCCGTGTTCCTGTTCTCTCAGGACCAAGACTCCGTGTTCCTGTTCTCTCAGGACCTAGACTCCGTGTTCCTGTTCTCTCAGGAGCAAGACTCCAGGTTCCTGTTCTCTCATGTCCAAGGCTCCGTGTTCCTGTTGTCTCAGGACCAATTCACCATGTTCATTTTCTCTCAGGACCAAGACTCCGTATTCCTGTTCTCTCAGGACCAAGACGCCTTGTTCCTGTTCTCTCAGGACCAAGACTCCGTATTCCTGTTCTGTCAGGACCAAGGCTCTGTGTTCCTGTTCATTCAGGACCGAGGCTCCGTGTTCCTGTTCTCTCAGGACCTGGAGTCCGTGTTCCTGTTCTCTCAGGACCAAGACTCCAGATTCCTGTTCTCTCAGGACCAAGACTCTGTGTTCCTGTCTCTCTCTAGTCCAAGGCTCTGTGGTCCTGTCTCTCTCTAGACCAAGACTCCGTCTTCCTATTCTTTCAGGACCAAGACTCCATGTTTCTGTTCTCTCAGGCCCAAGACTCCGCGTTCCTGTTCTTTCAGGCCCAAGGCTCCGTGTTCCTGTTCTCTCAGGACCAAGTCTCCGTGTTCCTGTTCTCTCTGGACCAAGACTCCATGTTCCTGTTCTCTCGGGACCAAGACTCCGTGTTCCTGTTCTCTCAGGACCAAGATTCCATGTTCCTGTTCTCTCAGGACTAAGACTCCATGTTCATGTTCTCTCAGGACCAAGGCTCCGTGTTCCTGTTCTCTCAGGACCAAGATTCCACGTTCCTGTTCTCTCAGGACCAAGACTCCATGTTCCTGTTCTCTCAGGACCAAGACTCCATGTTCCTGTTCTCTCAAGACCAAGGCTCCGTGTTCCTGTTCTCTCAGGGCCAAGGCTCTGTGTTCCTGTTCACTCAGGACCGAGACTCCGTGTTCCTGTTCTCTCAGGAGCAAGGCTCCGTGTTCCTTTTCTCTCAGGGCCAAGGCTCTGTGTTCCTGTTCACTCAGGACCGAGACTCCGTGTTCCTGTTCTCTCAGGACCAAGGCTCCGTGTTCCTGTTCACTCAGGACCGAGACTCCGTGTTCCTGTTCTCTCAGGACCAATGCTCCGTGTTCCTGTTCTCTCAGGAACTAGACTCCGTGTTCCTGTTCTCTCAGGACCAATGCTCCGTGCTCCTGTTCTCTCAGGACCAAGACTCCGTGTTCCTTTTCTCTCAGGGCCAAGGCTCGGTGTTCTGTTCTCTCAGGCCCAAGACTCTGTGTTCCTGTTCTCTCAGGACCAAGACTCCGTGTTCCTGTTCTCTCAGGACCAAGACTCCGTGTTCCTGTTCTCTCAGGACCAAGACTCCGTGTTCCTGTTCTCTCAGGACCTAGACTCCGTGTTCCTGTTCTCTCAGGAGCAAGACTCCAGGTTCCTGTTCTCTCATGTCCAAGGCTCCGTGTTCCTGTTGTCTCAGGACCAATTCACCATGTTCATTTTCTCTCAGGACCAAGACTCCGTATTCCTGTTCTCTCAGGACCAAGACGCCTTGTTCCTGTTCTCTCAGGACCAAGACTCCGTATTCCTGTTCTGTCAGGACCAAGGCTCTGTGTTCCTGTTCATTCAGGACCGAGGCTCCGTGTTCCTGTTCTCTCAGGACCTGGAGTCCGTGTTCCTGTTCTCTCAGGACCAAGACTCCAGATTCCTGTTCTCTCAGGACCAAGACTCTGTGTTCCTGTCTCTCTCTAGTCCAAGGCTCTGTGGACCTGTCTCTCTCTAGACCAAGACTCCGTGTTCCTATTCTTTCAGGACCAAGACTCCATGTTTCTGTTCTCTCAGGCCCAAGGCTCCGCGTTCCTGTTCTTTCAGGCCCAAGGCTCCGTGTTCCTGTTCTCTCAGGACCAAGTCTCCGTGTTCCTGTTCTCTCTGGACCAAGACTCCATGTTCCTGTTCTCTCGGGACCAAGACTCCGTGTTCCTGTTCTCTCAGGACCAAGATTCCATGTTCCTGTTTTCTCAGGACTAAGACTCCATGTTCATGTTCTCTCAGGACCAAGGCTCCGTGTTCCTGTTCTCTCAGGACCAAGATTCCACGTTCCTGTTCTCTCAGGACCAAGACTCCATGTTCCTGTTCTCTCAGGACCAAGACTCCATGTTCCTGTTCTCTCAAGACCAAGGCTCCGTGTTCCTGTTCTCTCAGGGCCAAGGCTCTGTGTTCCTGTTCACTCAGGACCGAGACTCCGTGTTCCTGTTCTCTCAGGACCAAGGCTCCGTGTTCCTTTTCTCTCAGGGCCAAGGCTCTGTGTTCCTGTTCACTCAGGACCGAGACTCCGTGTTCCTGTTCTCTCAGGACCAAGGCTCCGTGTTCCTGTTCACTCAGGACTGAGACTCCGTGTTCCTGTTCTCTCAGGACCAATGCTCCGTGTTCCTGTTCTCTCAGGAACTAGACTCCGTGTTCCTGTTCTCTCAGGACCAATGCTCCGTGCTCCTGTTCTCTCAGGACCAAGACTCCGTGTTCCTTTTCTCTCAGGGCCAAGGCTCGGTGTTCTGTTTTCTCAGGCCCAAGACTCCGTGTTCCTGTTCTCTCAGGACCAAGACTCCGTGTTCCTGTTCTCTCAGGACCAAGACTCCGTGTTCCTGTTCTCTCAGGACCAAGATTCCTTGTTTCTGTTCTCTCAGGACCAAGACTCCGTTTTCCTGTTCTCTCAGGACCAAGGCTCTCTGTTCCTGTTCTCTCAGGACCAAGACGCCGTGTTCCTGTTCTCTCAGGACCAAGACTCCGTGTTCCTGTTGTCTCAGGACCAATTCACCATGTTCATTTTCTCTCAGGACCAAGACTCCGTTTTCCTGTTCTCTCAGGACCAAGACGCCTTGTTCCTGTTCTCTCAGGACCAAGACTCCGTGTTCCTGTTCTCTCAGGACCAAGACTCCGTATTCCTGTTCTCTCAGGACCAAGGCTCTGTGTTCCTGTTCACTCAGGACCGAGGCTCCGTGTTCCTGTTCTCTCAGGACCTGGAGTCCGTGTTCCTGTTCTCTCAGGACCAAGACTCCAGATTCCTGTTCTCTCAGGACCAAGACTCTGTGGTCCTGTCTCTCTCTGGACCAAGACTCCGTGTTCCTGTTCTCTCAGGACCAAGACTCCATGTTTCTGTTCTCTCAGGCCCAAGACTCCGCGTTCCTGTTCTTTCAGGCCCAAGGCTCCGTGTTCCTGTTCTCTCAGGACAAAGTCTCCGTGTTCCTGTACTCTCAGGACCAAGCCTCCATGTTCCTGTTCTCTCACGACCAAGACTCCGTGTTCCTGTTCTCTCAGGACCAAGATTCCATGTTCCTGTTCTCTCAGGACCAAGGCTCTGTGTTCCTGTTCACTCAGGACCGAGACTCCGTGTTCCTGTTCTCTCAGGACCAAGGCTCCGTGTTCCTGTTCTCTGAGGACCAAGACGCCGTGTTCCTGTTCTCTCAGGACCAAGACTCCGTGTTCCTGTTCTCTCAGGACCAAGGCTCCGTGTTCCTGTTCTCTCAGGAACTAGACTCCGTGTTCCTGTTCTCTCAGGACCAATGCTCCGTGCTCCTGTTCTCTCAGGCCAAGACTCCGTGTTCCTTTTCTCTCAGGGCCAAGGCTCGGTGTTCTGTTCTCTCAGGACCAAGACTCCGTGTTCCTGTTCTCTCAGGACCAAGACTCCGTATTCCTGTTCTCTCAGGACCAAGACGCCGTGTTCCTGTTCTCTCAGGACCAAGACTCCGTGTTCCTGTTCTCTCAGGACCTAGACTCCGTGTTCCTGTTCTCTCAGGAGCAAGACTCCAGGTTCCTGTTCTCTCATGTCCAAGGCTCCGTGTTCCTGTTGTCTCAGGACCAATTCACCATGTTCATTTTCTCTCAGGACCAAGACTCCGTATTCCTGTTCTCTCAGGACCAAGACGCCTTGTTCCTGTTCTCTCAGGACCAAGACTCCGTATTCCTGTTCTGTCAGGACCAAGGCTCTGTGTTCCTGTTCATTCAGGACCGAGGCTCCGTGTTCCTGTTCTCTCAGGACCTGGAGTCCGTGTTCCTGTTCTCTCAGGACCAAGACTCCAGATTCCTGTTCTCTCAGGACCAAGACTCTGTGTTCCTGTCTCTCTCTAGTCCAAGGCTCTGTGGTCCTGTCTCTCTCTAGACCAAGACTCCGTCTTCCTATTCTTTCAGGACCAAGACTCCATGTTTCTGTTCTCTCAGGCCCAAGACTCCGCGTTCCTGTTCTTTCAGGCCCAAGGCTCCGTGTTCCTGTTCTCTCAGGACCAAGTCTCCGTGTTCCTGTTCTCTCTGGACCAAGACTCCATGTTCCTGTTCTCTCGGGACCAAGACTCCGTGTTCCTGTTCTCTCAGGACCAAGATTCCATGTTCCTGTTCTCTCAGGACTAAGACTCCATGTTCATGTTCTCTCAGGACCAAGGCTCCGTGTTCCTGTTCTCTCAGGACCAAGATTCCACGTTCCTGTTCTCTCAGGACCAAGACTCCATGTTCCTGTTCTCTCAGGACCAAGACTCCATGTTCCTGTTCTCTCAAGACCAAGGCTCCGTGTTCCTGTTCTCTCAGGGCCAAGGCTCTGTGTTCCTGTTCACTCAGGACCGAGACTCCGTGTTCCTGTTCTCTCAGGACCAAGGCTCCGTGTTCCTTTTCTCTCAGGGCCAAGGCTCTGTGTTCCTGTTCACTCAGGACCGAGACTCCGTGTTCCTGTTCTCTCAGGACCAAGGCTCCGTGTTCCTGTTCACTCAGGACCGAGACTCCGTGTTCCTGTTCTCTCAGGACCAATGCTCCGTGTTCCTGTTCTCTCAGGAACTAGACTCCGTGTTCCTGTTCTCTCAGGACCAATGCTCCGTGCTCCTGTTCTCTCAGGACCAAGACTCCGTGTTCCTTTTCTCTCAGGGCCAAGGCTCGGTGTTCTGTTCTCTCAGGCCCAAGACTCTGTGTTCCTGTTCTCTCAGGACCAAGACTCCGTGTTCCTGTACTCTCAGGACCAAGACTCCGTGTTCCTGTTCTCTCAGGACCAAGACTCCGTGTTCCTGTTCTCTCAGGACCTAGACTCCGTGTTCCTGTTCTCTCAGGAGCAAGACTCCAGGTTCCTGTTCTCTCATGTCCAAGGCTCCGTGTTCCTGTTGTCTCAGGACCAATTCACCATGTTCATTTTCTCTCAGGACCAAGACTCCGTATTCCTGTTCTCTCAGGACCAAGACGCCTTGTTCCTGTTCTCTCAGGACCAAGACTCCGTATTCCTGTTCTGTCAGGACCAAGGCTCTGTGTTCCTGTTCATTCAGGACCGAGGCTCCGTGTTCCTGTTCTCTCAGGACCTGGAGTCCGTGTTCCTGTTCTCTCAGGACCAAGACTCCAGATTCCTGTTCTCTCAGGACCAAGACTCTGTGTTCCTGTCTCTCTCTAGTCCAAGGCTCTGTGGTCCTGTCTCTCTCTAGACCAAGACTCCGTGTTCCTATTCTTTCAGGACCAAGACTCCATGTTTCTGTTCTCTCAGGCCCAAGACTCCGCGTTCCTGTTCTTTCAGGCCCAAGGCTCCGTGTTCCTGTTCTCTCAGGACCAAGTCTCCGTGTTCCTGTTCTCTCTGGACCAAGACTCCATGTTCCTGTTCTCTCGGGACCAAGACTCCGTGTTCCTGTTCTCTCAGGACCAAGATTCCATGTTCCTGTTCTCTCAGGACTAAGACTCCATGTTCATGTTCTCTCAGGACCAAGGCTCCGTGTTCCTGTTCTCTCAGGACCAAGATTCCACGTTCCTGTTCTCTCAGGACCAAGACTCCATGTTCCTGTTCTCTCAGGACCAAGACTCCATGTTCCTGTTCTCTCAAGACCAAGGCTCCGTGTTCCTGTTCTCTCAGGGCCAAGGCTCTGTGTTCCTGTTCACTCAGGACCGAGACTCCGTGTTCCTGTTCTCTCAGGACCAAGGCTCCGTGTTCCTTTTCTCTCAGGGCCAAGGCTCTGTGTTCCTGTTCACTCAGGACCGAGACTCCGTGTTCCTGTTCTCTCAGGACCAAGGCTCCGTGTTCCTGTTCACTCAGGACCGAGACTCCGTGTTCCTGTTCTCTCAGGACCAATGCTCCGTGTTCCTGTTCTCTCAGGAACTAGACTCCGTGTTCCTGTTCTCTCAGGACCAATGCTCCGTGCTCCTGTTCTCTCAGGACCAAGACTCCGTGTTCCTTTTCTCTCAGGGCCAAGGCTCGGTGTTCTGTTTTCTCAGGCCCAAGACTCCGTGTTCCTGTTCTCTCAGGACCAAGACTCCGTGTTCCTGTTCTCTCAGGACCAAGACTCCGTGTTCCTGTTCTCTCAGGACCAAGATTCCATGTTTCTGTTCTCTCAGGACCAAGACTCCGTTTTCCTGTTCTCTCAGGACCAAGGCTCTCTGTTCCTGTTCTCTCAGGACGAAGACGCCGTGTTCCTGTTCTCTCAGGACCAAGACTCCGTGTTCCTGTTGTCTCAGGACCAATTCACCATGTTCATTTTCTCTCAGGACCAAGACTCCGTTTTCCTGTTCTCTCAGGACCAAGACGCCTTGTTCCTGTTCTCTCAGGACCAAGACTCCGTGTTCCTGTTCTCTCAGGACCAAGACTCCGTATTCCTGTTCTCTCAGGACCAAGGCTCTGTGTTCCTGTTCACTCAGGACCGAGGCTCCGTGTTCCTGTTCTCTCAGGACCTGGAGTCCGTGTTCCTGTTCTCTCAGGACCAAGACTCCAGATTCCTGTTCTCTCAGGACCAAGACTCTGTGGTCCTGTCTCTCTCTGGACCAAGACTCCGTGTTCCTGTTCTCTCAGGACCAAGACTCCATGTTTCTGTTCTCTCAGGCCCAAGACTCCGCGTTCCTGTTCTTTCAGGCCCAAGGCTCCGTGTTCCTGTTCTCTCAGGACAAAGTCTCCGTGTTCCTGTACTCTCAGGACCAAGCCTCCATGTTCCTGTTCTCTCACGACCAAGACTCCGTGTTCCTGTTCTCTCAGGACCAAGATTCCATGTTCCTGTTCTCTCAGGACCAAGGCTCTGTGTTCCTGTTCTCTCAGGACCGAGACTCCGTGTTCATGTTCTCTCAGGACCGAGGCTCCGTGTTCCTGTTCTCTCTGGACCAAGACTCCGTGTTCCTGTTCTCTCAGGACCGAGACTCCGTGTTCCTGTTCTCTCAGGACCAAGGCTCCGTGTTCCTGTTCTCTCAGGACCGAGACTCCGTGTTCATGTTCTCTCAGGACCGAGGCTCCGTGTTCCTGTTCTCTCTGGACCAAGACTCCGTGTTCCTGTTCACTCAGGACCGAGGCTCCGTGTTCCTGTTCTCTCAGGACCAAGACTCCGTGTTCCTGTTCTCTCAGGACCAAGACTCCGTGTTCCTGTTCTGCAAAGACAAAGACTCTCTGTTCCTTCTCTCTCAGGACCAAGGCTCTCTGTTCCTGTTCTCTCTGGACCAAGACGCCGTGTTCCTGTTCTCTCAGGACCAAGACTCCGTATTCCTGTTCTCTCAGAACCAAGGCTCTGTGTTCCTGTTCACTCAGGACCGAGGCTCCGTGTTCCTGTTCTCTCAGGACCAAGACTCCAGGTTCCTGTTCTCTCATGTCCAAGGCTCCGTGTTCCTGTTGTCTCAGGACCAATTCACCATGTTCATTTTCTCTCAGGACCAAGACTCCGTGTTCCTGTTCTCTCAGGACCAAGACTCCAGGTTCCTGTTCTCTCATGTCCAAGGCTCCGTGTTCCTGTTGTCTCAGGACCAATTCACCATGTTCATTTTCTCTCAGGACCAAGGCTCTGTGTTCCTGTTCACTCAGGACCGAGGCTCCGTGTTCCTGTTCTCTCAGGACCTGGAGTCCGTGTTCCTGTTCTCTCAGGACCAAGACTCCAGATTCCTGTTCTCTCAGGACCAAGACTCTGTGGTCCTGTCTCTCTCTGGACCAAGACTCCGTGTTCCTGTTCTCTCAGGACCAAGACTCCATGTTTCTGTTCTCTCAGGCCCAAGACTCCGCGTTCCTGTTCTTTCAGGCCCAAGGCTCCGTGTTCCTGTTCTCTCAGGACCAAGTCTCCGTGTTCCTGTACTCTCAGGACCAAGACTCCGTGTTCCTGTTCTCTCAGGACCAAGACACCGTGTTCCTGTTCTCTCAGGACCAAGACTCCGTGTTCCTGTTCTCTCAGGACCGAGACTCCGTGTTCCTGTTCACTCAGGACCAAGACTCCGTGTTCCTGTTCTCTCAGGACCAAGACTCCGTGTTCCTGTTCTCTCAGGACCAAGACGCCTTGTTCCTGTTCTCTCAGGACCAAGACTCCGTGTTCCTGTTCTCTCAGGACCAAGACTCCGTATTCCTGTTCTCTCAGGACCAAGGCTCTGTGTTCCTGTTCACTCAGGACCGAGGCTCCGTGTTCCTGTTCTCTCAGGACCTGGAGTCCGTGTTCCTGTTCTCTCAGGACCAAGACTCCAGATTCCTGTTCTCTCAGGACCAAGACTCTGTGGTCCTGTCTCTCTCTGGACCAAGACTCCGCGTTCCTGTTCTCTCAGGACCAAGACTCCATGTTTCTGTTCTCTCAGGCCCAAGACTCCGCGTTCCTGTTCTTTCAGGCCCAAGGCTCCGTGTTCCTGTTCTCTCAGGACAAAGTCTCCGTGTTCCTGTACTCTCAGGACCAAGCCTCCATGTTCCTGTTCTCTCACGACCAAGACTCCGTGTTCCTGTTCTCTCAGGACCAAGATTCCATGTTCCTGTTCTCTCAGGACCAAGGCTCTGTGTTCCTGTTCACTCAGGACCGAGACTCCGTGTTCCTGTTCTCTCAGGACCAAGGCTCCGTGTTCCTGTTCTCTCAGGACCAAGGCTCCGTGTTCCTGTTCTCTCAGGACCAAGACGCCGTGTTCCTTTTCTCTCAGGGCCAAGGCTCCGTGTTCCTGTACTCTCAGGACCAAGGCTCCGTGTTCCTGTTCTCTCAGGACCAAGACTCTGTGTTCCTGTCTCTCTCTAGTCCAAGACTCCGTGTTCCTGTTCTCTCAGGACCAAGACTCCGTGTTCCTGTTCACTCAGGACCAAGACTCCGTGTTCCTGTTCACTCAGGACCGAGACTCCGTGTTCCTGTACTCTCAGGACCGAGACTCCGTGTTCCTGTTCTCTCAGGACCAAGACTCTGTGTTCCTGTCTCTCTCTAGTCCAAGACTCCGTGTTCCTGTTCTCTCAGGACCAAGACTCCGTGTTCCTGTTCACTCAGGACCAAGGCTCCGTGTTCCTGTTCTCTCAGGACCGAGACTCCGTGTTCATGTTCTCTCAGGACCGAGGCTCCGTGTTCCTGTTCTCTCTGGACCAAGACTCCGTGTTCCTGTTCACTCAGGACCGAGGCTCCGTGTTCCTGTTCTCTCAGGACCAAGACTCCGTGTTCCTGTTCTCTCAGGACCAAGACTCCGTGTTCCTGTTCTGCAAAGACAAAGACTCTCTGTTCCTTCTCTCTCAGGACCAAGGCTCTCTGTTCCTGTTCTCTCTGGACCAAGACGCCGTGTTCCTGTTCTCTCAGGACCAAGACTCCGTATTCCTGTTCTCTCAGAACCAAGGCTCTGTGTTCCTGTTCACTCAGGACCGAGGCTCCGTGTTCCTGTTCTCTCAGGACCAAGACTCCAGGTTCCTGTTCTCTCATGTCCAAGGCTCCGTGTTCCTGTTGTCTCAGGACCAATTCACCATGTTCATTTTCTCTCAGGACCAAGACTCCGTGTTCCTGTTCTCTCAGGACCAAGACTCCAGGTTCCTGTTCTCTCATGTCCAAGGCTCCGTGTTCCTGTTGTCTCAGGACCAATTCACCATGTTCATTTTCTCTCAGGACCAAGGCTCTGTGTTCCTGTTCACTCAGGACCGAGGCTCCGTGTTCCTGTTCTCTCAGGACCTGGAGTCCGTGTTCCTGTTCTCTCAGGACCAAGACTCCAGATTCCTGTTCTCTCAGGACCAAGACTCTGTGGTCCTGTCTCTCTCTGGACCAAGACTCCGTGTTCCTGTTCTCTCAGGACCAAGACTCCATGTTTCTGTTCTCTCAGGCCCAAGACTCCGCGTTCCTGTTCTTTCAGGCCCAAGGCTCCGTGTTCCTGTTCTCTCAGGACCAAGTCTCCGTGTTCCTGTACTCTCAGGACCAAGACTCCGTGTTCCTGTTCTCTCAGGACCAAGACACCGTGTTCCTGTTCTCTCAGGACCAAGACTCCGTGTTCCTGTTCTCTCAGGACCGAGACTCCGTGTTCCTGTTCACTCAGGACCAAGACTCCAGATTCCTGTTCTCTCAGGACCAAGACTCTGTGGTCCTGTCTCTCTCTGGACCAAGACTCCGCGTTCCTGTTCTCTCAGGACCAAGACTCCATGTTTCTGTTCTCTCAGGCCCAAGACTCCGCGTTCCTGTTCTTTCAGGCCCAAGGCTCCGTGTTCCTGTTCTCTCAGGACAAAGTCTCCGTGTTCCTGTACTCTCAGGACCAAGCCTCCATGTTCCTGTTCTCTCGGGACCAAGACTCCATGTTTCTGTTCTCTCAGGCCCAAGACTCCGCGTTCCTGTTCTTTCAGGCCCAAGGCTCCGTGTTCCTGTTCTCTCAGGACCAAGCCTCCATGTTCCTGTTCTCTCACGACCAAGACTCCATGTTCCTGTTCTCTCAGGACCAAGGCTCTGTGTTCCTGTTCACTCAGGACCGAGACTCCGTGTTCCTGTTCTCTCAGGACCAAGGCTCCGTGTTCCTGTTCTCTCAGGACCAAGGCTCTGTGTTCTGTTCACTCAGGACCGAGGCTCCGTGCTCCTGTTCTCTCAGGACCAAGACTCCGTGTTCCTGTTCACTCAGGACCGAGGCTCCGTGTTCCTGTTCTCTCAGGACCAAGACTCCGTGTTCCTGTTCTCTCAGGACCAAGACTCCGTGTTCCTGTTCTGCAAAGACAAAGACTCTCTGTTCCTTCTCTCTCAGGACCAAGGCTCTCTGTTCCTGTTCTCTCTGGACCAAGACGCCGTGTTCCTGTTCTCTCAGGACCAAGACTCCGTATTCCTGTTCTCTCAGAACCAAGGCTCTGTGTTCCTGTTCACTCAGGACCGAGGCTCCGTGTTCCTGTTCTCTCAGGACCAAGACTCCAGGTTCCTGTTCTCTCATGTCCAAGGCTCCGTGTTCCTGTTGTCTCAGGACCAATTCACCATGTTCATTTTCTCTCAGGACCAAGACTCCGTGTTCCTGTTCTCTCAGGACCAAGACTCCAGGTTCCTGTTCTCTCATGTCCAAGGCTCCGTGTTCCTGTTGTCTCAGGACCAATTCACCATGTTCATTTTCTCTCAGGACCAAGGCTCTGTGTTCCTGTTCACTCAGGACCGAGGCTCCGTGTTCCTGTTCTCTCAGGACCTGGAGTCCGTGTTCCTGTTCTCTCAGGACCAAGACTCCAGATTCCTGTTCTCTCAGGACCAAGACTCTGTGGTCCTGTCTCTCTCTGGACCAAGACTCCGTGTTCCTGTTCTCTCAGGACCAAGACTCCATGTTTCTGTTCTCTCAGGCCCAAGACTCCGCGTTCCTGTTCTTTCAGGCCCAAGGCTCCGTGTTCCTGTTCTCTCAGGACCAAGTCTCCGTGTTCCTGTACTCTCAGGACCAAGACTCCGTGTTCCTGTTCTCTCAGGACCAAGACACCGTGTTCCTGTTCTCTCAGGACCAAGACTCCGTGTTCCTGTTCTCTCAGGACCAAGACTCCGTATTCCTGTTCTCTCAGAACCAAGGCTCTGTGTTCCTGTTCACTCAGGACCGAGGCTCCGTGTTCCTGTTCTCTCAGGACCAAGACTCCAGGTTCCTGTTCTCTCATGTCCAAGGCTCCGTGTTCCTGTTGTCTCAGGACCAATTCACCATGTTCATTTTCTCTCAGGACCAAGACTCCGTGTTCCTGTTCTCTCAGGACCAAGACTCCAGGTTCCTGTTCTCTCATGTCCAAGGCTCCGTGTTCCTGTTGTCTCAGGACCAATTCACCATGTTCATTTTCTCTCAGGACCAAGGCTCTGTGTTCCTGTTCACTCAGGACCGAGGCTCCGTGTTCCTGTTCTCT
Organism: Hypanus sabinus; assembly: GCF_030144855.1. Lineage (NCBI taxonomy): Eukaryota > Metazoa > Chordata > Chondrichthyes > Myliobatiformes > Dasyatidae > Hypanus > Hypanus sabinus. The sequence goes on from NC_082712.1 coordinate 2,247,012, forward strand.
CAGGACCTGGAGTCCGTGTTCCTGTTCTCTCAGGACCAAGACTCCAGATTCCTGTTCTCTCAGGACCAAGACTCTGTGGTCCTGTCTCTCTCTGGACCAAGACTCCGTGTTCCTGTTCTCTCAGGACCAAGACTCCATGTTTCTGTTCTCTCAGGCCCAAGACTCCGCGTTCCTGTTCTTTCAGGCCCAAGGCTCCGTGTTCCTGTTCTCTCAGGACCAAGTCTCCGTGTTCCTGTACTCTCAGGACCAAGACTCCGTGTTCCTGTTCTCTCAGGACCAAGACACCGTGTTCCTGTTCTCTCAGGACCAAGACTCCGTGTTCCTGTTCTCTCAGGACCGAGACTCCGTGTTCCTGTTCACTCAGGACCAAGACTCCAGAATCCTGTTCTCTCAGGACCAAGACTCTGTGGTCCTGTCTCTCTCTGGACCAAGACTCCGCGTTCCTGTTCTCTCAGGACCAAGACTCCATGTTTCTGTTCTCTCAGGCCCAAGACTCCGCGTTCCTGTTCTTTCAGGCCCAAGGCTCCGTGTTCCTGTTCTCTCAGGACAAAGTCTCCGTGTTCCTGTACTCTCAGGACCAAGCCTCCATGTTCCTGTTCTCTCACGACCAAGACTCCGTGTTCCTGTTCTCTCAGGACCAAGATTCCATGTTCCTGTTCTCTCAGGACCAAGGCTCTGTGTTCCTGTTCACTCAGGACCGAGACTCCGTGTTCCTGTTCTCTCAGGACCAAGGCTCCGTGTTCCTGTTCTCTCAGGACCAAGGCTCCGTGTTCCTGTTCTCTCAGGACCAAGACGCCGTGTTCCTTTTCTCTCAGGGCCAAGGCTCCGTGTTCCTGTTCTCTCAGGACCAAGGCTCCGTGTTCCTGTTCTCTCAGGACCAAGGCTCCGTGTTCCTTTTCTCTCAGGACCAAGGCTCCGTGTTCCTGTTCACTCAGGACCGAGACTCCGTGTTCCTGTTCACTCAGGACCGAGACTCCGTGTTCCTGTTCTCTCAGGACCAAGGCTCCGTGTTCCTGTTCTCTCAGGACCAAGGCTCCGTGTTCCTGTTCTCTCAGGACCAAGACGCCGTGTTCCTGTTCTCTCAGGACCGAGACTCCGTGTTCCTGTTCTCTCAGGACCGAGACTCCGTGTTCCTGTTCACTCAGGACCAAGACTCCGTGTTCCTGTTCTCTCAGGACCAAGACTCCGTGTTCCTGTTCTCTCAGGACCAAGACTCCGTATTCCTGTTCTCTCAGGACCAAGGCTCTGTGTTCCTGTTCACTCAGGACCGAGGCTCCGTGTTCCTGTTCTCTCAGGACCTGGAGTCCGTGTTCCTGTTCTCTCAGGACCAAGACTCCAGATTCCTGTTCTCTCAGGACCAAGACTCTGTGGTCCTGTCTCTCTCTGGACCAAGACTCCGCGTTCCTGTTCTCTCAGGACCAAGACTCCATGTTTCTGTTCTCTCAGGCCCAAGACTCCGCGTTCCTGTTCTTTCAGGCCCAAGGCTCCGTGTTCCTGTTCTCTCAGGACAAAGTCTCCGTGTTCCTGTACTCTCAGGACCAAGCCTCCATGTTCCTGTTCTCTCACGACCAAGCCTCCATGTTCCTGTTCTCTCACGACCAAGACGCCGTGTTCTTGTTCTCTCAGGACCAAGATTCCATGTTCCTGTTCTCTCAGGACCAAGGCTCTGTGTTCCTGTTCTCTGAGGACCAAGACTCCATGTTCCTTTTCTCTCAGGACCGAGACTCCGTGTTCCTGTTCTCTCAGGACCAAGGCTCCGTGTTCCTGTTCTCTCAGGACCAAGGCTCCGTGTTCCTGTTCTCTCAGGACCAAGACGCCGTGTTCCTGTTCTCTCAGGACCAAGGCTCCGTGTTCCTGTTCTCTCAGGACCGAGACTCCGTGTTCATGTTCTCTCAGGACCGAGGCTCCGTGTTCCTGTTCTCTCTGGACCAAGACTCCGTGTTCCTGTTCACTCAGGACCGAGACTCCGTATTCCTGTTCTCTCAGGACCAAGACTCCGTGTTCCTGTTCTCTCAGGACCAAGACTCCGTGTTCCTGTTCTCTCAGGACCAAGACTCCGTGTTCCTGTTCTCTCAGGACCAAGACTCCGTGTTCCTGTTCTGCAAAGACAAAGACTCTCTGTTCCTTCTCTCTCAGGACCAAGGCTCTCTGTTCCTGTTCTCTCTGGACCAAGACGCCGTGTTCCTGTTCTCTCAGGACCAAGACTCCGTATTCCTGTTCTCTCAGAACCAAGGCTCTGTGTTCCTGTTCACTCAGGACCGAGGCTCCGTGTTCCTGTTCTCTCAGGACCAAGACTCCAGGTTCCTGTTCTCTCATGTCCAAGGCTCCGTGTTCCTGTTGTCTCAGGACCAATTCACCATGTTCATTTTCTCTCAGGACCAAGACTCCGTGTTCCTGTTCTCTCAGGACCAAGACTCCAGGTTCCTGTTCTCTCATGTCCAAGGCTCCGTGTTCCTGTTGTCTCAGGACCAATTCACCATGTTCATTTTCTCTCAGGACCAAGGCTCTGTGTTCCTGTTCACTCAGGACCGAGGCTCCGTGTTCCTGTTCTCTCAGGACCTGGAGTCCGTGTTCCTGTTCTCTCAGGACCAAGACTCCAGATTCCTGTTCTCTCAGGACCAAGACTCTGTGGTCCTGTCTCTCTCTGGACCAAGACTCCGTGTTCCTGTTCTCTCAGGACCAAGACTCCATGTTTCTGTTCTCTCAGGCCCAAGACTCCGCGTTCCTGTTCTTTCAGGCCCAAGGCTCCGTGTTCCTGTTCTCTCAGGACCAAGTCTCCGTGTTCCTGTACTCTCAGGACCAAGACTCCGTGTTCCTGTTCTCTCAGGACCAAGACACCGTGTTCCTGTTCTCTCAGGACCAAGACTCCGTGTTCCTGTTCTCTCAGGACCGAGACTCCGTGTTCCTGTTCACTCAGGACCAAGACTCCGTGTTCCTGTTCTCTCAGGACCGAGACTCCGTGTTCCTGTTCTCTCAGGACCGAGACTCCGTGTTCCTGTTCTCTCAGGACCAAGGCACCGTGTTCCTGTTCTCTCAGGACCAAGGCTCCGTGTTCCTTTTCTCTCAGGACCAAGTCTCCGTGTTCCTGTACTCTCAGGACCAAGACTCCGTGTTCCTGTTCTCTCAGGACCAAGACTCCGTGTTCCTGTTCTCTCAGGACCGAGACTCCGTGTTCCTGTTCACTCAGGACCAAGACTCCGTGTTCCTGTTCTCTCAGGACCGAGACTCCGTGTTCCTGTTCTCTCAGGACCGAGACTCCGTGTTCCTGTTCTCTCAGGACCGAGACTCCGTGTTCCTGTTCTCTCAGGACCAAGACTCCGTGTTCCTGTTCTCTCAGGACCAAGGCTCCGTGTTCCTGTTCTCTCAGGACCAAGGCTCCGTGTTCCTGTTCTCTCAGGACCGAGACTCCGTGTTCCTGTTCTCTCAGGACCAAGGCTCCGTGTTCCTGTTCTCTCAGGACCGAGACTCCGTGTTCCTGTTCTCTGAGGACCAAGACTCCGTGTTCCTGTTCTCTCAGGGCCAAGGCTCCGTGTTCCTGTTCTCTCAGGACCGAGACTCCGTGTTCCTGTTCTCTGAGGACCAAGACTCCGTGTTCCTGTTCTCTCAGGGCCAAGGCTCCGTGTTCCTGTTCTCTCAGGACCGAGACTCTGTGTTCCTGTTCTCTCAGGACCGAGACTCCGTGTTCCTGTTCACTCAGGACCAAGACTCCGTGTTCCTGTTCTCTCAGGACCGAGACTCCGTGTTCCTGTTCACTCAGGACCAAGACTCCGTGTTCCTGTTCTCTCAGGACCGAGACTCTGTGTTCCTGTTCTCTCAGGACCGAGACTCCGTGTTCCTGTTCACTCAGGACCAAGACTCCGTGTTCCTGTTCTCTCAGTACCAAGGCTCCGTGTTCCTGTTCTCTCAGGACCAAGGCTCCGTGTTCCTGTTCTCTCAGGACCGAGACTCCGTGTTCCTGTTCTCTCAGGACCGAGACTCCGTGTTCCTGTTCACTCAGGACCAAGACTCCGTGTTCCTGTTCTCTCAGGACCGAGACTCTGTGTTCCTGTTCTCTCAGGACCGAGACTCCGTGTTCCTGTTCACTCAGGACCAAGACTCCGTGTTCCTGTTCTCTCAGTACCAAGGCTCCGTGTTCCTGTTCTCTCAGGACCAAGGCTCCGTGTTCCTGTTCTCTCAGGACCGAGACTCCGTGTTCCTGTTCTCTCAGGACCGAGACTCCGTGTTCCTGTTCTCTCAGGACCAAGGCTCCGTGTTCCTGTTCTCTCAGGACCAATGCTCCGTGTTCCTGTTCTCTCAGGACCGAGACTCCGTGTTCCTGTTCTCTCAGGACCAAGGCTCCGTGCTCCTGTTCTCTCAGGACCAAGACTCCGTATTCCTGTTCTCTCAGGACCAAGGCTCCGTGTTCCTGTTCTCTCAGGAACTAGACTCCGTGTTCCTGTTCTCTCAGGACCAATGCTCCGTGCTCCTGTTCTCTCAGGACCAAGACTCCGTGTTCCTTTTCTCTCAGGTCCAAGACTCCGTGTTCCTGTTCTATCAGGACCAAGACGCCGTGTTCCTGTTCTCTCAGGACCAAGACTCCGTGTTCCTGTTCTCTCAGGACCTAGACTCCGTGTTCCTGTTCTCTCAGGACCAAGGCTCTGTGTTCCTGTTCACTCAGGACCGAGGCTGGGTGTTCCTGTTCTCTCAGGACCTAGACTCCGTGTTCCTGTTCTCTCAGGACCAAGACTCCAGGTTTCAGTTCCCTCATGTCCAAGACTCCAGGTTCCTGTTCTCTCATGTCCAAGGCTCCGTGTTCCTGTTGTCTCAGGACCAATTCACCATGTTCATTTTCTCTCAGGACCAAGACTCCGTATTCCTGTTCTCTCAGGACCAAGACGCCTTGTTCCTGTTCTCTCAGGACCTGGAGTCCGTGTTCCTGTTCTCTCAGGACCAAGACTCCAGATTCCTGTTCTCTCAGGACCAAGACTCTGTGTTCCTGTCTCTCTCTAGTCCAAGGCTCTGTGGTCCTGTCTCTCTCTAGACCAAGACTCCGTGTTCCTATTCTTTCAGGACCAAGACTCCATGTTTCTGTTCTCTCAGGCCCAAGACTCCGCGTTCCTGTTCTTTCAGGCCCAAGGCTCCGTGTTCCTGTTCTCTCAGGACCAAGACTCCGTGTTCCTGTTCTCTCAGGACCAAGACTCCGTGTTCCTGTTCTCTCAGGACCGAGACTCCGTGTTCCTGTTCTCTCAGGACCGAGACTCCGTGTTCCTGTTCTCTCAGGACCAAGGCTCCGTGTTCCTGTTCTCTCAGGACCAAGGCTCCGTGTTCCTTTTCTCTCAGGACCAAGGCTCCGTGTTCCTGTAGTCTCAGTACCAAGGCTCCGTGTTCCTGTTCACTCAGGACCAAGGCTCCGTGTTCCTTTTCTCTCAGGACCAAGGCTCCGTGTTCCTGTACTCTCAGTACCAAGGCTCCGTGTTCCTGTTCTCTCAGGACCAAGGCTCCGTGTTCCTTTTCTCTCAGGGCCAAGGCTCGGTGTTCCTGTTCTCTCAGGACCTAGGCTCCGTGTTCCTGTTCTCTGAGGACCAAGACTCCATGTTCCTTTTCTCTCAGGGCCAAGGCTCTGTGTTCTTGTTCACTCAGGACCGTGACTCTGTGTTCCTGTTATCTCAGGACCAAGACGCCGTGTTCCTTTTCTCTCAGGGCCAAGGCTCTGTGTTCCTGTTCACTCAGGACCAAGACTCCATGTTCCTTTTCTCTCAGGGCCAAGGCTCTGTGTTCCTGTTCTCTCAGGACCAAGTCTCCGTGTTCCTGTACTCTCAGGACCAAGACTCCGTGTTCCTGTTCACTCAGGACCAAGGCTCCGTGTTCCTGTTCTCTCAGGACCAAGGCTCCGTGTTCCTGTTCTCTCAGGACCGAGACTCCGTGTTCATGTTCTCTCAGGACCGAGGCTCCGTGTTCCTGTTCTCTCTGGACCAAGACTCCGTGTTCCTGTTCACTCAGGACCGAGGCTCCGTGTTCCTGTTCTCTCAGGACCAAGACTCCGTGTTCCTGTTCTCTCAGGACCAAGACTCCGTGTTCCTGTTCTGCAAAGACAAAGACTCTCTGTTCCTTCTCTCTCAGGACCAAGGCTCTCTGTTCCTGTTCTCTCTGGACCAAGACGCCGTGTTCCTGTTCTCTCAGGACCAAGACTCCGTATTCCTGTTCTCTCAGAACCAAGGCTCTGTGTTCCTGTTCACTCAGGACCGAGGCTCCGTGTTCCTGTTCTCTCAGGACCAAGACTCCAGGTTCCTGTTCTCTCATGTCCAAGGCTCCGTGTTCCTGTTGTCTCAGGACCAATTCACCATGTTCATTTTCTCTCAGGACCAAGACTCCGTGTTCCTGTTCTCTCAGGACCAAGACTCCAGGTTCCTGTTCTCTCATGTCCAAGGCTCCGTGTTCCTGTTGTCTCAGGACCAATTCACCATGTTCATTTTCTCTCAGGACCAAGGCTCTGTGTTCCTGTTCACTCAGGACCGAGGCTCCGTGTTCCTGTTCTCTCAGGACCTGGAGTCCGTGTTCCTGTTCTCTCAGGACCAAGACTCCAGATTCCTGTTCTCTCAGGACCAAGACTCTGTGGTCCTGTCTCTCTCTGGACCAAGACTCCGTGTTCCTGTTCTCTCAGGACCAAGACTCCATGTTTCTGTTCTCTCAGGCCCAAGACTCCGCGTTCCTGTTCTTTCAGGCCCAAGGCTCCGTGTTCCTGTTCTCTCAGGACCAAGTCTCCGTGTTCCTGTACTCTCAGGACCAAGACTCCGTGTTCCTGTTCTCTCAGGACCAAGACACCGTGTTCCTGTTCTCTCAGGACCAAGACTCCGTGTTCCTGTTCTCTCAGGACCAAGACTCCGTATTCCTGTTCTCTCAGAACCAAGGCTCTGTGTTCCTGTTCACTCAGGACCGAGGCTCCGTGTTCCTGTTCTCTCAGGACCAAGACTCCAGGTTCCTGTTCTCTCATGTCCAAGGCTCCGTGTTCCTGTTGTCTCAGGACCAATTCACCATGTTCATTTTCTCTCAGGACCAAGACTCCGTGTTCCTGTTCTCTCAGGACCAAGACTCCAGGTTCCTGTTCTCTCATGTCCAAGGCTCCGTGTTCCTGTTGTCTCAGGACCAATTCACCATGTTCATTTTCTCTCAGGACCAAGGCTCTGTGTTCCTGTTCACTCAGGACCGAGGCTCCGTGTTCCTGTTCTCTCAGGACCTGGAGTCCGTGTTCCTGTTCTCTCAGGACCAAGACTCCAGATTCCTGTTCTCTCAGGACCAAGACTCTGTGGTCCTGTCTCTCTCTGGACCAAGACTCCGTGTTCCTGTTCTCTCAGGACCAAGACTCCATGTTTCTGTTCTCTCAGGCCCAAGACTCCGCGTTCCTGTTCTTTCAGGCCCAAGGCTCCGTGTTCCTGTTCTCTCAGGACCAAGTCTCCGTGTTCCTGTACTCTCAGGACCAAGACTCCGTGTTCCTGTTCTCTCAGGACCAAGACACCGTGTTCCTGTTCTCTCAGGACCAAGACTCCGTGTTCCTGTTCTCTCAGGACCAAGACTCCGTATTCCTGTTCTCTCAGAACCAAGGCTCTGTGTTCCTGTTCACTCAGGACCGAGGCTCCGTGTTCCTGTTCTCTCAGGACCAAGACTCCAGGTTCCTGTTCTCTCATGTCCAAGGCTCCGTGTTCCTGTTGTCTCAGGACCAATTCACCATGTTCATTTTCTCTCAGGACCAAGACTCCGTGTTCCTGTTCTCTCAGGACCAAGACTCCAGGTTCCTGTTCTCTCATGTCCAAGGCTCCGTGTTCCTGTTGTCTCAGGACCAATTCACCATGTTCATTTTCTCTCAGGACCAAGGCTCTGTGTTCCTGTTCACTCAGGACCGAGGCTCCGTGTTCCTGTTCTCTCAGGACCTGGAGTCCGTGTTCCTGTTCTCTCAGGACCAAGACTCCAGATTCCTGTTCTCTCAGGACCAAGACTCTGTGGTCCTGTCTCTCTCTGGACCAAGACTCCGTGTTCCTGTTCTCTCAGGACCAAGACTCCATGTTTCTGTTCTCTCAGGCCCAAGACTCCGCGTTCCTGTTCTTTCAGGCCCAAGGCTCCGTGTTCCTGTTCTCTCAGGACCAAGTCTCCGTGTTCCTGTACTCTCAGGACCAAGACTCCGTGTTCCTGTTCTCTCAGGACCAAGACACCGTGTTCCTGTTCTCTCAGGACCAAGACTCCGTGTTCCTGTTCTCTCAGGACCGAGACTCCGTGTTCCTGTTCACTCAGGACCAAGACTCCAGAATCCTGTTCTCTCAGGACCAAGACTCTGTGGTCCTGTCTCTCTCTGGACCAAGACTCCGCGTTCCTGTTCTTTCAGGCCCAAGGCTCCGTGTTCCTGTTCTCTCAGGACAAAGTCTCCGTGTTCCTGTACTCTCAGGACCAAGCCTCCATGTTCCTGTTCTCTCACGACCAAGACTCCGTGTTCCTGTTCTCTCAGGACCAAGATTCCATGTTCCTGTTCTCTCAGGACCAAGGCTCTGTGTTCCTGTTCACTCAGGACCGAGAATCCGTGTTCCTGTTCTCTCAGGACCAAGGCTCCGTGTTCCTGTTCTCTCAGGACCAAGGCTCCGTGTTCCTGTTCTCTCAGGACCAAGACGCCGTGTTCCTTTTCTCTCAGGGCCAAGGCTCGGTGTTCTGTTCTCTCAGGACCAAGGCTCCGTGTTCCTGTTCACTCAGGACCAAGGCTCCGTGTTCCTGTTCTCTCAGGACCGAGACTCCGTGTTCCTGTTCTCTCAGGACCAAGGCTCCGTGTTCCTGTTCTCTCAGGACCAAGGCTCCGTGTTCCTGTTCTCTCAGGACCAAGACTCCGTGTTCCTGTTCTCTCAGGACCGAGACTCCGTGTTCCTGTTCACTCAGGACCAAGACTCCGTGTTCCTGTTCTCTCAGGACCAAGACTCCGTGTTCCTGTTCTCTCAGGACCAAGACGCCTTGTTCCTGTTCTCTCAGGACCAAGACTCCGTGTTCCTGTTCTCTCAGGACCAAGACTCCGTATTCCTGTTCTCTCAGGACCAAGGCTCTGTGTTCCTGTTCACTCAGGACCGAGGCTCCGTGTTCCTGTTCTCTCAGGACCTGGAGTCCGTGTTCCTGTTCTCTCAGGACCAAGACTCCAGATTCCTGTTCTCTCAGGACCAAGACTCTGTGGTCCTGTCTCTCTCTGGACCAAGACTCCGCGTTCCTGTTCTCTCAGGACCAAGACTCCATGTTTCTGTTCTCTCAGGCCCAAGACTCCGCGTTCCTGTTCTTTCAGGCCCAAGGCTCCGTGTTCCTGTTCTCTCAGGACAAAGTCTCCGTGTTCCTGTACTCTCAGGACCAAGCCTCCATGTTCCTGTTCTCTCACGACCAAGACTCCGTGTTCCTGTTCTCTCAGGACCAAGATTCCATGTTCCTGTTCTCTCAGGACCAAGGCTCTGTGTTCCTGTTCACTCAGGACCGAGGCTCCGTGTTCCTGTTCTCTCAGGACCAAGACTCCGTGTTCCTGTTCTCTCAGGACCAAGACTCCGTGTTCCTGTTCTCTCAGGACCAAGACTCCATGTTCCTGTTCTCTCTGGACCAAGGCTCCGTGTTCCTGTTCTCTCAGGACCGAGACTCCGTGTTCATGTTCTCTCAGGACCGAGGCTCCGTGTTCCTGTTCTCTCTGGACCAAGACTCCGTGTTCCTGTTCACTCAGGACCGAGGCTCCGTGTTCCTGTTCTCTCAGGACCAAGACTCCGTGTTCCTGTTCTCTCAGGACCAAGACTCCGTGTTCCTGTTCTGCAAAGACAAAGACTCTCTGTTCCTTCTCTCTCAGGACCAAGGCTCTCTGTTCCTGTTCTCTCTGGACCAAGACGCCGTGTTCCTGTTCTCTCAGGACCAAGACTCCGTATTCCTGTTCTCTCAGAACCAAGGCTCTGTGTTCCTGTTCACTCAGGACCGAGGCTCCGTGTTCCTGTTCTCTCAGGACCAAGACTCCAGGTTCCTGTTCTCTCATGTCCAAGGCTCCGTGTTCCTGTTGTCTCAGGACCAATTCACCATGTTCATTTTCTCTCAGGACCAAGACTCCGTGTTCCTGTTCTCTCAGGACCAAGACTCCAGGTTCCTGTTCTCTCATGTCCAAGGCTCCGTGTTCCTGTTGTCTCAGGACCAATTCACCATGTTCATTTTCTCTCAGGACCAAGGCTCTGTGTTCCTGTTCACTCAGGACCGAGGCTCCGTGTTCCTGTTCTCTCAGGACCTGGAGTCCGTGTTCCTGTTCTCTCAGGACCAAGACTCCAGATTCCTGTTCTCTCAGGACCAAGACTCTGTGGTCCTGTCTCTCTCTGGACCAAGACTCCGTGTTCCTGTTCTCTCAGGACCAAGACTCCATGTTTCTGTTCTCTCAGGCCCAAGACTCCGCGTTCCTGTTCTTTCAGGCCCAAGGCTCCGTGTTCCTGTTCTCTCAGGACCAAGTCTCCGTGTTCCTGTACTCTCAGGACCAAGACTCCGTGTTCCTGTTCTCTCAGGACCAAGACACCGTGTTCCTGTTCTCTCAGGACCAAGACTCCGTGTTCCTGTTCTCTCAGGACCGAGACTCCGTGTTCCTGTTCACTCAGGACCAAGACTCCGTGTTCCTGTTCTCTCAGGACCGAGACTCCGTGTTCCTGTTCTCTCAGGACCAAGGCACCGTGTTCCTGTTCTCTCAGGACCAAGGCTCCGTGTTCCTTTTCTCTCAGGACCAAGGCGCCGTGTTCCTGTTCTCTCAGGACCAAGGCTCCGTGTTCCTTTTCTCTCAGGACCAAGGCTCCGTGTTCCTGTTCTCTCAGGACCAAGGCTCCGTGTTCCTGTTCTCTGAGGACCAAGACGCCGTGTTCCTTTTCTCTCAGGGCCAAGGCTCGGTGTTCTGTTCAGTCAGGACCGAGGCTCCGTGTTCCTGTTCTCTCAGGACCAATGCTCCGTGTTCCTGTTCTCTCAGGACCGAGACTCCGTGTTCCTGTTCTCTCAGGACCAAGGCTCCTTGCTCCTGTTCTCTCAGGACCAAGACTCCGTATTCCTGTTCTCTCAGGACCAAGGCTCCGTGTTCCTGTTCTCTCAGGAACTAGACTCCGTGTTCCTGTTCTCTCAGGACCAATGCTCCGTGCTCCTGTTCTCTCAGGACCAAGACTCCGTGTTCCTTTTCTCTCAGGTCCAAGACTCCGTGTTCCTGTTCTATCAGGACCAAGACGCCGTGTTCCTGTTCTCTCAGGACCAAGACTCCGTGTTCCTGTTCTCTCAGGACCTAGACTCCGTGTTCCTGTTCTCTCAGGACCAAGGCTCTGTGTTCCTGTTCACTCAGGACCGAGGCTGGGTGTTCCTGTTCTCTCAGGACCTAGACTCCGTGTTCCTGTTCTCTCAGGACCAAGACTCCAGGTTTCAGTTCCCTCATGTCCAAGACTCCAGGTTCCTGTTCTCTCATGTCCAAGGCTCCGTGTTCCTGTTGTCTCAGGACCAATTCACCATGTTCATTTTCTCTCAGGACCAAGACTCCGTATTCCTGTTCTCTCAGGACCAAGACGCCTTGTTCCTGTTCTCTCAGGACCTGGAGTCCGTGTTCCTGTTCTCTCAGGACCAAGACTCCAGATTCCTGTTCTCTCAGGACCAAGACTCTGTGTTCCTGTCTCTCTCTAGTCCAAGGCTCTGTGGTCCTGTCTCTCTCTAGACCAAGACTCCGTGTTCCTATTCTTTCAGGACCAAGACTCCATGTTTCTGTTCTCTCAGGCCCAAGACTCCGCGTTCCTGTTCTTTCAGGCCCAAGGCTCCGTGTTCCTGTTCTCTCAGGACCAAGACTCCGTGTTCCTGTTCTCTCAGGACCAAGACGCCGTGTTCCTTTTCTCTCAGGGCCAAGGCTCTGTGTTCCTGTTCACTCAGGACCAAGACTCCATGTTCCTTTTCTCTCAGGGCCAAGGCTCTGTGTTCTTGTTCACTCAGGACCGTGACTCTGTGTTCCTGTTATCTCAGGACCAAGACGCCGTGTTCCTTTTCTCTCAGGGCCAAGGCTCTGTGTTCCTGTTCACTCAGGACCAAGACTCCATGTTCCTTTTCTCTCAGGGCCAAGGCTCTGTGTTCCTGTTCTCTCAGGACCAAGTCTCCGTGTTCCTGTACTCTCAGGACCAAGACTCCGTGTTCCTGTTCTCTCAGGACCAAGACACCGTGTTCCTGTTCTCTCAGGACCAAGACTCCGTGTTCCTGTTCTCTCAGGACCGAGACTCCGTGTTCCTGTTCACTCAGGACCAAGACTCCGTGTTCCTGTTCTCTCAGGACCGAGACTCCGTGTTCCTGTTCTCTCAGGACCGAGACTCCGTGTTCCTGTTCTCTCAGGACCAAGGCACCGTGTTCCTGTTCTCTCAGGACCAAGGCTCCGTGTTCCTTTTCTCTCAGGACCAAGGCTCCGTGTTCCTGTTCTCTCAGGACCAAGGCTCCGTGTTCCTGTTCTCTCAGGACCAAGGCTCCGTGTTCCTGTTCTCTGAGGACCAAGACGCCGTGTTCCTTTTCTCTCAGGGCCAAGGCTCGGTGTTCTGTTCAGTCAGGACCGAGACTCCGTGTTCCTGTTCTCTCAGGACCAAGGCTCCGTGTTCCTGTTCTCTCAGGACCAATGCTCCGTGCTCCTGTTCTCTCAGGACCAAGACTCCGTGTTCCTTTTCTCTCAGGTCCAAGACTCCGTGTTCCTGTTCTATCAGGACCAAGACGCCGTGTTCCTGTTCTCTCAGGACCAAGACTCCGTGTTCCTGTTCTCTCAGGACCTAGACTCCGTGTTCCTGTTCTCTCAGGACCAAGGCTCTGTGTTCCTGTTCACTCAGGACCGAGGCTGGGTGTTCCTGTTCTCTCAGGACCTAGACTCCGTGTTCCTGTTCTCTCAGGACCAAGACTCCAGGTTTCAGTTCCCTCATGTCCAAGACTCCAGGTTCCTGTTCTCTCATGTCCAAGGCTCCGTGTTCCTGTTGTCTCAGGACCAATTCACCATGTTCATTTTCTCTCAGGACCAAGACTCCGTATTCCTGTTCTCTCAGGACCAAGACGCCTTGTTCCTGTTCTCTCAGGACCTGGAGTCCGTGTTCCTGTTCTCTCAGGACCAAGACTCCAGATTCCTGTTCTCTCAGGACCAAGACTCTGTGTTCCTGTCTCTCTCTAGTCCAAGGCTCTGTGGTCCTGTCTCTCTCTAGACCAAGACTACGTGTTCCTATTCTTTCAGGACCAAGACTCCATGTTTCTGTTCTCTCAGGCCCAAGACTCCGCGTTCCTGTTCTTTCAGGCCCAAGGCTCCGTGTTCCTGTTCTCTCAGGACCAAGACTCCGTGTTCCTGTTCTCTCAGGACCAAGACTCCGTGTTCCTGTTCTCTCAGGACCGAGACTCCGTGTTCCTGTTCTCTCAGGACCGAGACTCCGTGTTCCTGTTCTCTCAGGACCAAGGCTCCGTGTTCCTGTTCTCTCAGGACCAAGGCTCCGTGTTCCTTTTCTCTCAGGACCAAGGCTCCGTGTTCCTGTAGTCTCAGTACCAAGGCTCCGTGTTCCTGTTCTCTCAGGACCAAGGCTCCGTGTTCCTTTTCTCTCAGGACCAAGGCTCCGTGTTCCTGTACTCTCAGTACCAAGGCTCCGTGTTCCTGTTCTCTGAGGACCAAGACTCCATGTTCCTTTTCTCTCAGGGCCAAGGCTCTGTGTTCTGTTCACTCAGGACCAAGGCTCCGTGTTCCTGTTCTCTCAGGACCTAGGCTCCGTGTTCCTGTTCTCTGAGGACCAAGACTCCATGTTCCTTTTCTCTCAGGGCCAAGGCTCTGTGTTCTTGTTCACTCAGGACCGTGACTCTGTGTTCCTGTTATCTCAGGACCAAGACGCCGTGTTCCTTTTCTCTCAGGGCCAAGGCTCTGTGTTCCTGTTCACTCAGGACCAAGACTCCATGTTCCTTTTCTCTCAGGGCCAAGGCTCTGTGTTCCTGTTCTCTCAGGACCAAGTCTCCGTGTTCCTGTACTCTCAGGACCAAGACTCCGTGTTCCTGTTCTCTCAGGACCAAGACACCGTGTTCCTGTTCTCTCAGGACCAAGACTCCGTGTTCCTGTTCTCTCAGGACCGAGACTCCGTGTTCCTGTTCACTCAGGACCAAGACTCCGTGTTCCTGTTCTCTCAGGACCGAGACTCCGTGTTCCTGTTCTCTCAGGACCGAGACTCCGTGTTCCTGTTCTCTCAGGACCAAGGCACCGTGTTCCTGTTCTCTCAGGACCAAGGCTCCGTGTTCCTTTTCTCTCAGGACCAAGGCTCCGTGTTCCTGTTCTCTCAGGACCAAGGCTCCGTGTTCCTGTTCTCTCAGGACCAAGCCTCCGTGTTCCTTTTCTCTCAGGACCGAGACTCCGTGTTCCTGTTCTCTCAGGACCAAGGCTCCGTGTTCCTGTTCTCTCAGGACCGAGACTCCGTGTTCCTGTTCTCTCAGGACCGAGACTCCGTGTTCCTGTTCTCTCAGGACCAAGGCACCGTGTTCCTGTTCTCTCAGGACCAAGGCTCCGTGTTCCTTTTCTCTCAGGACCAAGGCTCCGTGTTCCTGTTCTCTCAGGACCAAGGCTCCGTGTTCCTGTTCTCTCAGGACCAAGGCTCCGTGTTCCTGTTCTCTGAGGACCAAGACGCCGTGTTCCTTTTCTCTCAGGGCCAAGGCTCGGTGTTCTGTTCAGTCAGGACCGAGACTCCGTGTTCCTGTTCTCTCAGGACCAAGGCTCCGTGTTCCTGTTCTCTCAGGACCAATGCTCCGTGCTCCTGTTCTCTCAGGACCAAGACTCCGTGTTCCTTTTCTCTCAGGTCCAAGACTCCGTGTTCCTGTTCTATCAGGACCAAGACGCCGTGTTCCTGTTCTCTCAGGACCAAGACTCCGTGTTCCTGTTCTCTCAGGACCTAGACTCCGTGTTCCTGTTCTCTCAGGACCAAGGCTCTGTGTTCCTGTTCACTCAGGACCGAGGCTGGGTGTTCCTGTTCTCTCAGGACCTAGACTCCGTGTTCCTGTTCTCTCAGGACCAAGACTCCAGGTTTCAGTTCCCTCATGTCCAAGACTCCAGGTTCCTGTTCTCTCATGTCCAAGGCTCCGTGTTCCTGTTGTCTCAGGACCAATTCACCATGTTCATTTTCTCTCAGGACCAAGACTCCGTATTCCTGTTCTCTCAGGACCAAGACGCCTTGTTCCTGTTCTCTCAGGACCTGGAGTCCGTGTTCCTGTTCTCTCAGGACCAAGACTCCAGATTCCTGTTCTCTCAGGACCAAGACTCTGTGTTCCTGTCTCTCTCTAGTCCAAGGCTCTGTGGTCCTGTCTCTCTCTAGACCAAGACTACGTGTTCCTATTCTTTCAGGACCAAGACTCCATGTTTCTGTTCTCTCAGGCCCAAGACTCCGCGTTCCTGTTCTTTCAGGCCCAAGGCTCCGTGTTCCTGTTCTCTCAGGACCAAGACTCCGTGTTCCTGTTCTCTCAGGACCAAGACTCCGTGTTCCTGTTCTCTCAGGACCGAGACTCCGTGTTCCTGTTCTCTCAGGACCGAGACTCCGTGTTCCTGTTCTCTCAGGACCAAGGCTCCGTGTTCCTGTTCTCTCAGGACCAAGGCTCCGTGTTCCTTTTCTCTCAGGACCAAGGCTCCGTGTTCCTGTAGTCTCAGTACCAAGGCTCCGTGTTCCTGTTCTCTCAGGACCAAGGCTCCGTGTTCCTTTTCTCTCAGGACCAAGGCTCCGTGTTCCTGTACTCTCAGTACCAAGGCTCCGTGTTCCTGTTCTCTGAGGACCAAGACTCCATGTTCCTTTTCTCTCAGGGCCAAGGCTCTGTGTTCTGTTCACTCAGGACCAAGGCTCCGTGTTCCTGTTCTCTCAGGACCTAGGCTCCGTGTTCCTGTTCTCTGAGGACCAAGACTCCATGTTCCTTTTCTCTCAGGGCCAAGGCTCTGTGTTCTTGTTCACTCAGGACCGTGACTCTGTGTTCCTGTTATCTCAGGACCAAGACGCCGTGTTCCTTTTCTCTCAGGGCCAAGGCTCTGTGTTCCTGTTCACTCAGGACCAAGACTCCATGTTCCTTTTCTCTCAGGGCCAAGGCTCTGTGTTCCTGTTCTCTCAGGACCAAGTCTCCGTGTTCCTGTACTCTCAGGACCAAGACTCCGTGTTCCTGTTCTCTCAGGACCAAGACACCGTGTTCCTGTTCTCTCAGGACCAAGACTCCGTGTTCCTGTTCTCTCAGGACCGAGACTCCGTGTTCCTGTTCACTCAGGACCAAGACTCCGTGTTCCTGTTCTCTCAGGACCGAGACTCCGTGTTCCTGTTCTCTCAGGACCGAGACTCCGTGTTCCTGTTCTCTCAGGACCAAGGCACCGTGTTCCTGTTCTCTCAGGACCAAGGCTCCGTGTTCCTTTTCTCTCAGGACCAAGGCTCCGTGTTCCTGTTCTCTCAGGACCAAGGCTCCGTGTTCCTGTTCTCTCAGGACCAAGCCTCCGTGTTCCTTTTCTCTCAGGACCGAGACTCCGTGTTCCTGTTCTCTCAGGACCAAGGCTCCGTGTTCCTGTTCTCTCAGGACCAATGCTCCGTGTTCCTGTTCTCTCAGGACCGAGACTCCGTGTTCCTGTTCTCTCAGGACCAAGGCTCCGTGCTCCTGTTCTCTCAGGACCAAGACTCCGTATTCCTGTTCTCTCAGGACCAAGGCTCCGTGTTCCTGTTCTCTCAGGAACTAGACTCCGTGTTCCTGTTCTCTCAGGACCAATGCTCCGTGCTCCTGTTCTCTCAGGACCAAGACTCCGTGTTCCTTTTCTCTCAGGTCCAAGACTCCGTGTTCCTGTTCTATCAGGACCAAGACGCCGTGTTCCTGTTCTCTCAGGACCAAGACTCCGTGTTCCTGTTCTCTCAGGACCTAGACTCCGTGTTCCTGTTCTCTCAGGACCAAGGCTCTGTGTTCCTGTTCACTCAGGACCGAGGCTGGGTGTTCCTGTTCTCTCAGGACCTAGACTCCGTGTTCCTGTTCTCTCAGGACCAAGACTCCAGGTTTCAGTTCCCTCATGTCCAAGACTCCAGGTTCCTGTTCTCTCATGTCCAAGGCTCCGTGTTCCTGTTGTCTCAGGACCAATTCACCATGTTCATTTTCTCTCAGGACCAAGACTCCGTATTCCTGTTCTCTCAGGACCAAGACGCCTTGTTCCTGTTCTCTCAGGACCTGGAGTCCGTGTTCCTGTTCTCTCAGGACCAAGACTCCAGATTCCTGTTCTCTCAGGACCAAGACTCTGTGTTCCTGTCTCTCTCTAGTCCAAGGCTCTGTGGTCCTGTCTCTCTCTAGACCAAGACTCCGTGTTCCTATTCTTTCAGGACCAAGACTCCATGTTTCTGTTCTCTCAGGCCCAAGACTCCGCGTTCCTGTTCTTTCAGGCCCAAGGCTCCGTGTTCCTGTTCTCTCAGGACCAAGACTCCGTGTTCCTGTTCTCTCAGGACCAAGACTCCGTGTTCCTGTTCTCTCAGGACCGAGACTCCGTGTTCCTGTTCTCTCAGGACCGAGACTCCGTGTTCCTGTTCTCTCAGGACCAAGGCTCCGTGTTCCTGTTCTCTCAGGACCAAGGCTCCGTGTTCCTTTTCTCTCAGGACCAAGGCTCCGTGTTCCTGTAGTCTCAGTACCAAGGCTCCGTGTTCCTGTTCTCTCAGGACCAAGGCTCCGTGTTCCTTTTCTCTCAGGACCAAGGCTCCGTGTTCCTGTACTCTCAGTACCAAGGCTCCGTGTTCCTGTTCTCTCAGGACCAAGGCTCCGTGTTCCTTTTCTCTCAGGACCAAGGCTCCGTGTTCCTGTACTCTCAGTACCAAGGCTCCGTGTTCCTGTTCTCTCAGGACCAAGGCTCCGTGTTCCTTTTCTCTCAGGACCAAGGCTCCGTGTTCCTGTTCTCTCAGGACCTAGGCTCCGTGTTCCTGTTCTCTGAGGACCAAGACTCCATGTTCCTTTTCTCTCAGGGCCAAGGCTCTGTGTTCTTGTTCACTCAGGACCGTGACTCTGTGTTCCTGTTATCTCAGGACCAAGACGCCGTGTTCCTTTTCTCTCAGGGCCAAGGCTCTGTGTTCCTGTTCACTCAGGACCAAGACTCCATGTTCCTTTTCTCTCAGGGCCAAGGCTCTGTGTTCCTGTTCTCTCAGGACCAAGTCTCCGTGTTCCTTTTCTCTCAGGACCAAGGCTCTGTGTTCCTGTACTCTCAGGACCAAGACTCCGTGTTCCTGTTCTCTCAGGACCAAGACACCGTGTTCCTGTTCTCTCAGGACCAAGACTCCGTGTTCCTGTTCTCTCAGGACCGAGACTCCGTGTTCCTGTTCACTCAGGACCAAGACTCCGTGTTCCTGTTCTCTCAGGACCGAGACTCCGTGTTCCTGTTCTCTCAGGACCGAGACTCCGTGTTCCTGTTCTCTCAGGACCAAGGCACCGTGTTCCTGTTCTCTCAGGACCAAGGCTCCGTGTTCCTTTTCTCTCAGGACCAAGGCGCCGTGTTCCTGTACTCTCAGTACCAAGGCTCCGTGTTCCTTTTCTCTCAGGGCCAAGGCTCGGTGTTCCTTTTCTCTCAGGGCCAAGGCTCGGTGTTCCTTTTCTCCCAGGACCAAGGCTCCGTGTTCCTGTTCTCTGAGGACCAAGACGCCGTGTTCCTTTTCTCTCAGGACCAAGACTCCGTATTCCTGTTCTCTCAGGACCAATGCTCCGTGTTCCTGTTCTCTCAGGACCGAGACTCCGTGTTCCTGTTCTCTCAGGGCCAAGGCTCGGTGTTCCTGTTCTCTCAGGACCAATGCTCCGTGTTCCTGTTCTCTCAGGACCGAGACTCCATGTTCCTGTTCTCTCAGGACCAAGGCTCCGTGTTCCTGTTCTCTCAGGACCAAGGCTCCGTGTTCCTGTTCTCTCAGGACCAAGACTCTGTTTTCCTGTCTCTCTCTAGTCCAAGTCTCTGTGGTCCTGTCTCTCTCTAGACCAAGACTCCGTGTTCCTATTCTTTCAGGACCAAGACTCCATGTTTCTGTTCTCTCAGGCCCAAGACTCCGCGTTCCTGTTCTTTCAGGCCCAAGGCTCCGTGTTCCTGTTCTCTCAGGACCAAGTCTCCGTGTTCCTGTTCTCTCTGGACCAAGACTCCATGTTCCTGTTCTCTCGGGACCAAGACTCCGTGTTCCTGTTCTCTCAGGACCAAGATTCCATGTTCCTGTTCTCTCAGGACTAAGACTCCATGTTCATGTTCTCTCAGGACCAAGGCTCCGTGTTCCTGTTCTCTCAGGACCAAGATTCCACGTTCCTGTTCTCTCAGGACCAAGACTCCATGTTCCTGTTCTCTCAGGACCAAGACTCCATGTTCCTTTTCTCTCAGGACCAAGGCTCCGTGTTCCTGTTCTCTCAGGACCAAGATTCCACGTTCCTGTTCTCTCAGGACCAAGACTCCATGTTCCTGTTCTCTCAGGACCAAGACTCCATGTTCCTTTTCTCTCAGGGCCAAGACTCCGTGTTCCTGTTCTCTCAGGGCCAAGGCTCCGTGTTCCTGTTCACTCAGGACCAAGGCTCCGTGTTCCTGTTCACTCAGGACCGAGGCTCCGTGTTCCTGTTCTCTCAGGACCAAGGCTCCGTGTTCCTGTTCTCTCAGGACCAAGGCTCCGTGTTCCTGTTCTCTCAGGACCAAGGCTCCGTGTTCCTGTTCTCTCAGGACCAAGACTCTGTGTTCCTGTCTCTCTCTAGTCCAAGGCTCTGTGGTCCTGTCTCTCTCTAGACCAAGACTCCGTGTTCCTATTCTTTCAGGACCAAGACTCCATGTTTCTGTTCTCTCAGGCCCAAGACTCCGCGTTCCTGTTCTTTCAGGCCCAAGGCTCCGTGTTCCTGTTCTCTCAGGACCAAGTCTCCGTGTTCCTGTTCTCTCAGGACCAAGACTCCATGTTCCTGTTCTCTCAGGACCAAGACTCCGTGTTCCTGTTCTCTCAGGACCTAGACTCCGTGTTCCTGTTCTCTCAGGACCAAGGCTCTGTGTTCCTGTTCACTCAGGACCGAGGCTGGGTGTTCCTGTTCTCTCAGGACCTAGACTCCGTGTTCCTGTTCTCTCAGGACCAAGACTCCAGGTTTCTGTTCTCTCATGTCCAAGACTCCAGGTTCCTGTTCTCTCATGTCCAAGGCTCCGTGTTCCTGTTGTCTCAGGACCAATTCACCATGTTCATTTTCTCTCAGGACCAAGACTCCGTATTCCTGTTCTCTCAGGACCAAGACGCCTTGTTCCTGTTCTCTCAGGACCTGGAGTCCGTGTTCCTGTTCTCTCAGGACCAAGACTCCAGATTCCTGTTCTCTCAGGACCAAGACTCTGTGTTCCTGTCTCTCTCTAGTCCAAGGCTCTGTGGTCCTGTCTCTCTCTAGACCAAGACTCCGTGTTCCTATTCTTTCAGGACCAAGACTCCATGTTTCTGTTCTCTCAGGCCCAAGACTCCGCGTTCCTGTTCTTTCAGGCCCAAGGCTCCGTGTTCCTGTTCTCTCAGGACCAAGACTCCGTGTTCCTGTTCTCTCAGGACCAAGACTCCGTGTTCCTGTTCACTCAGGACCAAGACTCCGTGTTCCTGTTCTCTCAGGACCGAGACTCCGTGTTCCTGTTCTCTCAGGACCGAGACTCCGTGTTCCTGTTCTCTCAGGACCAATGCTCCGAGTTCCTGTTCTCTCAGGACCAAGACTCCAGGTTCCTGTTCTCTCATGTCCAAGGCTCCGTGTTCCTGTTGTCTCAGGACCAATTCACCATGTTCATTTTCTCTCAGGACCAAGACTCCGTGTTCCTGTTCTCTCAGGACCAAGACTCCAGGTTCCTGTTCTCTCATGTCCAAGGCTCCGTGTTCCTGTTGTCTCAGGAACAATTCACCATGTTCATTTTCTCTCAGGACCAAGGCTCTGTGTTCCTGTTCACTCAGGACCGAGGCTCCGTGTTCCTGTTCTCTCAGGACCTGGAGTCCGTGTTCCTGTTCTCTCAGGACCAAGACTCCAGATTCCTGTTCTCTCAGGACCAAGACTCTGTGGTCCTGTCTCTCTCTGGACCAAGACTCCGTGTTCCTGTTCTCTCAGGACCAAGACTCCATGTTTCTGTTCTCTCAGGCCCAAGACTCCGCGTTCCTGTTCTTTCAGGCCCAAGGCTCCGTGTTCCTGTTCTCTCAGGACCAAGTCTCCGTGTTCCTGTACTCTCAGGACCAAGACTCCGTGTTCCTGTTCTCTCAGGACCAAGACACCGTGTTCCTGTTCTCTCAGGACCAAGACTCCGTGTTCCTGTTCTCTCAGGACCGAGACTCCGTGTTCCTGTTCACTCAGGACCAAGACTCCGTGTTCCTGTTCTCTCAGGACCGAGACTCCGTGTTCCTGTTCTCTCAGGACCGAGACTCCGTGTTCCTGTTCTCTCAGGACCAAGGCTCCGTGTTCCTGTTCTCTCAGGACCAAGGCTCCGTGTTCCTTTTCTCTCAGGACCAAGGCGCCGTGTTCCTGTACTCTCAGTACCAAGGCTCCGTGTTCCTGTTCTTTCAGGCCCAAGGCTCCGTGTTCCTGTTCTCTCAGGACCAAGGCTCCGTGTTCCTGTTCTCTGAGGACCAAGACGCCGTGTTCCTTTTCTCTCAGGGCCAAGGCTCGGTGTTCTGTTCAGTCAGGACCGAGACTCCGTGTTCCTGTTCTCTCAGGAGCGAGACTCCGTGTTCCTGTTCTCTCAGGACCAAGGCTCCGTGCTCCTGTTCTCTCAGGACCAAGACTCCGTATTCCTGTTCTCTCAGGACCAAGGCTCCGTGTTCCTGTTCTCTCAGGAACTAGACTCCGTGTTCCTGTTCTCTCAGGACCAATGCTCCGTGCTCCTGTTCTCTCAGGACCAAGACTCCGTGTTCCTTTTCTCTCAGGTCCAAGACTCCGTGTTCCTGTTCTCTCAGGACCAAGACGCCGTGTTCCTGTTCTCTCAGGACCAAGACTCCGTGTTCCTGTTCTCTCAGGACCTAGACTCCGTGTTCCTGTTCTCTCAGGACCAAGGCTCTGTGTTCCTGTTCACTCAGGACCGAGGCTGGGTGTTCCTGTTCTCTCAGGACCTAGACTCCGTGTTCCTGTTCTCTCAGGACCAAGACTCCAGGTTTCTGTTCTCTCATGTCCAAGACTCCAGGTTCCTGTTCTCTCATGTCCAAGGCTCCGTGTTCCTGTTGTCTCAGGACCAATTCACCATGTTCATTTTCTCTCAGGACCAAGACTCCGTATTCCTGTTCTCTCAGGACCAAGACGCCTTGTTCCTGTTCTCTCAGGACCTGGAGTCCGTGTTCCTGTTCTCTCAGGACCAAGACTCCAGATTCCTGTTCTCTCAGGACCAAGACTCTGTGTTCCTGTCTCTCTCTAGTCCAAGGCTCTGTGGTCCTGTCTCTCTCTAGACCAAGACTCCGTGTTCCTATTCTTTCAGGACCAAGACTCCATGTTTCTGTTCTCTCAGGCCCAAGACTCCGCGTTCCTGTTCTTTCAGGCCCAAGGCTCCGTGTTCCTGTTCTCTCAGGACCAAGACTCCGTGTTCCTGTTCTCTCAGGACCAAGACTCCGTGTTCCTGTTCTCTCAGGACCGAGACTCCGTGTTCCTGTTCTCTCAGGACCGAGACTCCGTGTTCCTGTTCTCTCAGGACCAAGGCTCCGTGTTCCTGTTCTCTCAGGACCAAGGCTCCGTGTTCCTTTTCTCTCAGGACCAAGGCTCTGTGTTCCTGTACTCTCAGTACCAAGGCTCCGTGTTCCTGTTCTCTCAGGACCAAGGCTCCGTGTTCCTGTTCTCTCAGGACCAAGGCTCCGTGTTCCTTTTCACTCAGGTCCAAGACTCCGTGTTCCTGTACTCTCAGTACCAAGGCTCCGTGTTCCTTTTCTCTCAGGACCAAGGCTCCGTGTTCCTGTTCTCTCAGGACCAAGACTCCATGTTCCTGTTCTCTCAGGACCAAGGCTCCGTGTTCCTGTTCTCTCAGGACCTAGGCTCCGTGTTCCTGTTCTCTGAGGACCAAGACTCCATGTTCCTTTTCTCTCAGGGCCAAGGCTCTGTGTTCCTGTTCACTCAGGACCGAGACTCCGTGTTCCTGTTATCTCAGGACCAAGACGCCGTGTTCCTTTTCTCTCAGGGCCAAGGCTCTGTGTTCCTGTTCACTCAGGACCAAGACTCCATGTTCCTTTTCTCTCAGGGCCAAGGCTCTGTGTTCCTGTTCACTCAGGACCGAGACTCCGTGTTCCTGTTCTCTCAGGACCAAGACGCCGTGTTCCTTTTCTCTCAGGGCCAAGGCTCTGTGTTCCTGTTCACTCAGGACCGAGGCTCTGTGTTCCTGTTCACTCAGGACTAAGGCTCCGTGTTCCTGTTCACTCAGGACCGAGACTCCGTGTTCCTGTTCTCTCAGGACCGAGACTCCATGTTCCTGTTCTCTCAGGACCAAGGCTCCGTGTTCCTGTTCTCTCAGGACCAAGGCTCCGTGTTCCTGTTCTCTCAGGACCAAGGCTCCGTGTTCCTGTTCTCTCAGGACCAAGGCTCCGTGTTCCTGTTCTCTCAGGACCAAGACTCTGTGTTCCTGTCTCTCTCTAGTCCAAGGCTCTGTGGTCCTGTCTCTCTCTAGACCACGACTCCGTGTTCCTATTCTTTCACGACCAAGACTCCATGTTTCTGTTCTCTCAGGCCCAAGACTCCGCGTTCCTGTTCTTTCAGGCCCAAGGCTCCGTGTTCCTGTTCTCTCAGGACCAAGTCTCCGTGTTCCTGTTCTCTCTGGACCAAGACTCCATGTTCCTGTTCTCTCGGGACCAAGACTCCGTGTTCCTGTTCTCTCAGGACCAAGATTCCATGTTCCTGTTCTCTCAGGACTAAGACTCCATGTTCATGTTCTCTCAGGACCAAGGCTCCGTGTTCCTGTTCTCTCAGGACCAAGACTCCATGTTCCTGTTCTCTCAGGACCAAGACTCCATGTTCCTTTTCTCTCAGGGCCAAGACTCCGTGTTCCTGTTCTCTCAGGGCCAAGGCTCCGTGTTCCTGTTCACTCAGGACCAAGGCTCCGTGTTCCTGTTCACTCAGGACCAAGACTCCAGATTCCTGTTCTCTCAGGACCAAGACTCTGTGTTCCTGTCTCTCTCTAGTCCAAGGCTCTGTGGTCCTGTCTCTCTCTAGACCAAGACTCCGTGTTCCTATTCTTTCAGGACCAAGACTCCATGTTTCTGTTCTCTCAGGCCCAAGACTCCGCGTTCCTGTTCTTTCAGGCCCAAGGCTCCGTGTTCCTGTTCTCTCAGGACCAAGACTCCGTGTTCCTGTTCTCTCAGGACCAAGACTCCGTGTTCCTGTTCTCTCAGGACCGAGACTCCGTGTTCCTGTTCTCTCAGGACCGAGACTCCGTGTTCCTGTTCTCTCAGGACCAAGGCTCCGTGTTCCTGTTCTCTCAGGACCAAGGCTCCGTGTTCCTTTTCTCTCAGGACCAAGGCTCTGTGTTCCTGTACTCTCAGTACCAAGGCTCCGTGTTCCTGTTCTCTCAGGACCAAGGCTCCGTGTTCCTGTTCTCTCAGGACCAAGGCTCCGTGTTCCTTTTCACTCAGGTCCAAGACTCCGTGTTCCTGTACTCTCAGTACCAAGGCTCCGTGTTCCTTTTCTCTCAGGACCAAGGCTCCGTGTTCCTGTTCTCTCAGGACCAAGACTCCATGTTCCTGTTCTCTCAGGACCAAGGCTCCGTGTTCCTGTTCTCTCAGGACCTAGGCTCCGTGTTCCTGTTCTCTGAGGACCAAGACTCCATGTTCCTTTTCTCTCAGGGCCAAGGCTCTGTGTTCCTGTTCACTCAGGACCGAGACTCCGTGTTCCTGTTATCTCAGGACCAAGACGCCGTGTTCCTTTTCTCTCAGGGCCAAGGCTCTGTGTTCCTGTTCACTCAGGACCAAGACTCCATGTTCCTTTTCTCTCAGGGCCAAGGCTCTGTGTTCCTGTTCACTCAGGACCGAGACTCCGTGTTCCTGTTCTCTCAGGACCAAGACGCCGTGTTCCTTTTCTCTCAGGGCCAAGGCTCTGTGTTCCTGTTCACTCAGGACCGAGGCTCTGTGTTCCTGTTCACTCAGGACTAAGGCTCCGTGTTCCTGTTCACTCAGGACCGAGACTCCGTGTTCCTGTTCTCTCAGGACCGAGACTCCATGTTCCTGTTCTCTCAGGACCAAGGCTCCGTGTTCCTGTTCTCTCAGGACCAAGGCTCCGTGTTCCTGTTCTCTCAGGACCAAGGCTCCGTGTTCCTGTTCTCTCAGGACCAAGGCTCCGTGTTCCTGTTCTCTCAGGACCAAGACTCTGTGTTCCTGTCTCTCTCTAGTCCAAGGCTCTGTGGTCCTGTCTCTCTCTAGACCACGACTCCGTGTTCCTATTCTTTCACGACCAAGACTCCATGTTTCTGTTCTCTCAGGCCCAAGACTCCGCGTTCCTGTTCTTTCAGGCCCAAGGCTCCGTGTTCCTGTTCTCTCAGGACCAAGTCTCCGTGTTCCTGTTCTCTCTGGACCAAGACTCCATGTTCCTGTTCTCTCGGGACCAAGACTCCGTGTTCCTGTTCTCTCAGGACCAAGATTCCATGTTCCTGTTCTCTCAGGACTAAGACTCCATGTTCATGTTCTCTCAGGACCAAGGCTCCGTGTTCCTGTTCTCTCAGGACCAAGACTCCATGTTCCTGTTCTCTCAGGACCAAGACTCCATGTTCCTTTTCTCTCAGGGCCAAGACTCCGTGTTCCTGTTCTCTCAGGGCCAAGGCTCCGTGTTCCTGTTCACTCAGGACCAAGGCTCCGTGTTCCTGTTCACTCAGGACCAAGACTCCAGATTCCTGTTCTCTCAGGACCAAGACTCTGTGTTCCTGTCTCTCTCTAGTCCAAGGCTCTGTGGTCCTGTCTCTCTCTAGACCAAGACTCCGTGTTCCTATTCTTTCAGGACCAAGACTCCATGTTTCTGTTCTCTCAGGCCCAAGACTCCGCGTTCCTGTTCTTTCAGGCCCAAGGCTCCGTGTTCCTGTTCTCTCAGGACCAAGACTCCGTGTTCCTGTTCTCTCAGGACCAAGACTCCGTGTTCCTGTTCTCTCAGGACCGAGACTCCGTGTTCCTGTTCTCTCAGGACCGAGACTCCGTGTTCCTGTTCTCTCAGGACCAAGGCTCCGTGTTCCTGTTCTCTCAGGACCAAGGCTCCGTGTTCCTTTTCTCTCAGGACCAAGGCTCCGTGTTCCTGTACTCTCAGTACCAAGGCTCCGTGTTCCTGTTCTCTCAGGACCAAGGCTCCGTGTTCCTTTTCTCTCAGGACCAAGGCTCCGTGTTCCTGTACTCTCAGTACCAAGGCTCCGTGTTCCTGTTCTCTCAGGACCAAGGCGCCGTGTTCCTGTACTCTCAGGACCAAGGCTCCGTGTTCCTGTTCTCTCAGGACCAAGGCTCCGTGTTCCTGTTCTCTCAGGACCGAGACTCCGTGTTCCTGTACTCTCAGGACCAAGGCTCCGTGTTCCTGTTCTCTCAGGACCAAGGCTCCGTGTTCCTGTTCTCTGAGGACCAAGACTCCATGTTCCTTTTCTCTCAGGGCCAAGGCTCTGTGTTCCTGTTCACTCAGGACCGAGACTCCGTGTTCCTGTTATCTCAGGACCAAGACGCCGTGTTCCTTTTCTCTCAGGGCCAAGGCTCTGTGTTCCTGTTCACTCAGGACCAAGACTCCATGTTCCTTTTCTCTCAGGGCCAAGGCTCTGTGTTCCTGTTCACTCAGGACCGAGACTCCGTGTTCCTGTTCTCTCAGGACCAAGACGCCGTGTTCCTTTTCTCTCAGGGCCAAGGCTCTGTGTTCCTGTTCACTCAGGACCGAGGCTCTGTGTTCCTGTTCACTCAGGACCAAGGCTCCGTGTTCCTGTTCACTCAGGACCGAGACTCCGTGTTCCTGTTCTCTCAGGACCGAGACTCCATGTTCCTGTTCTCTCAGGACCAAGGCTCCGTGTTCCTGTTCTCTCAGGACCAAGGCTCCGTGTTCCTGTTCTCTCAGGACCAAGGCTCCGTGTTCCTGTTCTCTCAGGACCAAGACGCCGTGTTCCTTTTCTCTCAGGGCCAAGGCTCTGTGTTCCTGTTCACTCAGGACCAAGACTCCATGTTCCTTTTCTCTCAGGGCCAAGGCTCTGTGTTCCTGTTCACTCAGGACCGAGACTCCGTGTTCCTGTTCTCTCAGGACCAAGACGCCGTGTTCCTTTTCTCTCAGGGCCAAGGCTCTGTGTTCCTGTTCACTCAGGACCGAGGCTCTGTGTTCCTGTTCACTCAGGACTAAGGCTCCGTGTTCCTGTTCACTCAGGACCGAGACTCCGTGTTCCTGTTCTCTCAGGACCGAGACTCCATGTTCCTGTTCTCTCAGGACCAAGGCTCCGTGTTCCTGTTCTCTCAGGACCAAGGCTCCGTGTTCCTGTTCTCTCAGGACCAAGGCTCCGTGTTCCTGTTCTCTCAGGACCAAGGCTCCGTGTTCCTGTTCTCTCAGGACCAAGACTCTGTGTTCCTGTCTCTCTCTAGTCCAAGGCTCTGTGGTCCTGTCTCTCTCTAGACCACGACTCCGTGTTCCTATTCTTTCACGACCAAGACTCCATGTTTCTGTTCTCTCAGGCCCAAGACTCCGCGTTCCTGTTCTTTCAGGCCCAAGGCTCCGTGTTCCTGTTCTCTCAGGACCAAGTCTCCGTGTTCCTGTTCTCTCTGGACCAAGACTCCATGTTCCTGTTCTCTCGGGACCAAGACTCCGTGTTCCTGTTCTCTCAGGACCAAGATTCCATGTTCCTGTTCTCTCAGGACTAAGACTCCATGTTCATGTTCTCTCAGGACCAAGGCTCCGTGTTCCTGTTCTCTCAGGACCAAGACTCCATGTTCCTGTTCTCTCAGGACCAAGACTCCATGTTCCTTTTCTCTCAGGGCCAAGACTCCGTGTTCCTGTTCTCTCAGGGCCAAGGCTCCGTGTTCCTGTTCACTCAGGACCAAGGCTCCGTGTTCCTGTTCACTCAGGACCAAGACTCCAGATTCCTGTTCTCTCAGGACCAAGACTCTGTGTTCCTGTCTCTCTCTAGTCCAAGGCTCTGTGGTCCTGTCTCTCTCTAGACCAAGACTCCGTGTTCCTATTCTTTCAGGACCAAGACTCCATGTTTCTGTTCTCTCAGGCCCAAGACTCCGCGTTCCTGTTCTTTCAGGCCCAAGGCTCCGTGTTCCTGTTCTCTCAGGACCAAGACTCCGTGTTCCTGTTCTCTCAGGACCAAGACTCCGTGTTCCTGTTCTCTCAGGACCGAGACTCCGTGTTCCTGTTCTCTCAGGACCGAGACTCCGTGTTCCTGTTCTCTCAGGACCAAGGCTCCGTGTTCCTGTTCTCTCAGGACCAAGGCTCCGTGTTCCTTTTCTCTCAGGACCAAGGCTCCGTGTTCCTGTACTCTCAGTACCAAGGCTCCGTGTTCCTGTTCTCTCAGGACCAAGGCTCCGTGTTCCTTTTCTCTCAGGACCAAGGCTCCGTGTTCCTGTACTCTCAGTACCAAGGCTCCGTGTTCCTGTTCTCTCAGGACCAAGGCGCCGTGTTCCTGTACTCTCAGGACCAAGGCTCCGTGTTCCTGTTCTCTCAGGACCAAGGCTCCGTGTTCCTGTTCTCTCAGGACCGAGACTCCGTGTTCCTGTACTCTCAGGACCAAGGCTCCGTGTTCCTGTTCTCTCAGGACCAAGGCTCCGTGTTCCTGTTCTCTGAGGACCAAGACTCCATGTTCCTTTTCTCTCAGGGCCAAGGCTCTGTGTTCCTGTTCACTCAGGACCGAGACTCCGTGTTCCTGTTATCTCAGGACCAAGACGCCGTGTTCCTTTTCTCTCAGGGCCAAGGCTCTGTGTTCCTGTTCACTCAGGACCAAGACTCCATGTTCCTTTTCTCTCAGGGCCAAGGCTCTGTGTTCCTGTTCACTCAGGACCGAGACTCCGTGTTCCTGTTCTCTCAGGACCAAGACGCCGTGTTCCTTTTCTCTCAGGGCCAAGGCTCTGTGTTCCTGTTCACTCAGGACCGAGGCTCTGTGTTCCTGTTCACTCAGGACCAAGGCTCCGTGTTCCTGTTCACTCAGGACCGAGACTCCGTGTTCCTGTTCTCTCAGGACCGAGACTCCATGTTCCTGTTCTCTCAGGACCAAGGCTCCGTGTTCCTGTTCTCTCAGGACCAAGGCTCCGTGTTCCTGTTCTCTCAGGACCAAGGCTCCGTGTTCCTGTTCTCTCAGGACCAAGGCTCCGTGTTCCTGTTCTCTCAGGACCAAGACTCTGTGTTCCTGTCTCTCTCTAGTCCAAGGCTCTGTGGTCCTGTCTCTCTCTAGACCAAGACTCCGTGTTCCTATTCTTTCACGACCAAGACTCCATGTTTCTGTTCTCTCAGGCCCAAGACTCCGCGTTCCTGTTCTTTCAGGCCCAAGACTCCATGTTTCTGTTCTCTCAGGACCAAGTCTCCGTGTTCCTGTTCTCTCTGGACCAAGACTCCATGTTCCTGTTCTCTCGGGACCAAGACTCCGTGTTCCTGTTCTCTCAGGACCAAGATTCCATGTTCCTGTTCTCTCAGGACTAAGACTCCATGTTCATGTTCTCTCAGGACCAAGGCTCCGTGTTCCTGTTCTCTCAGGACCAAGATTCCACGTTCCTGTTCTCTCAGGACCAAGACTCCATGTTCCTGTTCTCTCAGGACCAAGACTCCATGTTCCTTTTCTCTCAGGACCAAGGCTCCGTGTTCCTGTTCTCTCAGGACCAAGATTCCAAGTTCCTGTTCTCTCAGGACCAAGACTCCATGTTCCTGTTCTCTCAGGACCAAGACTCCATGTTCCTTTTCTCTCAGGGCCAAGACTCCGTGTTCCTGTTCACTCAGGACCAAGGCTCCGTGTTCCTGTTCACTCAGGACCAAGACTCCAGATTCCTGTTCTCTCAGGACCAAGACTCTGTGTTCCTGTCTCTCTCTAGTCCAAGGCTCTGTGGTCCTGTCTCTCTCTAGACCAAGACTCCGTGTTCCTATTCTTTCAGGACCAAGACTCCATGTTTCTGTTCTCTCAGGCCCAAGACTCCGCGTTCCTGTCCTTTCAGGCCCAAGGCTCCGTGTTCCTGTTCTCTCAGGACCAAGACTCCGTGTTCCTGTTCTCTCAGGACCAAGACTCCGTGTTCCTGTTCTCTCAGGACCGAGACACCGTGTTCCTGTTCTCTCAGGACCGAGACTCCGTGTTCCTGTTCTCTCAGGACCGAGACTCCGTGTTCCTGTTCTCTCAGGACCAAGGCTCCGTGTTCCTGTTCTCTCAGGACCAAGGCTCCGTGTTCCTGTTCTCTCAGGACCGAGACTCCGTGTTCCTGTTCTCTCAGGGCCAAGACTCCGTGTTCCTGTTCACTCAGGACCAAGGCTCCGTGTTCCTGTTCACTCAGGACCAAGACTCCAGATTCCTGTTCTCTCAGGACCAAGACTCTGTGTTCCTGTCTCTCTCTAGTCCAAGGCTCTGTGGTCCTGTCTCTCTCTAGACCAAGACTCCGTGTTCCTATTCTTTCAGGACCAAGACTCCATGTTTCTGTTCTCTCAGGCCCAAGACTCCGCGTTCCTGTCCTTTCAGGCCCAAGGCTCCGTGTTCCTGTTCTCTCAGGACCAAGACTCCGTGTTCCTGTTCTCTCAGGACCAAGACTCCGTGTTCCTGTTCTCTCAGGACCGAGACACCGTGTTCCTGTTCTCTCAGGACCGAGACTCCGTGTTCCTGTTCTCTCAGGACCGAGACTCCGTGTTCCTGTTCTCTCAGGACCAAGGCTCCGTGTTCCTGTTCTCTCAGGACCAAGGCTCCGTGTTCCTTTTCTCTCAGGACCAAGGCTCCGTGTTCCTGTACTCTCAGTACCAAGGCTCCGTGTTCCTGTTCTCTCAGGACCAAGGCTCCGTGTTCCTGTTCTCTCAGGACCAAGACTCCGTGTTCCTGTTCTCTCAGGACCTAGGCTCCGTGTTCCTGTTCTCTGAGGACCAAGACTCCATGTTCCTTTTCTCTCAGGGCCAAGGCTCTGTGTTCCTGTTCACTCAGGACCGAGACTCCGTGTTCCTGTTCTCTCAGGACCAAGACGCCGTGTTCCTTTTCTCTCAGGGCCAAGGCTCTGTGTTCCTGTTCACTCAGGACCGAGGCTCTGTGTTCCTGTTCACTCAGGACCAAGGCTCCGTGTTCCTGTTCACTCAGGACCGAGACTCCGTGTTCCTGTTCTCTCAGGACCGAGACTCCATGTTCCTGTTCTCTCAGGACCAAGGCTCCGTGTTCCTGTTCTCTCAGGACCAAGGCTCCGTGTTCCTGTTCTCTCAGGACCAAGGCTCCGTGTTCCTGTTCTCTCAGGACCAAGGCTCCGTGTTCCTGTTCTCTCAGGACCAAGACTCTGTGTTCCTGTCTCTCTCTAGTCCAAGGCTCTGTGGTCCTGTCTCTCTCTAGACCAAGACTCCGTGTTCCTATTCTTTCACGACCAAGACTCCATGTTTCTGTTCTCTCAGGCCCAAGACTCCGCGTTCCTGTTCTTTCAGGCCCAAGGCTCCGTGTTCCTGTTCTCTCAGGACCAAGTCTCCGTGTTCCTGTTCTCTCTGGACCAAGACTCCATGTTCCTGTTCTCTCGGGACCAAGACTCCGTGTTCCTGTTCTCTCAGGACCAAGATTCCATGTTCCTGTTCTCTCAGGACTAAGACTCCATGTTCATGTTCTCTCAGGACCAAGGCTCCGTGTTCCTGTTCTCTCAGGACCAAGATTCCACGTTCCTGTTCTCTCAGGACCAAGACTCCATGTTCCTGTTCTCTCAGGACCAAGACTCCATGTTCCTTTTCTCTCAGGACCAAGGCTCCGTGTTCCTGTTCTCTCAGGACCAAGATTCCAAGTTCCTGTTCTCTCAGGACCAAGACTCCATGTTCCTGTTCTCTCAGGACCAAGACTCCATGTTCCTTTTCTCTCAGGGCCAAGACTCCGTGTTCCTGTTCACTCAGGACCAAGGCTCCGTGTTCCTGTTCACTCAGGACCAAGACTCCAGATTCCTGTTCTCTCAGGACCAAGACTCTGTGTTCCTGTCTCTCTCTAGTCCAAGGCTCTGTGGTCCTGTCTCTCTCTAGACCAAGACTCCGTGTTCCTATTCTTTCAGGACCAAGACTCCATGTTTCTGTTCTCTCAGGCCCAAGACTCCGCGTTCCTGTCCTTTCAGGCCCAAGGCTCCGTGTTCCTGTTCTCTCAGGACCAAGACTCCGTGTTCCTGTTCTCTCAGGACCAAGACTCCGTGTTCCTGTTCTCTCAGGACCGAGACTCCGTGTTCCTGTTCTCTCAGGACCGAGACTCCGTGTTCCTGTTCTCTCAGGACCAAGGCTCCGTGTTCCTGTTCTCTCAGGACCAAGGCTCCGTGTTCCTTTTCTCTCAGGACCAAGGCTCCGTGTTCCTGTACTCTCAGTACCAAGGCTCCGTGTTCCTGTTCTCTCAGGACCAAGGCTCCGTGTTCCTTTTCTCTCAGGACCAAGGCTCCGTGTTCCTGTACTCTCAGTACCAAGGCTCCGTGTTCCTGTTCTCTCAGGACCAAGGCTCCGTGTTCCTTTTCTCTCAGGACCAAGGCTCCGTGTTCCTGTTCTCTCAGGACCTAGGCTCCGTGTTCCTGTTCTCTGAGGACCAAGACTCCATGTTCCTTTTCTCTCAGGGCCAAGGCTCTGTGTTCCTGTTCACTCAGGACCGAGACTCCGTGTTCCTGTTACCTCAGGACCAAGACGCCGTGTTCCTTTTCTCTCAGGGCCAAGGCTCTGTGTTCCTGTTCACTCAGGACCAAGACTCCATGTTCCTTTTCTCTCAGGGCCAAGGCTCTGTGTTCCTGTTCACTCAGGACCGAGACTCCGTGTTCCTGTTCTCTCAGGACCAAGACGCCGTGTTCCTTTTCTCTCAGGGCCAAGGCTCTGTGTTCCTGTTCACTCAGGACCGAGGCTCTGTGTTCCTGTTCACTCAGGACCAAGGCTCCGTGTTCCTGTTCACTCAGGACCGAGACTCCGTGTTCCTGTTCTCTCAGGACCGAGACTCCATGTTCCTGTTCTCTCAGGACCAAGGCTCCGTGTTCCTGTTCTCTCAGGACCAAGGCTCCGTGTTCCTGTTCTCTCAGGACCAAGGCTCCGTGTTCCTGTTCTCTCAGGACCAAGGCTCCGTGTTCCTGTCTCTCTCTAGTCCAAGGCTCTGTGGTCCTGTCTCTCTCTAGACCAAGACTCCGTGTTCCTATTCTTTCAGGACCAAGACTCCATGTTTCTGTTCTCTCAGGCCCAAGACTCCGCGTTCCTGTTCTTTCAGGCCCAAGGCTCCGTGTTCCTGTTCTCTCAGGACCAAGTCTCCGTGTTCCTGTTCTCTCTGGACCAAGACTCCATGTTCCTGTTCTCTCGGGACCAAGACTCCGTGTTCCTGTTCTCTCAGGACCAAGATTCCATGTTCCTGTTCTCTCAGGACTAAGACTCCATGTTCATGTTCTCTCAGGACCAAGGCTCCGTGTTCCTGTTCTCTCAGGACCAAGATTCCACGTTCCTGTTCTCTCAGGACCAAGACTCCATGTTCCTGTTCTCTCAGGACCAAGACTCCATGTTCCTTTTCTCTCAGGACCAAGGCTCCGTGTTCCTGTTCTCTCAGGACCAAGATTCCACGTTCCTGTTCTCTCAGGACCAAGACTCCATGTTCCTGTTCTCTCAGGACCAAGACTCCATGTTCCTTTTCTCTCAGGGCCAAGACTCCGTGTTCCTGTTCTCTCAGGGCCAAGGCTCCGTGTTCCTGTTCACTCAGGACCAAGGCTCCGTGTTCCTGTTCACTCAGGACCGAGGCTCCGTGTTCCTGTTCTCTCAGGACCAAGGCTCCGTGTTCCTGTTCTCTCAGGACCAAGGCTCCGTGTTCCTGTTCTCTCAGGACCAAGGCTCCGTGTTCCTGTTCTCTCAGGACCAAGACTCTGTGTTCCTGTCTCTCTCTAGTCCAAGGCTCTGTGGTCCTGTCTCTCTCTAGACCAAGACTCCGTGTTCCTATTCTTTCAGGACCAAGACTCCATGTTTCTGTTCTCTCAGGCCCAAGACTCCGCGTTCCTGTTCTTTCAGGCCCAAGGCTCCGTGTTCCTGTTCTCTCAGGACCAAGTCTCCGTGTTCCTGTTCTCTCAGGACCAAGACTCCATGTTCCTTTTCTCTCAGGTCCAAGACTCCGTGTTCCTGTTCTCTCAGGACCAAGACGCCGTGTTCCTGTTCTCTCAGGACCAAGACTCCGTGTTCCTGTTCTCTCAGGACCTAGACTCCGTGTTCCTGTTCTCTCAGGACCAAGGCTCTGTGTTCCTGTTCACTCAGGACCGAGGCTGGGTGTTCCTGTTCTCTCAGGACCTAGACTCCGTGTTCCTGTTCTCTCAGGACCAAGACTCCAGGTTTCTGTTCTCTCATGTCCAAGACTCCAGGTTCCTGTTCTCTCATGTCCAAGGCTCCGTGTTCCTGTTGTCTCAGGACCAATTCACCATGTTCATTTTCTCTCAGGACCAAGACTCCGTATTCCTGTTCTCTCAGGACCAAGACGCCTTGTTCCTGTTCTCTCAGGACCTGGAGTCCGTGTTCCTGTTCTCTCAGGACCAAGACTCCAGATTCCTGTTCTCTCAGGACCAAGACTCTGTGTTCCTGTCTCTCTCTAGTCCAAGGCTCTGTGGTCCTGTCTCTCTCTAGACCAAGACTCCGTGTTCCTATTCTTTCAGGACCAAGACTCCATGTTTCTGTTCTCTCAGGCCCAAGACTCCGCGTTCCTGTTCTTTCAGGCCCAAGGCTCCGTGTTCCTGTTCTCTCAGGACCAAGACTCCGTGTTCCTGTTCTCTCAGGACCAAGACTCCGTGTTCCTGTTCACTCAGGACCGAGACTCCGTGTTCCTGTTCTCTCAGGACCGAGACTCCGTGTTCCTGTTCTCTCAGGACCGAGACTCCGTGTTCCTGTTCTCTCAGGACCAAGGCTCCGTGTTCCTGTTCTCTCAGGACCAAGGCGCCGTGTTCCTTTTCTCTCAGGACCAAGTCTCCGTGTTCCTGTACTCTCAGTACCAAGGCTCCGTGTTCCTTTTCTCTCAGGACCAAGGCTCCGTGTTCCTGTACTCTCAGTACCAAGGCTCCGTGTTCCTGTTCTCTCAGGACCAAGGCTCCGTGTTCCTTTTCTCTCAGGGCCAAGGCTCCGTGTTCCTGTACTCTCAGTACCAAGGCTCCGTGTTCCTGTTCACTCAGGACCAAGGCTCCGTGTTCTGTTCACTCAGGACCAAGGCTCCGTGTTCCTGTTCTCTGAGGACCAAGACTCCGTGTTCCTGTTCTCTGAGGACCAAGACTCCATGTTCCTTTTCTCTCAGGGCCAAGGCTCTGTGTTCCTGTTCACTCAGGACCGAGACTCCGTGTTCCTGTTATCTCAGGACCAAGACGCCGTGTTCCTTTTCTCTCAGGGCCAAGGCTCTGTGTTCCTGTTCACTCAGGAGCAAGACTCCGTGTTCCTTTTCTCTCAGGGCCAAGGCTCTGTGTTCCTGTTCACTCAGGACCAAGGCTCCGTGTTCCTGTTCACTCAGGACCGAGACTCCGTGTTCCTGTTCTCTCAGGACCGAGACTCCATGTTCCTGTTCTCTCAGGACCAAGGCTCCGTGTTCCTGTTCTCTCAGGACCAAGGCTCCGTGTTCCTGTTCTCTCAGGACCAAGGCTCCGTGTTCCTGTTCTCTCAGGACCAAGGCTCCGTGTTCCTGTTCTCTCAGGACCAAGACTCTGTGTTCCTGTCTCTCTCTAGTCCAAGGCTCTGTGGTCCTGTCTCTCTCTAGACCAAGACTCCGTGTTCCTATTCTTTCAGGACCAAGACTCCATGTTTCTGTTCTCTCAGGCCCAAGACTCCGCGTTCCTGTTCTTTCAGGCCCAAGGCTCCGTGTTCCTGTTCTCTCAGGACCAAGTCTCCGTGTTCCTGTTCTCTCTGGACCAAGACTCCATGTTCCTGTTCTCTCGGGACCAAGTCTCCGTGTTCCTGTTCTCTCAGGACCAAGATTCCATGTTCCTGTTCTCTCAGGACTAAGACTCCATGTTCATGTTCTCTCAGGACCAAGGCTCCGTGTTCCTGTTCTCTCAGGACCAAGACTCCGTGTTCCTGTTCTCTCAGGACCAAGACTCCATGTTCCTGTTCTCTCAGGACCAAGGCTCCGTGTTCCTGTTCTCTCAGGGCCAAGGCTCTGTGTTCCTGTTCACTCAGGACCGAGACTCCGTGTTCCTGTTCTCTCAGGACCAAGGCTCCGTGTTCCTTTTCTCTCAGGGCCAAGGCTCTGTGTTCCTGTTCACTCAGGACCGAGACTCCGTGTTCCTGTTCTCTCAGGACCAAGGCTCCGTGTTCCTGTTCACTCAGGACCGAGACTCCGTGTTCCTGTTCTCTCAGGACCAATGCTCCGTGTTCCTGTTCTCTCAGGAACTAGACTCCGTGTTCCTGTTCTCTCAGGACCAATGCTCCGTGCTCCTGTTCTCTCAGGACCAAGACTCCGTGTTCCTTTTCTCTCAGGGCCAAGGCTCGGTGTTCTGTTCTCTCAGGCCCAAGACTCCGTGTTCCTGTTCTCTTAGGACCAAGACTCCGTGTTCCTGTTCTCTCAGGACCAAGACTCCGTGTTCCTGTTCTCTCAGGACCAAGATTCCATGTTTCTGTTCTCTCAGGACCAAGGCTCCGTGTTCCTGTACTCTCAGGACCAAGACTCCATGTTCTCTGTTCTCTCAGGACCAAGACTCCGTGTTCCTGTTCTCTGAGGATCGAGACTCCGTGTTCCTGTTCTCTCAGGACCAAGACTCCATGTTCCTGTTCTCTCAGGACCAAGACTCCGTGTTCCTGTTCTCTCAGGACCAAGACTCCGTGTTCCTGTACTCTCAGGACCAAGACTCCGTGTTCCTGTTCTCTCAGGATCGAGACTCCGTGTTCCTGTTCTCTCAGGACCAAGGCTCCGTGTTCCTGTTCTCTCAGAACCAAGATTCCATGTTCCTGTTCTCTCAGGACCAAGGCTCCGTGTTCCTGTTCTCTCAGGACCAAGAATCTGTGTTCCTGTTCTCTCAGGACCAAGGCTCTCTGTTCCTGTTCACTCAGGACCAAGACTCCGTGTTCCTTTTCTCTCAGGACCAAGACTCCATGTTCCTGTTCTCTCAGGACGAAGACTCCGTGTTCCTGTTCTCTCAGGACCAAGACTCCGTGTTCCTTTTCTCTCAGGACCAAGACTCCGTGTTCCTGTTCTCTCAGGACCAAGACTCCGTGTTCCTGTTCTCTCAGGACCGACTCCGTGTTCCTGTTCTCTCAGGACCAATGCTCCGTGTTCCTGTTCTCTCAGGAACTAGACTCCGTGTTCCTGTTCTCTCAGGACCAATGCTCCGTGCTCCTGTTCTCTCAGGACCAAGACTCCGTGTTCCTTTTCTCTCAGGGCCAAGGCTCGGTGTTCTGTTCTCTCAGGCCCAAGACTCCGTGTTCCTGTTCTCTCAGGACCAAGACTCCGTGTTCCTGTTCTCTCAGGACCAAGACTCCGTGTTCCTGTTCTCTCAGGACCAAGATTCCATGTTTCTGTTCTCTCAGGACCAAGGCTCCGTGTTCCTGTACTCTCAGGACCAAGACTCCATGTTCTCTGTTCTCTCAGGACCAAGACTCCGTGTTCCTGTTCTCTGAGGATCGAGACTCCGTGTTCCTGTTCTCTCAGGACCAAGACTCCATGTTCCTGTTCTCTCAGGACCAAGACTCCGTGTTCCTGTTCTCTCAGGACCAAGACTCCGTGTTCCTGTACTCTCAGGACCAAGACTCCGTGTTCCTGTTCTCTCAGGATCGAGACTCCGTGTTCCTGTTCTCTCAGGACCAAGGCTCCGTGTTCCTGTTCTCTCAGAACCAAGATTCCATGTTCCTGTTCTCTCAGGACCAAGGCTCCGTGTTCCTGTTCTCTCAGGACCAAGAATCTGTGTTCCTGTTCTCTCAGGACCAAGGCTCTCTGTTCCTGTTCACTCAGGACCAAGACTCCGTGTTCCTTTTCTCTCAGGACCAAGACTCCGTGTTCCTGTTCTCTCAGGACCAAGACTCCGTGTTCCTGTTCTCTCAGGACCAAGACTCCGTGTTCCTTTTCTCTCAGGACCAAGACTCCGTGTTCCTGTTCTCTCAGGACCAAGACTCCGTGTTCCTGTTCTCTCAGGACCAAGACTCCGTGTTCCTGTTCTCTCAGGACCAAGACTCCGTCTTCCTGTTCTCTCAGGACCAAGACTCCGTGTTCCTATTCTCTCAGGACCAAGACGCCGTGTTCCTGTTCTCTCAGGACCAAGACTCCGTATTCCTGTTCTCTCAGGACCGAGGCTCTGTGTTCCTGTTCACTCAGGACCGAGGCTCCGTGTTCCTGTTCTCTCAGGACCAAGACTCCAGGTTCCTGTTCTCTCAGGACCAAGACTCCAGGTTCCTGTTCTCTCAGGACCAAGACTCCGTGTTCCTGTTCTCTCAGGACCAAGACTCCAGGTTCCTGTTCTCTCAGGACCAAGGCTCTGTGTTCCTGTTCTCTCAGGACCAAGACGCCGTGTTCCTGTTCTCTCAGGACCAAGACTCCGTATTCCTGTTCTCTCAGGACCAAGACTCCGTGTTCCTGTTCTCTCAGGACCAAGACTCCGTGTTCCTGTTCTCTCAGGACCAAGACTCCGTGTTCCTGTTCTCTCAGGACCAAGACTCCGTGTTCCTCTTCTCTCAGGACGAAATCAAGGGTTTGGGGTCTCTTCCTGTCCTTGTGCCTTGCCCAGCCCAGGACATCCTCGAGGAATCCAAGCCTCGTCTAGTCCTCAGCCAAGCCTCGAGGAACCAATGCCTCTTCTAGTCCTCAGACAAGCCTCGAGGAACCGAATCCTCTTCTAGTCCTCAGACAAGCCTCGAGGAACCGAAGCCTTGCCTAGTCCTCAGCCAAGCCTCGAGGAACCCAAGCCTCGCATAGTCCTCAGTCAAGCCTCGAGGAACCGAAGCCTTGCCTAGTCCTCAGCCAAGCCTCGAGGAACCCAGGCCTCACATAGTCCTCAGCCGAGCCTCGAGGAACGGAAGCTTCACCTAGTCCTCAGCCAAGCCTCGAGGAACTCAAGCCTCGTCTAGTCCTCAGCCAAGCCTCAAGGAACCGAAGCCTCGTCTAGTCCTGCAGCCGAGCCTCGAGGAACTCAAGCCTCGTCTAGTCCTCAGCCGAGCCTCGAGGAACCGAAGCCTCGCCTAGTCCTGCAGCCAAGCCTTGAGGAACTCAAGCCATGTCCAATCCTGTAGCCACATCATGCCCTCACCTAGTTCTGGGGTCTGAGTCCGAGTCAAGACCCAGGTTCTGGGTGCTTGTCCAGTCTCTGGCTCGGGGTCCAAGCCCAGGCTCCTGGTTCCCAGTTCCTTTTCCTGGTCCCGCTTTCCTAGCCAAAGTCCTAGCCCAAGTCTGTGTCCTGTCCCATCCCTAACTCTCCAGTCCAATTCCTAGTACTTCAGTGTCTGTGTCTTACATTTGGGTCCGTTCCCAGTGCCCACTTTATGATGGGCAGAGATATTAAAAATGTCAGTATCTACGGGTGAGGTGCTGGAGCATTGGAGGATTGCTCATGTTGTTCTGTTGTTTAAAAAAGACTCTAAAGGTAATCCAGGAAATGATAGGCCAGTAAGTTTGACATCGGTAGTAGGTAAATTATTGGAAGGAGTACCAAGAGATAGGATCTACAAGTATTTGGATAGACAGGGACTTATTAGGGAGAGTCAACATGGCTTTGTGCATGGTAGGTCATGTTTAACCAATCTATTAGAGTTTTTTGAGGAGATTACCAGTAAAGTGGATGAAGGGAAGGCAGTGGATGTTGTCTACTTGGACTTCAGTAAAGCCTTTGACAGGATCCTACATGGGAGGTTAGTTAGGAAGATTCAGTCGCTAGGTATACATGGTAAGGTAGTAAATTGGATTAGGTTGCTCAACCCAGATAATTGTGAAGTGGTTTATTTTAGTAGGTTACATTTGAAGACATAATATAATATTAATGGTAAGACTCTTGGTAGTGTGGAGGACCTGAGAGATGTCCACTGGACACTCAAAGCTCAAAGCTGCTGTGCAGGTTGACTCTGTGGTTAAGAAAGTGTATGGTATGTTGGCATTCATCAACTGCTGGGATTGAGTTCAAGCGCCGTGAGGTAATGCTACAGCTATGTAGAACCTGGTCAGACCCCACTTGGAGTACTGTGCTCGGTTCTGATCACCTCACTACAGGAAGGATGTGGATAATATAGAGAGAGTGCAGAGGAGATTTACAAAGATGTTGTCTGGTTTGGAAGCCGTACCTTATGAGAAAAGGTTGAATGAACTTAGCCTCTGTGGTGATATCGCGTGTCAGAATGTGATTGGACAGAGTTCGGAGCATGTGCAGAAATGATGGAATGATCTAGAAAACATGGCTGTAAGAATCATGGTTTGCATGCTGTAAATAAAAGTTCTATTCTTCCAGAGCATGATTCTTTATAGCGGCCCATGCTAATATAACAAACACAACATGGTGTCAGAAGTCGGTCTGAAAGAATAATACGTTTCCGATCACAGAAGAGTTGAAGATAATCGAAGAAAAAAAAGAGCACGAATATATTAGAAAAAATAATGAAGCGATAACAAAACCGACAGAGAGCAAGATGTCATGTGATCGATGTGGGCTGCAGCACTGACCGCAAAAGTGTCCAGCGTATCAGAAAATGTGCAATGACAGTGGTAAGAGCAATCATTTTTCATGCTGTTCCAGAAGTAGAAAGGAAATAAAACACGTAAATGCAGTGCTTGAAAATGAACATGAGGAGTTTTATATCGATGTGCTTTGTGAAAACAAACAAAGTAAGAATGATTGGACTATTCCATTGCAAGTGAATCAAAACATTATTCTGTTTAAACTGGATACTGGAGCACAAGTAAATGTTCTTGCTGAATCTGAGTTTAATGCATTAAAGCCAAGACCAAAGTTACACCAGACAAATATAAAAGTGACTGGATATTAAGGGGCAGACATTCCAGTTAAAGGAACATGTGTGGTAAAAGTATGTGATGCATCTCAAGCAGGCTTAGGGGGCAGTATTACTCTGGAAACATGATAAGGAATGGCTACCAGTGGCATATGCATCTCGTTCTTTATCCGATCCAGAAACAAGGTATGCCCAAATTGAAAAAGAATTGTTCAGCAATTGTTTGCTTGTGAGAGATTTCATCAGTTTGTGTCAGGGCAATCTATGGACGTTGAAACTGATCATAAGCCTCAGATTACGTTGTTTAACAAACCTTCAAGTGACTGTCCTTTACGAATTCAGTGAATGATGATCAAATTGCAAAGATATGCATTGAATGTGTCGTACACACCTGGAAAATTCACATACATGGCTGACACACTTTCCAGAGCTGTGGATCCAACAACAACAGACAGTCACAGGGACGCTGTTGATGTTCAGGCATTTGTTAATATGATCATAGAGACTGTACCTGTTGCTCCCGAAAAGATGGAACTGCTGCGTCTTGAGACAGAGAAGGACAAGATTCTCAGTCAGGTAATACAAGTAGTGATGGATGGATGGCCAGATAATAGCAAGACTGTATCTCGGAAGTACAAGAATATTGGAACCACAGATCAGAACTGTCTGTTGCGGATGGGATATTGTACAAAGGCAGCAGAATTGTGATTCCTAAAAGTCTCTGAAAAGAAATGCTTGGGAAAATTCATGAAGGCCACCTAGGTATTGAGAAGTGTAAGAGAAGGGTGCGGGAAGTGATGTTTTGGCCCAATAAATTGCAGAATTGGTGTCTTCTTGTCAAATATACCTTAAATACCAACTAAACAACCCTAAGGAGCCACTGCATCCACATCCTAGTCCTCAGAGACCTGATCAGGAGGTAGGTGTTGATCTGTTTGTAACTGACAACAAAGATTATCTATTAATAACAGATTACTACTCCTTATATCCTGAAGTGTGTGGTCTGAGCAGAACAACTGCAGAGAATGTAATTACCTGCATGGAATCAGTTTTTTCCAGGCATGGTGTACCTGATGAAGTTTTCACAGACAATGGTCCACAATATAATGGTGAGTGCATGAGACATTTTGCTCAGGAATGGGGCTTTGTTCATACAACATCTAGTCCATTTTTCCCTCAGTCCAATTGATTAGTTGAGAAGTCAGTAGGAATTATCAAGAAACTGATGCACAAAGCAAAAGATAGTGGAGACAATTTTTATAAAGCTTTGTTAGCTTATCGCAATACTCCACTTGAATGTGGGTTTTCACCTGCTCAGCTCTTGATGGATGCTGTTTGAGGTCCAATCTGCCAATAAATGAGAGCCTTCTGAGAAAAGAAGGAGGTGAACAAGTGAAAAGATGAACAGAAAGCAAAGCAGGAAACACACTTTGACAGATGTTCTCATCCATTCCCTGAACTGCACCAAGGAGATGAAGTGAGGACACAAGACAAAGTGAACACATGGACACAGAAAGCTACAGTACTTGAAGCACAACCCAGATCATATGTGGTCCAAACAGAAGAAGGAGCAGTATCTAACAGGTCGGCCTCTACTATGCAAGGAAAATCACTTCAATATTTTTGTAAGAAATGTCTAACTTGAAGGTATT
Source organism: Hypanus sabinus (assembly GCF_030144855.1). Lineage (NCBI taxonomy): Eukaryota > Metazoa > Chordata > Chondrichthyes > Myliobatiformes > Dasyatidae > Hypanus > Hypanus sabinus. The sequence continues at coordinate 2,289,581 of NC_082712.1, forward strand.
ATAAGTGTGAATATGAAAGAGAGTATTTATCAACTAATTGTTCAAAAGACATCAGTCTATCTTCTTTAAATAGATCCATAAAGAATTAATACCTTTATTTTTCCAAAATAAAAGGGTTCTATTGGAAGAACTTATAATTTATTATTACAATGGGATAAGTGCCCCTTTTTAAGATTAAACAAGATTGGGAAAAGGAACTTAATTTGACTTTTATAACGGAGGACTGGATGCGGATCTTGAAGTTGGTTAACTCATCCTCGATTTGTGCTAGCCACTCATTGATTCAGTTTAAAATTGTACATCATTACCAGTTGATGAAGGAGAGATTGTCTAAAATCTTTCCTAATGTTGACAGTTATTGTGATAGATGTAAAACCGAGACAGCTACACTGACACACATAGTTTGGTCTTGTTCTATACTGGAACAGTTTTGGAAGTCAGTTTTTCTACAATTTCTAAACCACTTAAAATTAATTTACAGCCTAACAAATTAACTGTGCTCTTTGGAATAATACCTCAAAATATTTGTGGTATTTCTTTGTCTGACCAACATGTTATTGCGTTTGTTACATTGATACTAGGAGGGCCATTCTGTTGAAGTGGAAGGATACGTCGGCTCCCACTCTGTCACGATGGTTCTCTCAAGTGATGTTATGTCTTAGTTTGGAGAAAATTAGAAGTCGAACCTTCGAACCTATGTTTGATTTTGAGAAAAGATGGGGTCCATTTGCTCGTTACTACCATTTGAGTTAATTCATCGATTTCCTCCACGATCTAATTGTAAGTGTTGGTATTTTTTTGCTGGTGGTTCGATGTTTATCTTTAGAAGCTTTTTGTATGACGCAGGCTCCGGGGTTGAACACCTAATTGGGGGCTTTTTATTCTCACTTTCTTACTTTAGTAGGGTTTTTTCTTTTCTTCTCTATTTTTGTGTCACCATATTTTTTAGTCCTTAATATTGTTTTTTTCTCTTCTGAGACATTGGAAGTATTAACTTCGATGTACTCATGTTATTTTGTTTAATAATAATAAAAAGATTTGAAAAGAAAGAAGAAGGAACATTGTGAAGAAGAAATCACAAAGACCTCAAGAAAGAGACAACTTCAGAGTTTCAGTTAACTGATGCAGACCAGACAAAACACAGAAATAACAACAAAAAAAAGGACCATGTGAGAAAGTCTACTCGTGTTCGTAAATCCCCCCGGAGAGACTGATAGAGACATGTTAAATTATGTATTTGTTCTGATCAATGTTGCTAATTTTTTTTAAGGAAAGGAAGATGTGGTGATATCACGTGTCAGAATGTGATTGGACAGAGTTTGGAGCATGTGCAGAAATAATGGAATGTTCTAGAAAACATGGCTGTAAGAAATGTGGTTTGATTGCTGTAAATAAAAGTTCTATTCTTCCAGAACATGATTCTTTATTAGTAGCCTACGCTAATATAAAGAACACAACAGCCTCTTCTCCTTGGAGCGATGGAGGATGAGAGGTGACCTGATGGCAGTGTATAAGATGATGAGAGGCATTGATCGTCTGGATAGCCAGGGGCTTTTTCCCAGGGCTAAAATAGCTAACACGAGGGGATATAGCTTCAAAATGCTTGGAAGTTGGTACAAGGAGGATGTCAGAGGAAGTTTTACACACAGAGTGGTGGGTGCATGGAATACACTGCCAGTGCCAGTGGTAGAGGTGGATACAATAGGGTCTTTTAAGGGACTGTTAGATAGGCAAATGGAGCTTAGGAAAATAGAGGGCTATGCGGAGGGTAATTCTAGGGAGTTTCTAGAGTAGGTTACGTGGTAAGCACAACATTGTGGGCTGAAGGGCCAGTAATGAGCTGTAGATTTCTATGTTTTATGATGTAGCGCGTTCTGTAGAGATTGAAAAATTGTGTGTTGAATGTGGTGGAGAAAATGATTATAGTAAGTGTAGAGAAGGTATTAGGCCAAAATGTACTAATTGTGGTGGGGAACAGAGCTCTGCTTGTGAATGCTGTCCTGCATATTAGAAAGCTTTGAAAGTGTAGTGTCCTCGTTTCAAAATGAGCATATTATATGATAAACAAACATTTGTTACTTTCATGGCAGATGCGCTTAAATGTGCAGAACAAAATAAAAGCAGGATTTAAAATATAGAATCATAAAAACTGCAGAAAAGCATCCAAAGATGAAAGACTTGGCTTTATTAGGTGCTTTCCAAGGAGGGCGAATAACATTGAGACTTCAAAGAAGGGCTATTAATTGTTTTTAAAAATTATTTTCTTTTTATTTATTCTCTTTTTCATTGTTTGACAATGTAATGATATTAACCATTAGCAAATAGTGAGGAGATTTTAATGCTGATGGTCCTATGCGGGATTGTAGTGAGAAGGGTGGCGGAGGAAGACTTTCTGGGGGTGCTTGAGCGATGTTTGGAAGGCGGAGGTAAAGCTCCTCTCGCTGACCGACTGGAAGGGCAGATGGGAGCCGGAACCAAGGGACTGTCGGAAGGTGAAGAGGTGGCACCTTCGGGTGGCGGGGGGAAGGGTGTAGATGTGGCGACACCGGAAGTGGCTACGGCGTGGCGATGGTGATGGCGGTGGAGGTGCCGGGACCCGTCAGTCGGGTGAGGAGGAGACAGAGGGCCGGGGCGAGGGAGTTCGCACCACGAAGGGGTCACTTTGAGCCGGGGAACCAGGGAAACCGGGACTAGTGCGGGCGGGGGGGAAGTGTTCCGGGACGGTCAGCCCGTTGACGGGTCGGGACTGTGTGTGGTGGTGGGGGGAAAGAAATGGAACCGGGAGGAGAGTCGGGGGGGGGGTATTTGAGGAAGAGGAGCTGGGGCAGTGAGGTGAAGGGAGGCTGGGAGCAAAACTGGAAGGAACAGTGGGGCTAGGGAGGGAGACGGGGTCCGGGACTAGTCATTGGGGGAGGAGAAAGGGAGGGGGATAGTGTTAGTGGTGTAGAAGGGACCAAGGTCTGGGGTTGGAATGGGTTAGGACTGGGTGGGACCAGACAGTCGGCTGCAGGCTCTGGGGTGATAGATACTGGGGGAATGAATGAAGATGGAGTATGGTGGAGAGAGAGAAGTGAACGTAACATGGGTTGGCTCCAATCAGGGGAAGCATTGCAGAGTTGTTGAAATAAAATGGAATAATGTTGAGACCAGAGCCTGATGATCAAGCTACAGACAGGAAGTGGGCCACAAAGATGTAGGGGTATAGAGGCCAGGGGGGATCACATTGGTGGAGAGGGAAGGGGGTCACAGATGGGGAGGGGTGTGGGGTCAGAGGGGGTTACAGAGTTGGGACCAGAGTAATTGTAGATGGTGATGTGAGGTATCTGTACATGCTAATTGGATGTTCTTGCTCTCACAGGGAAGATGGACGAACAAGGAGCGAGTTCTGATCTTTTCCTCACGGGGGATTAGCTACCGGACACGACACCTAATGCAGGACTTGCGCACTCTGATGCCTCATGCTAAACCAGGTATCCAGATTCTGTGTGATCTCTGCTTGCCGTTTCATGTCTCTTACTGGCCAATCTTTGGATGTGGAGAGAGGATTCCCTGCTTCTCTTCAGTAAGCACAGTGCAGGTGACGCTTATGGGGGGAGAATGACCAGTCCAGTTTGCCTGACATGTAGTCATTCAAAGACTTGAATAGTTCTGCCCCAGTTGTGTTAGTTGGCAGCAGCAGTGCACACAACATATCCTCGTGCACATCGTCTTGAAATATATATCGCACATAAACCAGCAGTATCACCTTGTTGTCAATATCAGTAGACCCATCGACCTGGATGGCATACCATGGTGACTCGTTAAGCCGTTCCAACAGCTGTGCTTCGATGTCCTCCGCTATGTCATCGATTCTTGAAATTGTGGTAGCTGAAAGAGAAATCTGTGCCATCTTGTTAGCTGCAGCTTCTCCCAACAGTTCACGGCACATGTCCTTGGCAGCAGGCGGAATGAATTCTTCACCAACAATGAAAGTCTTCTTAGTCTTAGTAATATGGCTAGCCACTAAATAAGATGCTCTCAGAGCAGCAGCATTTGTGGAGGTGTTGGCACTCAGCACTTGCTTCTGTACTGCTTGCTCATGTTTTTTTCTGCTCAAAAAACTCAACAGGTTTGTCTTTAAGTGCAGGGTGCTTGGATTCGAGGTGCTGGAGCAGTTTTGAGGGCTTCATTCCCTCATTAGACAGCTTGTCGCCACATATCACACACGGGGCTTGGAACGTGCGAGTCACCGGTCGCATTAAAGCCATATTTTATGTACGACTTGTCGTATTTTCTGTTGAAGGAAGATTTTTTTTTGCAGTCTCAGCCTCAGCTGTCTGCATTATCACCATAGTTAGGCCTTTTATGTCCCCTACCACCTCTTCCAAAGAAACTCTCAAGCGACATTTGTTTTTTTACTCATCGAGTAGTTGTAGGTTAATGACCGACTGATATCCTCGTGTGTGTTTAAGTACAACAGTGGGTATGACGGAATGAGGAAAGGTGCAGCTGACTCATATTGTTTCATATTGCCAAATCATATCGTTTTCTTGCGGTCCAGTGAGAGGGTCCTTAATGATGGATGCTGCCTTTTTGAGGCATCGCCTTTTGAAGATGCCCTCAATGCCAGACAGGCGAGTGTCCATGATGGAGCTGGCGTGAGTTTGCAACTTTCTGCAGCATTTTTCCAGTCCTGTGTAGTGGCCCCTCCATAATGAATGGTGATTCAACCAGTCAGAATGCTCTTCATAGTAGAACTGGAATGAATGGAATTTATAGAGACACGTTGATTGTCTAGCCGAGGGTGAGATGGGGTTTAGGTGCTAAGAGATTGTGGTGAGTGATTGTTAATCAATGGGTTTCAATATGGTAAATAGCAGTAGACTTTTTTCACTGAGGGTGGGTGACTGCAACTAGAGGTCATGGATTAAGGTGAAATAGGAAATATTTAGGGGGAACCTGAGGGAGAGCTTCACTTGGAGGATGGTGAGAGTGCCAGGGGATGAAGGTTCAATTGCAACATTTAAGAGAGGTTTGGGAAAGTACATGGATGGGAGGAGTATGGAGGGCAGTGATCCCAGTGCAGACTGGTGAGTGTGGGCGGAAACCCGGGCTGGTGTGGTTGAGGGGTCTGTTCCTATTCTGCAGTGGCTCCGTTGCTCACTGTGCTTGCGCCTGTGGGAAAGGAAATTACTTTTGGCTCAATGTCTTTACTCGTGACCAAGGGGGCAGATATGAACTTCATCCCTCGGCAGCTCGTTCCACACTCTCATCAGCCAACTTCATCTCATTCTCAGAAATTGCCCTGAGGTTCCGAAGTTCAAAAGCTGGAAGTAAATTTATTATCAAACTACACACCAAATACAACCCTGAGATTCACTTTCCTGCAGACATTCACAAAAACAAAACACAACACAACAGAATCAGTGAAAGAGCACACCCAGCAGGACTTACAAACAAACGGTGCAAATAATAATGAAAATCGTGAACATGAGGCGAAGAATCCTGGAAACCGAGTCCAGAGGTTGTGGGGACAGTTCAGTGTTGGGGCGAGAGTCTGGTGGATGAGGGGTAATAACTGTTACTGGTCCAGCTGGACAGGTCTGGTTTTCCGGAGCATTTTGGCCAGTTGTGATTTTCCGAGGATTCCTGCCTGTGTCATTAATGTCAGCTCTCTCTTTCCAGACACCAAAATGGATCGCAAAGACAAGCTGTTTGTCATAAATGAGGTGAGTCAGCTCCAATGGCTGGAGAGGGGTGGGGAATGGGGTAAGTATCCAGCCCACTTTGGTCTGCCCCAGCCGGTGCCCACCTCTCTTCTGGCATCTCATGAGGGCTGTACTCTGGCAGACGGTGAGTGCAGGGTCACTGAAGACCCACTGTTGGATTTGGGGTCTCCCTCTTCACTGGTGGGTGTGCTGGTAGCCGCATTCTCCCTAGGCCACAGCTCTCTGGTGTTATCACTGGCCTCGTGGGGCTGGGTGGGTTATTCACTGCTGAGAGAGCAAGGTTCCCCATGGTCAGTGACAACGGCCATGCTGAGAGGGAGAAGGCCCTTTGGACTACAGTCTGAATTACACAAGCCGCTTTGTGCCGGTGCCAGTCTCCCCCCCCACCTCCATCGCTCGATGCCTTCTGGTGTCTGGCGCTCCGTGGAGCTTCTGTGTCCGGGATGGCCGTCCTCGCTGAGGTAGAAAGGTGTTGCTGCTGGGTGCTGTGGGCCAACCTCGCTGAGGTAGAAAGGAGTTGCTGCTGGGTGCTGTGGGCTGGTGTGACCAGGGCTGTCTGTTTCCACCCCCCAACAGATCTGTGAAATGAAGAACTGTAACAAATGCATCTACTTCGAAGCCAAGAAGAAGCAGGACCTCTACATGTGGTGAGTGACGGGAAGTATCGTGCTGCTTGAGTCTGGGTTTCTCGGTGTTCACGGGACTGGACACAGCCATCTGGGTTTCTCGGTGTTAACGGGACTGGACACAGCCGTCTGGGTTTCTCGGTGTTAACGGGACTGGACCCAGCCGTCTGGGTTTCTCGTTGTTAACGGGACTGGACACAGCCGTCTGGGTTTCTCGGTGTTAACGGGACTGGACACAGCCGTCAGGGTTTCTCGGTGTTAGCGGGACTGGACACAGCCGTCTGGGTTTCTCGGTGTTCACGGGACTGGACACAACCATCTGGGTTTCTCGGTGTTCACGGGACTGGACACAGCCGTCTGGGTTTCTCGGTGTTAACGGGACTGGACACAGCCGTCTGGGTTTCTCGGTGTTCATGGGACTGGACACAGCCGTCTGGGTTTCTCGGTGTTAACGGGACTGGACACAGCCGTCTGGGTTTCTCGGTGTTCACGGGACTGGACACAGCCGTCTGGGTTTCTCGGTGTTAACGGGACTGGACCCAGCCGTCTGGGTTTCTCGGTGTTAACGGGACTGGACCCAGCCGTCTGGGTTTCTTGTTGTTAACGGGACTGGACACAGCCGTCTGGGTTTCTCGGTGTTAACGGGACTGGACACAGCTGTCAGGGTTTCTCGGTGTTAGCGGGACTGGACACAGCCGTCTGGGTTTCTCGGTGTTCACGGGACTGGACACAACCGTCTGGGTTTCTCGGTGTTCACGGGACTGGACACAGCCGTCTGGGTTTCTCGGTGTTAACGGGACTGGACACAGCCGTCTGGGTTTCTCGGTGTTCATGGGACTGGACACAGCCGTCTGGGTTTCTCGGTGTTAACGGGACTGGACACAGCCGTCTGGGTTTCTCGGTGTTCACGGGACTGGACACAGCCGTCTGGGTTTCTCGGTGTTAACGGGACTGGACACAGCCGTCTGGGTTTCTCGGTGTTCACGGGACTGGACACAGCCGTCTGGGTTTCTCGGTGTTCACGGGACTGGACACAGCCGTCTGGGTTTCTCGGTGTTCACGGGACTGGACACTGTCTCCAGTCACCATCTGAGGGGGTAGGGATGACTCGGTGCAGGTGTGGTTTGGTCTGTGGGATAATTAAAGCATTTGGCAGTGTGACTTGGGAAAGTTACATTTGGGACAGAACCGGGTGTAGCTGAGTGAGCCGTTCTCCTGCAGGATTAGTGCCGCAGTCCGTACTTGGCCCTGATGGGTTTGGAAGTGGAAATTGAAGTTGATCAGATGGGTTCGACCCTCTGGAAGAAGTTCTGTAAGGAGTTGGGATTGCGTGTGAGAGTGTGGTTTGATACCCCGATATGTTAGGGCAGAGACAGATGACTGAACAATGCCTCTTATGTTTCAGGGTGTCCAATGTCCCCCACGGCCCCTCGGCCAAGTTCCTGGTGCAGAACGGTAGGTATTTCCGGTCTAATGGTTCGGGGCAGGGGCTGAGGGTGCACACTGTTGGGGAGTCAGCTCGAGGCATGGGGTCTCCTCAGGGCTGCTGGGACAGGGCAGATGGGAGGATGTGCTGCTCAGTGGCTGCACTTCCCGGGAGCCTCGGACCCCCGTGCTGATGGTTATGCTTGTTTTGCAGTACACACCCTGGCTGAGCTGAAGATGACGGGGAACTGTCTCCGGGGGTCCAGGCCCCTCCTCTCCTTCGATCCGGTAACATGCCTGACTCAGTCCTGCTTCCTTTGGAATCCCTGCCGCAACCCCCCCTCACTCGTGCGCATTCCCTCTACCCTTCCCACTGCCCAGTCCCTCCCTCCCCGAACTCTGCTTCTTCCCAATCCTTCACTCACCCCTGCTCTGTCCTTCTCCCTTTTCACTCTCTTCTTTCCCCACTCCCCCGCTTCTCTTCCCCCCCTTCCCCCCCGAATGGCTCCCTGAACTACGGTGCCAGTTGCTCATCCTTCCTAAAGCCTCCACTCTCATCCACGCAGAGAGCAAGAATCTCAGACCTGTTGGACAGCTCAAGGGCTGAGGCTCCTCAAGGACAGTCTCTTGGATCCCTCTACCCACCTCACTCGCAGTCACACCCTCTTGTCCCTGACCACAGACTGAATTTGAGGCAGCTAATCTGCCTCCTGAAACAGAGAATCCAGGTAGCTCTCCCCCTCCCTGATGTGCTGCAGTGTTTAGGCTCAGATTCCAGGTCATCAACTTTGAGCCTGAGTTCCTCGAGCAGCCGACACTTGCTGCAGATGTGGTCACCAGGAACCACGATGGGGTCCACCAGCTCCCACAGCATGCAGCTACAGCACATCACCCGATCCTGCATCATTTAATTAGCTGTAATTTGGTGACCTTTTATTTTTAACACTACAAAAGCCTTGTCTGTGCCTCCTCGTTGAAGCCTCTTGAGCCAAAGCCTTGTTCCCACTCATACACTGGTCCACTCACCGTGGCTGCTCCACTTTGTCCCTGCTTTATGAATAATGAATTAGCTTTATAATGCATGATGCTTTATGAATTAGCAGGGCCCTGCTCCTGCTGATGAATTGCAAATTGATTTGTCCGTCGCTAATGACTGCTTCTCTCCCTCTCTGCAGATGTTTGATCAGGAGCCTCATTACCAGTTGTTGAAAGAGCTGTTCATCCAGGTGAGTGTGTCTCGATTCCCCACTGCCCCCATTCCTGAGCAGTTACCCATACTGGGCTGTTTGACTGCAGACAACTCTGTGATTAAACTGTCCACCGTGTGACAACCGGAGGGTGGTGGGGGCATCCTGTGGCACTGTCCCCACATCAGATGTGACAACCACACATCCGAGTTGGTATACAGCTAGTGCACCTGTGATAAGGTTCCCCCATGGGCGGCTGCTCCCAAAGATCTGATTGCATGGGACCAGGGGATCGGTGTTAGTAACTCTGCAGATGACCCCAAATAGGTACTGTAGAGAACAGTGGTTTGCAGAGGACATTAAAATAGGTGGTGTCGTTGGCAGTGAGGATGATTGTCAGGATCTTGATCAGTTGAGGAAAGGAGGGGTTTAATTCAGATAAGTTGTATGTTGAGGAGACAAATGATGGTGGGGCATTCCTGTGAATGGTAGGGTTCTGCGGTGTGTTGTAGGACAGGGGGACCTCACAGTGTGAGTGTGTGGTTCCTCGAAAGTGGAGTCACAGCTAGGCAGAGTGCTGAAGGAGGATTTTGGCTTGCTGGTTTTAGTCAGTCAGGGCACTGGGAGGTCATAGTGCAGTGACACAATATTAGACCACATTTGGTATATTGTGTTCAGTTGTGCTCACCCTGGGACAAAGAAGATAACATTAGGAAGAGTGCATAGGAGATTTACGAGGATGTGACCAGGACTCGAGGGGCATAGGAGATTTACGAGGATGTGACCAGGACTTGAGGGGCATAGGAGATTTACGAGGATGTGACCAGGACTCGAGGGGCATAGGAGATTTACGAGGATGTGACCAGGACTCGAGGGGCATAGGAGATTTACGAGGATGTGACCAGGACTCGAGGGGCATAGGAGATTTACGAGGATGTGACCAGGACTCGAGGGGCATAGGAGATTTACGAGGATGTGACCAGGACTCGAGGGGCATAGGAGATTTACGAGGATGTGACCAGGACTCGAGGGGCATAGGAGATTTACGAGGATGTGACCAGGACTCGAGGGGCATAGGAGATTTACGAGGATGTGACCAGGACTCGAGGGGCATAGGAGATTTACGAGGATGTGACCAGGACTCGAGGGGCATAGGAGATTTACGAGGATGTGACCAGGACTTGAGGGGCATAGGAGATTTACGAGGATGTGACCAGGACTCGAGGGGCATAGGAGATTTACGAGGATGTGACCAGAACTCGAGGGGCATAGGAGATTTACGAGGATGTGACCAGGACTCGAGGGGCATAGGAGATTTACGAGGATGTGACCAGGACTCGAGGGGCATAGGAGATTTACGAGGATGTGACCAGGACTCGAGGGGCATAGGAGATTTACAAGGATGTGACCAGGACTCGAGGGGCATAGGAGATTTACGAGGATGTGACCAGGACTCGAGGGGCATAGGAGATTTACGAGGATGTGACCAGAACTCGAGGGGCATAGGAGATTTACGAGGATGTGACCAGGACTCGAGGGGCATAGGAGATTTACGAGGATGTGACCAGGACTCGAGGGGCATAGGAGATTTACGAGGATGTGACCAGGACTCGAGGGGCATAGGAGATTTACGAGGATGTGACCAGGACTCGAGGGGCATAGGAGATTTACGAGGATGTGACCAGGACTCGAGGGGCATAGGAGATTTACGAGGATGTGACCAGAACTCGAGGGGCATAGGAGATTTACAAGGATGTGACCAGGACTCGAGGGGCTGAGTGAGCAGAGTGGAGCTTTGAAGCGTAGGTGAGTGAGGGTGATCATGTGGAGGGGCATAGTGAGAGTGTGCATTGTCTCTCCCAGGGTTAGTGAGTCAAGAGCAAGAGTGTGCAGGTTTATTGTGAGAGAGGAGAGAGTGAATAGGAAGCTGAGGGGCAACGTTTTCATCCAGAAATCTGTATGTGGAACAAGCTGCCAGAGGCAGGTACTTTAACAACTCTTAAAACTATTTGGACAGTTACTTGGTTGGGAAAGTTTTAGAGGGGTGTGGGCCAAACATGGACAAATGGGAACAGCTTAGGTGGCAATCTCAGTTAACATGGACTAGATGGGCCAAAGGGCCTGATTTCCTGTGGTGTGACAGTGGTCACAAGCACTTGCTGGGGAAGCTACAGGGATTCAGCAAAGGCAGGGAGACTTCGTCAGTCTGGTGCATGAGCTGGGGGGTGGATGGGTGTGTAAGTGGATGGGTGTGTAAATGAGCTGGGGTTTGGGCTGCTGTGTAAATGAGCTGGGGGTTGGGCAGGTGTGCAAGTGAGCTGGGGGGATGGTCGGGTGTGTGTACCCGGGGAGGGGGAGAGGGGGTGGTCGGGTGTGTATACCCGGGGAGGGGGAGAGGGGGTGGTCGGGTGTGTGTACCCGGGGAGGGGGAGAGGGGGTGGTCGGGTGTGTGTACCCGGGGAGGGGGAGAGGGGGTGGTCGGGTGTGTGTACCCGGGGAGGGGGAGAGGGGGTGGTCGGGTGTGTGTACCCGGGGAGGGGGAGAGGGGGTGGTCGGGTGTGTGTACCCGGGGAGGGGGAGAGGGGGTGCTCGGGTGTGTGTACCCGGGGAGGGGGAGAGGGGGTGCTCGGGTGTGTGTACCCGGGGAGGGGGAGAGGGGGTGCTCGGGTGTGTGTACCCCGGGAGGGGGAGAGGGGGTGGTCGGGTGTGTGTACTCGGGGAGGGGGAGAGGGGGTGGTCGGGTGTGTGTACTCGGGGAGGGGGAGAGGGGGTGGTCGGGTGTGTGTACCCGGGGAGGGGGAGAGGGGGTGGTCGGGTGTGTGTACCCGGGGAGGGGGAGAGGGGGTGGTCGGGTGTGTGTACCCGGGGAGGGGGAGAGGGGGTGGTCGGGTGTGTGTACCCGGGGAGGGGAAGAGGGGGTGGTCGGGTGTGTGTACCCGGGGAGGGGAAGAGGGGGTGGTCGGGTGTGTGTACTCAGGGAGGGGGAGAGGGGGTGGTCGGGTGTGTGTACTCAGGGAGGGGGAGAGGGGGTGCTCGGGTGTGTGTACTCAGGGAGGGGGAGAGGGGGTGGTCGGGTGTGTGTACTCGGGGAGGGGGAGAGGGGGTGGTCGGGTGTGTGTACTCGGGGAGGGGGAGAGGGGGTGGTCGGGTGTGTGTACCCGGGGAGGGGGAGAGGGGGTGGTCGGGTGTGTGTACCCGGGGAGGGGAAGAGGGGGTGGTCGGGTGTGTGTACCCGGGGAGGGGAAGAGGGGGTGGTCGGGTGTGTGTACTCAGGGAGGGGGAGAGGGGGTGGTCGGGTGTGTGTACTCAGGGAGGGGGAGAGGGGGTGCTCGGGTGTGTGTACTCAGGGAGGGGGAGAGGGGGTGGTCGGGTGTGTGTACACGGGGAGGGGGAGAGGGGGTGGTCGGGTGTGTGTACCCGGGGAGGGGGAGAGGGGGTGGTCGGGTGTGTGTACCCGGGGAGGGGGAGAGGGGGTGGTCGGGTGTGTGTACCCGGGGAGGGGGAGAGGGGGTGGTCGGGTGTGTGTACCCGGGGAGGGGAAGAGGGGGTGGTCGGGTGTGTGTACCCGGGGAGGGGAAGAGGGGGTGGTCGGGTGTGTGTACTCAGAGAGGGGGTGGTCGGGTGTGTGTACTCAGGGAGGGGGAGAGGGGGTGCTCGGGTGTGTGTACTCAGGGAGGGGGAGAGGGGGTGGTCGGGTGTGTGTACCCTGGGAGGCAGTAACAAATTTGGTGGGTAACCTGGTTTCCATTGCAGACCTTCTCCACGCCTCGCTACCACCCGCGGAGCCAACCATTCGTTGACCACGTCTTCACCTTTACTGTCACCGACGGCCGCATCTGGTTCCGCAACTACCAGGTCAGTCCCTCCATTAGTCGGTGTCCAGGCTGTCCCCAAACCTCGCCAGTGTCCACTGCCCCTCCATCGCCTGTGTTTGGGCCGGCCATTCAGCCGCGAGTTGGTGGGAGTGGGGCTCCCGTTATCCTGAGACTTGCTCAGAGAGGCTCAATAGGGTCGGGAGTGAATCCGGCTCCCTTCTCCCTCGAATAGCTCCCCACCCTCCACACATCCTCCCTTCCGTACCTCATCGCATTCTGTACCCCTCCTCCCCATGGACATTTCCACCCGGTGTTGGGGGGTGGGTCCATGTTCCACACTGGGTGGTGCGGGTGCTGAGGGGTGACCTCACACCCTCACTGCGTCTGACCTTGGGACCCACACTCCCTGTCTTGTGTTACAGATTATCGAGGAGGACGGCTCTCTGGTGGAGATTGGACCTCGGTTTGTTCTGAACCTCATTAAGATTTTCCGCGGCAGTTTTGGGGGTCAAACGCTGTACGAAAATCCAAAGTACTGCTCTCCAAATGTGGTAAGTACCGGGATGGGGATTGTTCCTTGGAGCACCTTCCTCCCTCCTTCACTCCACACAACTCTCCCTCGAAGCCACTCCTCTCTCACTCTGCACGACAATCCTTTGCTCTGTGCAACTCCTTTGGAGTCTCCCTTCCCCCGCTCCGTGCGACTCTCCCTCGCAGCCACCCCTCCCGAGGTGTCAGGTTGTGGTGGTGTACACTGACCTCTGCCCTGCTCCCTGACCAGCACCGGAGAATGCCCTCGGAGTCACCCCTCCGTCACTCCGTGTGACTCTCCCTCGGAGCTGCCCCTCCGTCACTCCGTGTGACTCTCCCTCGGAGCTGCCCCTCCGTCACTCCGTGTGACTCTCCCTCGGAGCCGCCCCTCCGTCACTCCGTGTGACTCTCCCTCGGAGCCGCCCCTCCGTCACTCCGTGTGACTCTCCCTCGGAGCCGCCCCTCCGTCACTCCGTGTGACTCTCACTCGGAGCCGCCCCTCCGTCACTCCGTGTGACTCTCCCTCGCAGCCGCCCCTCCATCACTCCATCTGACTCTCCCTCGGAGCCGCCCCTCCGTCACTCCGTGTGACTCTCCCTCGGAGCCGCCCCTCCATCACTCCGTGTGACTCTCCCTCATAGCCGCCCCTCCCTCACTCCGTGTGACTCCCTCGGAGCCGTCACTCTGACTCTCCCTCGGAGCCGCCCCTCCGTCACTCCGTGTGACTCTCCCTCGGAGCCGCCCCTCCCTCACTCCGTGTGACTCCCTCGGAGCTGCCCCTCCGTCACTCCGTGTGACTCTCCCTCGGAGCTGCCCCTCCGTCACTCCGTGTGACTCTCCCACGGAGCCGCCCCTCCGTCACTCCGTGTGACTCTCCCTCGGAGCTGCCCCTCCGTCACTCCGTGTGACTCTCCCTCGGAGCCGCCCCTCCATCACTCCGTGTGACTCTCCCTCGGAGCCGCCCCTCCCTCACTCCGTGTGACTCCCTCGGAGCCGTCACTCTGACTCTCCCTCGGAGCCGCCCCTCCGTCACTCCGTGTGACTCTCCCTCGGAGACGCCCCTCCCTCACTCCGTGTGACTCCCTCGGAGCTGCCCCTCCGTCACTCCGTGTGACTCTCCCTCGGAGCTGCCCCTCCGTCACTCCGTGTGACTCTCCCTCGGAGCCGCCCCTCCGTCACTCCGTGTGACTCTCCCTCGGAGCCGCCCCTCCCTCACTCCGTGTGACTCCCTCGGAGCTGCCCCTCCGTCACTCCGTGTGACTCTCCCTCGGAGCTGCCCCTCCGTCACTCCGTGTGACTCTCCCTCGGAGCCGCCCCTCCGTCACTCCGTGTGACTCTCCCTCGGAGCTGCCCCTCCGTCACTCCGTGTGACTCTCCCTCGGAGCCGCCCCTCCATCACTCCGTGTGACTCTCCCTCGGAGCTGCCCATCCCTCACTCCGTGTGACTCTCCCTCGGAGCTGCCCCTCCATCACTCCGTGTGACTCTCCCTCGGAGCCGCCCCTCCCGGGTGTTGTACACTGACCTCTGCCCTGCTCCCTGACCAGCACCGGAGGATGCCCTCGGAGCCGCCCCTCCGTCACTCCGTGTGACTCTCCCTCGGAGCCGCCCCTCCCGGGTGTTGTACACTGACCTCTGCCCTGCTCCCTGACCAGCACCGGAGGATGCTGCGAGCAGAGGCGGCCCTCCGTCACTCCGTGTGACTCTCCCGGGTGTTGTACACTGACCTCTGCCCTGCTCCCTGACCAGCACCGGAGGATGCCCTCGGAGCCGCCCCTCCCGGGTGTTGTACACTGACCTCTGCCCTGCTCCCTGACCAGCACCAGAGGATGCCCTCGGAGCCGCCCCTCCCGGGTGTTGTACACTGACCTCTGCCCTGCTCCCTGACCAGCACCGGAGGATGCCCTCGGAGCCGCCCCTCCGTCACTCCGTGTGACTCTTCCTCGGAGCTGCCCCTCCGTCACTCCGTGCGACTCTCCCTCGGAGCCGCCCCTCCGTCACTCCGTGTGACTCTCCCTCGGAGCCGCCCCTCCGTCACTCCGTGTGACTCTTCCTCGGAGCTGCCCCTCCGTCACTCCGTGCGACTCTCCCTCGGAGCCGCCCCTCCGTCACTCCGTGCGACTCTCCCTCGGAGCCGCCCCTCCGTCACTCCGTGTGACTCTTCCTCGGAGCTGCCCCTCCGTCACTCCGTGCGACTCTCCCTCGGAGCCGCCCCTCCATCACTCCGTGTGACTCCCTCGGAGCCGCCCCTCCGTCACTCCGTGCGACTCTCCCTCGGAGCCGCCCCTCCCGGGTGTTGTACACTGACCTCTGCCCTGCTCCCTGACCAGCACCGGAGGATGCCCTCGGAGCCGCCCCTCCGTCACTCCGTGTGACTCTCCCTCGGAGCCGCCCCTCCCGGGTGTTGTACACTGACCTCTGCCCTGCTCCCTGACCAGCACCGGAGGATGCTGCGAGCAGAGGCGGCCCTCCGTCACTCCGTGTGACTCTCCCGGGTGTTGTACACTGACCTCTGCCCTGCTCCCTGACCAGCACCGGAGGATGCCCTCGGAGCCGCCCCTCCCGGGTGTTGTACACTGACCTCTGCCCTGCTCCCTGACCAGCACCAGAGGATGCCCTCGGAGCCGCCCCTCCCGGGTGTTGTACACTGACCTCTGCCCTGCTCCCTGACCAGCACCGGAGGATGCCCTCGGAGCCGCCCCTCCGTCACTCCGTGTGACTCTTCCTCGGAGCTGCCCCTCCGTCACTCCGTGCGACTCTCCCTCGGAGCCGCCCCTCCGTCACTCCGTGTGACTCTCCCTCGGAGCCGCCCCTCCGTCACTCCGTGTGACTCTTCCTCGGAGCTGCCCCTCCGTCACTCCGTGCGACTCTCCCTCGGAGCCGCCCCTCCGTCACTCCGTGCGACTCTCCCTCGGAGCCGCCCCTCCGTCACTCCGTGTGACTCTTCCTCGGAGCTGCCCCTCCGTCACTCCGTGCGACTCTCCCTCGGAGCCGCCCCTCCATCACTCCGTGTGACTCCCTCGGAGCCGCCCCTCCGTCACTCCGTGCGACTCTCCCTCGGAGCCGCCCCTCCGTCACTCCGTGTGACTCCCTCGGAGCCGTCACTCTGACTCTCCCTCGGAGCTGCCCCTCCATCACTCCGTGTGACTCCCTCGGAGCCGCCCCTCCGTCACTCCGTGCGACTCTCCCTCGGAGCCGCCCCTCCGTCACTCCGTGTGACTCCCTCGGAGCCGTCACTCTGACTCTCCCTCGGAGCTGCCCCTCCCTCACTCCGTGTGACTCCCTCGGAGCCGCCCCTCCGTCACTCCGTGTGACTCTCCCTCGGAGCTGCCCCTCCGTCACTCCGTGTGACTCTCCCTCAGAGCCGACCCTCCCTCACTCCATGTGACTCTCCCTCGGAGCTGCCCCTCCGTCACTCCGTGTGACTCTCCCTCGGAGCCGCCCCTCCATCCGTGTGACTCTCCCTCGGAGCCGCCCCTCCCTCACTCCGTGTGACTCTCCCTCGGAGCCGCCCCTCCATCACTCCATCTGACTCTCCCTCGGAGCCGCCCCTCCGTCACTCCGTGTGACTCTCCCTCGGAGTCGCCCCTCCATCACTCCGTGTGACTCTCCCTCATAGCCGCCCCTCCCTCACTCCGTGTGACTCCCTCGGAGCCGTCACTCTGACTCTCCCTCGGAGCCGCCCCTCCGTCACTCCGTGTGACTCTCCCTCGGAGCCGCCCCTCCCTCACTCCATGTGACTCCCTCAGAGCTGCCCGTCACTCCGTGTGACTCTCCCTCGGAGCTGCCCCTCCGTCACTCCGTGTGACTCTCCCACGGAGCCGCCCCTCCGTCACTCCGTGTGACTCTCCCTCGGAGCTGCCCCTCCGTCACTCCGTGTGACTCTCCCTCGGAGCTGCCCCTCCATCACTCCGTGTGACTCCCTCGGAGCCGCCCCTCCGTCACTCCGTGCGACTCTCCCTCGGAGCCGCCCCTCCGTCACTCCGTGTGACTCCCTCGGAGCCGTCACTCTGACTCTCCCTCGGAGCTGCCCCTCCCTCACTCCGTGTGACTCCCTCGGAGCCGCCCCTCCGTCACTCCGTGTGACTCTCCCTCGGAGCTGCCCCTCCGTCACTCCGTGTGACTCTCCCTCAGAGCCGCCCCTCCCTCACTCCATGTGACTCTCCCTCGGAGCTGCCCCTCCGTCACTCCGTGTGACTCTCCCTCGGAGCCGCCCCTCCATCCGTGTGACTCTCCCTCGGAGCCGCCCCTCCCTCACTCCGTGTGACTCTCCCTCGGAGCCGCCCCTCCATCACTCCATCTGACTCTCCCTCGGAGCCGCCCCTCCGTCACTCCGTGTGACTCTCCCTCGGAGCCGCCCCTCCATCACTCCGTGTGACTCTCCCTCATAGCCGCCCCTCCCTCACTCCGTGTGACTCCCTCGGAGCCGTCACTCTGACTCTCCCTCGGAGCCGCACCTCCGTCACTCCGTGTGACTCTCCCTCGGAGCCGCCCCTCCCTCACTCCATGTGACTCCCTTGGAGCTGCCCCTCCGTCACTCCGTGTGACTCTCCCTCGGAGCTGCCCCTCCGTCACTCCGTGTGACTCTCCCACGGAGCCGCCCCTCCGTCACTCCGTGTGACTCTCCCTCGGAGCTGCCCCTCCGTCACTCCGTGTGACTCTCCCTCGGAGCTGCCCCTCCGTCACTCCGTGTGACTCTCCCTCGGAGCTGCCCCTCCATCACTCCGTGTGACTCTCCCTCATAGCCGCCCCTCCCTCACTCCGTGTGACTCCCTCGGAGCCGTCACTCTGACTCTCCCTCGGAGCCGCCCCTCCGTCACTCCGTGTGACTCTCCCTCAGAGCCGCCCCTCCCTCACTCCATGTGACTCCCTCGGAGCTGCCCGTCACTCCGTGTGACTCTCCCTCGGAGCTGCCCCTCCGTCACTCCGTGTGACTCTCCCACGGAGCCGCCCCTCCGTCACTCCGTGTGACTCTCCCTCGGAGCTGCCCCTCCGTCACTCCGTGTGACTCTCCCTCGGAGCTGCCCCTCCATCACTCCGTGTGACTCCCTCGGAGCCGCCCCTCCGTCACTCCGTGCGACTCTCCCTCGGAGCCGCCCCTCCGTCACTCCGTGTGACTCCCTCGGAGCCGTCACTCTGACTCTCCCTCGGAGCTGCCCCTCCCTCACTCCGTGTGACTCCCTCGGAGCCGCCCCTCCGTCACTCCGTGTGACTCTCCCTCGGAGCTGCCCCTCCGTCACTCCGTGTGACTCTCCCTCAGAGCCGCCCCTCCCTCACTCCATGTGACTCTCCCTCGGAGCTGCCCCTCCGTCACTCCGTGTGACTCTCCCTCGGAGCCGCCCCTCCATCCGTGTGACTCTCCCTCGGAGCCGCCCCTCCCTCACTCCGTGTGACTCTCCCTCGGAGCCGCCCCTCCATCACTCCGTGTGACTCTCCCTCATAGCCGCCCCTCCCTCACTCCGTGTGACTCCCTCGGAGCCGTCACTCTGACTCTCCCTCGGAGCCGCCCCTCCGTCACTCCGTGTGACTCTCCCTCGGAGCCGCCCCTCCCTCACTCCATGTGACTCCCTCGGAGCTGCCCCTCCGTCACTCCGTGTGACTCTCCCTCGGAGCTGCCCCTCCGTCACTCCGTGTGACTCTCCCACGGAGCCGCCCCTCCGTCACTCCGTGTGACTCTCCCTCGGAGCTGCCCCTCCGTCACTCCGTGTGACTCTCCCTCGGAGCTGCCCCTCCGTCACTCCGTGTGACTCTCCCTCGGAGCCGCCCCTCCCTCACTCCGTGTGACTCCCTCGGAGCCGTCACTCTGACTCTCCCTCGGAGCCGCCCCTCCGTCACTCCGTGTGACTCTCCCTCGGAGACGCCCCTCCCTCACTCCGTGTGACTCCCTCGGAGCTGCCCCTCCGTCACTCCGTGTGACTCTCCCTCGGAGCTGCCCCTCCGTCACTCCGTGTGACTCTCCCTCGGAGCCGCCCCTCCGTCACTCCGTGTGACTCTCCCTCGGAGCCGCCCCTCCCTCACTCCGTGTGACTCCCTCGGAGCTGCCCCTCCGTCACTCCGTGTGACTCTCTCTCGGAGCCGCCCCTCCGTCACTCCGTGTGACTCTCCCTCGGAGCCGCCCCTCCGTCACTCCGTGTGACTCTCCCTCGGAGCTGCCCCTCCGTCACTCCGTGTGACTCTCCCTCGGAGCCGCCCCTCCATCACTCCGTGTGACTCTCCCTCGGAGCTGCCCCTCCCTCACTCCGTGTGACTCTCCCTCGGAGCTGCCCCTCCATCACTCCGTGTGACTCTCCCTCGGAGCTGCCCCTCCGTCACTCCGTGTGACTCTCCCTCGGAGCCGCCCCTCCCGGGTGTTGTACACTGACCTCTGCCCTGCTCCCTGACCAGCACCGGAGGATGCTGCGAGCAGAGGCGGCCGGTCGCTTTGCCGAGAGACAGAACATGAAGGAGCTGCAGCGATTTCGGCGACAGGAACAGCTGGTGACCCTACCTGAGGACCCCACCCATGCAGTGTTTGACACTCCTGCCCCACAGAAACTGCCC
This sequence comes from Hypanus sabinus, assembly GCF_030144855.1. Lineage (NCBI taxonomy): Eukaryota > Metazoa > Chordata > Chondrichthyes > Myliobatiformes > Dasyatidae > Hypanus > Hypanus sabinus. The sequence continues at coordinate 2,309,411 of NC_082712.1, forward strand.
CAGGTCCAGCAGGCACCTCCCCAGACCGCACACAGCGCCAGATCCCAGAAGAAACTCTACAAACGCCAGCGGCTCAGGCTACAGAAATAGTAGACTATGGGGAGGGGCTGTCTACATCCTCATTTCTTCCCTCCCTCACGCACCCCTGCCCCTCTTTTTGCCCGCACTGGACAAGGAAGATGTTTACCCTCTTCACCCTCCTCTTCCCCTAATCCTCCCTTCTCTGCCCTTCTCTCAGCCAGAAGAAACTACAAATGCCAGCAGCAGTGGTCGACTATCTTCCCCCACCTCTCCTATCCTAACCAGGGAAGGGTTTGTTTGCTGGGAGGGGACCCTTCGCTTTGCTCCAGCTGCAGTCACCGGACACTGCATCTCACTGCTCTCAGGAAGGTGGGAGGGGTCCGTGTAGTGTGGTGTGTCTGTCCATCCCCAGGAAGGGTCAGTGTAGAGTGGTGTGTCTGTCCATCCCCAGGGAGGGTCGGTGTAGAGTGGTGTGTCTGTCCATCCCCAGGGAGGGTCAGTGTAGAGTGGTGTGTCTGTCCATCCCCAGGGAGGGTCAGTGTAGAGTGATGTGTCTGTCCATCCCCAGGGAGGGTCAGTGTAGAGTGATGTGTCTGTCCATCCCCAGGGAGGGGTCCGTGTAGAGTGGTGTGTCTGTCCATCCCCAGGGAGGGTCGGTGTAGAGTGATGTGTCTGTCCATCCCCAGGGAGGGGTCCGTGTAGAGTGGTGTGTCTGTCCATCCCCAGGGAGGGGTCCGTGTAGAGTGATGTGTCTGTCCATCCCCAGGGAGGGGTCCGTGTAGAGTGATGTGTCTGTCCATCCCCAGTGAGGGTCAGTGTAGAGTGGTGTGTCTGTCCATCCCCAGGGAGGGTCGGTGTAGAGTGGTGTGTCTGTCCATCCCCAGGGAGGGGTCCGTGTAGAGTGGTGTGTCTGTCCATCCCCAGGGAGGGGTCCGTGTAGAGTGGTGTGTCTGTCCATCCCCAGGGAGGGGTCCGTGTAGAGTGATGTGTCTGTCCATCCCCAGTGAGGGTCAGTGTAGAGTGGTGTGTCTGTCCATCCCCAGTGAGGGGTCCGTGTAGAGTGGTGTGTCTGCTGATCCCGGGGGATGGGATGTTGCTCTCGGAGGGTGACGAGGGAGGGGTTGGTGCTGAGTTGTGAATGTCTGCTGATCCTGAAGGAGGGGAAGTTGTTCTCAGAGGGTAACGAGGGTGAGGTCTGTCATGAGTGGTGTCTGTCTGCCGATCCTGTGGGATGTTCTCAGAGGTTGGGTTATTTTATATGACAACATAATAAATGTTTGTTTCCAACTCCAGTGTGTTGTGAAGTTGTTTTTATGCCAAACGAGGTAATGGTCAAGTGGGGGAGGGGTGGAAGAGATAAGGTAGAGGCTGTGCTGGTGAGGAGGGTACAGAAACAGCTTTAATATCACCGATAGGTGATGTGAAATTTATTGCTTTGTGGTAGAAAAACACAAATGTTCCTGGCCCTGATGGTGGATATTTGGTGACAGTGATGTGCTGGGCAGTTTTGACTGCCCATCGTAGAGCCTTCCTGTCTGTTGCAGTGCACTTTCCATACCAAGCAGTGATGCAGCTTGTAGGGATGCTCTCTACTGTAGAAAAATGTAAAGTCCAAATCTCTTCAGCCTCCTTACAGAGGCATTGCTGAGCTTTCTGAATGGGCAATAAACCCTTGAGCATTACCTTACTGTTTTAGAGGTTGTATGTGATGTGCACTCCCTGGAGTTTGAAATTAATAGTGTGGCATTCTGAGACTATCAGTGAATCTAGTCTTGGTCTCAGTGTCACATCCTTGCTCTCCTAATATCCCTGTTTTTGAGGTAGAGAGTTCCAAAGATTCACGTTCCTTGGAAAGAATATTGTCAACCCATTACTCAAATCTCTGCTCCAGTTGCAGACCTCCACTGCAGGAAGAATCTCACCCCCACCCTCAGTCCCCGTCTCAATCTTGTGTTTCAGTGAGACTCCCTCAAGCCTGCACTTCATGCTGGCAGTCAACTGAGTGAACCTTCTTGTAGAGTTGTACAGCCCAGAAACAGCACCCTACGGCCACTGCACCAGACTGCACCCATCTCCCACGTACCTCAGTGGAGCTGTAGCCTTTACTGATCCCACTTAGTCTTGGAATGATAATGTGAATCAGAATCAGGTTTAATATCACTGGCATATGTTGTGAAATTTGTATTTAATACATATTGAAACTATTGCAGTAAGAAATGTATATACATTTTAAATTAAGTAAATACTGCAAGAAGAGAAAAACAATTTATTGCCCTTTCAGAAATGTGATGGCAGTCGGGAAGATGTTACTGAAATGTTGAACATGTGTCTTCAGACTCCGGTACCAGCTCCCTGATGGTAGCTGTAAGAGGAGGGCATGTCCTGGATGGTGGATGCCATTCTCTTGAGACATCGTCTTTTGAAGATGTTCTCGATGATGGGGAGGCTTGTGCCCACGATGGAGCTGACTGAATGCAGTACCCCGAAAACACATCCTTAACGATTGATTCCACCATCTTTCTTACCACTGAGGTCAGACTAACTGGCCTATGATTTATTTTCTTCTGCCTCTCCGTTCTTGAAGAGTGGAGTGCTATTTTCAATTTACCAATCCTCTGGAACCATGACAGAATCTAGTGACTCATGAAAGATCATTACTTTTGCCTCCACTATCTCTTCAGCCACCTCTTTCAGAACCCTGGAGGGTAGTCATGTGGTTCAAGTGACTTATCTACCTTCAGCTTCCTGAGCACCTTCTCCCTAGTAACAGCAATTGCACTCATCTCTACCTGCTAACACACTCAAACTTCTGACATTCTGCTGATGTCTTCCACGGTGAAGCCTGATGCAAAATACTTGTACAGTTCATCCACCATTTTCAGCAGTCTAAAACCTACTCTTGCCTCTCTTTTACCAATGATATCTTTGATATTATTGGCTAGCTTACTTCATATTTCATCTTTTTCCCTGTGGCTTTTTTTAATTGCCTTCTATTGGTTTTTAAAAGTTTTCCAATCCTCCAGCTTTTGTGCTATTATATGCTCTCTCTTTTGCTTTTATGTTGGCTTTGACTTCAATTGTTAGCCACAGATTCCTGATCAATCCTTTGGAATACCACTTTAGCATGTATCTATCTTGCACCTTCCAAATTGCTTCCATAAACCCCCTCCAGCCATTCCTGTTAAGTGTCCCCTCCTACTTAACTTTGGCCAACTCCTCACTCATGTCTGCAATTCCTGTTATTCCACTGTAATGCCATCATCCCTGCCAGTGTTTTTTTCCAATCAATTCTTGCCAAGTCCTCTTCTCATAACTTCTCCAGTTATAGTGGTGGTGGTACAGGAGCCAAGTCCTCTTTCATCTGACTAGCTTCTCCTCAAATTGCAGGGTGAATTCTATCATATAATGATCCCTGCTTTCTAAAGTTTCCTTTACCTTAAGCTCTCTAATGAAATCCAGTTACACAACACTCAATCTAGAATAGCTGGTCCCCGAGTGTGCTCAACCACAAACTGCTCTGAAGAGCTATCTTGAGGGCATTCAATAACTTCTCTCATTTGGAATCTTGCACCAACCTGATTTTTCCAATCTACCTGCATATTGAAATCCCTCATGACTATCACACTTTTGACCTGCCTCTTCCTGGGAAGGCAGGACTTGTACAGAAGGGACAGTTTGTCCCTGAACTGGAGGGGCTCTGATATCCTAGTAGGAAGGCTTGTTAATGCTGCTTGGCAAATTTAAACCAGAGTTGCAGGGTGATGGGAACCAGAGCGCCAGAACGTTTAGTGCAGGCAAGTGTTGGTAAGACCATGACAAGTTAGGAGTCAAGAAGTTGAGCCTGGTGTGACTAGTGTTCTGAGCTGCATATATTTCAATGAAAGAAGTATCATAGGAAAGGTAGATGATAGTGCTACAGATGAGGTAGCTGGTTTATAAACAGAGGCAATGTGTAGTGAGGAGAGGCACGTGTAGTGTATTGAAAGAGGCAGGAAGGCAGAGGGGACAGGCTTGGTAAAAAATGACATTAAATCATTAGAATGAGGTGACACAGGATTGGAAGATGTTAATTCATTGTGGATAGAGCTAAGGAACTGCAAGGGTAAAGAGACTCTAATGGGAGTTGTATACAGACCCCCAAACAGTAGTACAGATGTGGTCTACAATTTAAAATGTGAGATAGGAAGTGCATGCCAAAAGGGCAATGCTCCAATAGTCATGGGAGATTTCAATATACAGGTAGATTAGGAAAATCAGGTTGGTGCTGGATTCCAAGAGGGGGACTTCTACAAAGCTTACCAGATAGCTTTTTAGAACAGCTCATGGTTGAGCCCACAAGGGTATCAGCTATTCTGGAGAGGGTGTTGTGCAGTGAATGAGAATTGAGTAGAGAACTGAAGGAAAAAGAACACTTAGGGAAAGTGATCATAATATGATCGAATTTACCCTGAAATTTGAGAAGAAGCTAAAGTCAGATGTATCAGTATTACAGTGGAATAAAGGGAATTACTGAGGCATGAGAGAGGAGTTGATTGGAAAAGAACACTGGCAGGGATGACGGCAGAACAGCAATGGCTGGAATTTCTGGAAGCAATTCAGAATGCACAGGATATATACATCCCAAAGAGGAAGAAGTATTCTAAAGGGAAGATGCCTCAACCGTGGCTAATGAGTAGTCAAAGACAACGTGAAAGCTAGAGTGGGCATATAATACAGCAAAGATCAGTGGGAAGTTAGAGGATTGGGAAGCTTAACTTTCGCTTTGGCTAGTGGCTAGATATAGGGGGGTGATAGCCCACCCTCCCGGCCCAGCCAAACTTAAGAAATCTCATTTGGTGGGATGCTGTGCGATGTGTCCCGTTACAAATCAGTACCCCAAAATAACAAACGGCACAATATGCAATTAAACGATTAAGCTTTTTATTTCTTACTTTGACTATATGGCTAGTAAAGAAAATTAAAAATAAGAAAAAAGGGCCGAATCTTATGAAACAGTCTGTGCACAATGTTGGATCTCACTGACAAGCCGATTGCCCACCATCGACCTCCTCCGATCGTCGCTGCCCTTCGGACCCTCGCTCCAAGTCCACCCTGTCCGGCGGTCTCTCAACTCTCTCCATTGCGTCTTCTCTCCTCAACTCTCCAAGGCAAAAGATCATGAAAATCTCTCTTCCAGACTCACAAGAAAGAACAACAGCTTTCCAAACCCCGTCATCTCTAGTCAGAACCCAAACATTGCTGCTACAGAGAAACCATTACACTATCAGTGAAACCCTACAGCACGTTACATAAAAATCGACAGAAGGCAACTAAAAATTCTTTAAGAACATAAAGATGGAATACAGCGGTCAGCTCGCCAATAATATAGTGAATACCAAAAGTTTCTTCAGATACATAAAATGTAAAAGAGAGGCAAGAGTGGATGTCAGACTGCTGGCAAGTGATGCTGGAGCAATAGTGAAGGGGGACAAGGAAGTGGCAAGTGAACTTAATAAGTATTTTGCATCATACTTCACTGTGGAAGATACTAGGCGTATGGTGGAAGTTCCAGGTGTCAGGGGTCATGAAGTGGTTTTCACAACCACAGATTCGGCAATACAGCAAATACAGCAATTGCGCTTGTGAATATGCACGTGTCAGCTAATTATTATTTCATTGTGATGGTATTTAACTCCACTCATTTTGTCATAGTGCTTGTCAAGACTTGAGCAAAGCACAACATCGTTCCACTGTCTGCTTGTATTCGGCCTTGCCTCGGATATTGGACTGTCGAGCCAACTGTCTCTGAAGCCAGCGGTATTTGTTTTATATTTAGTTATTCCTTTCAGCTGCAGTGTTGGCTTCGTTAAACATTTGAGAGTTTTAGTTAACAGCCCTGTCTGGTCTAGTATTTATTGTTTTCTTTTCCCTTTAGCTCTGTTCACATTAAAATCTGTGAACCATCGACCTGCTTCAGTGTCTCTCACTCCACACTTGGGCCATATCTGACCGTAGTGACAGTGGGTGAAGTTACCATTACCAGAGAGAGGTTCTTGGGAAACTGAAAGGTCTGAAGGTAGATAAATCACCTGGACCAGATGGTGTACACCCCTCTTCTGAAAGAGGGGGCTGAAGAGATTGTGGAGGCATTAGTAATGATAGAAAACCTACAACACAATACAGGCCATTCGGCCCATAAAGTTGTGTTGAACATGTCCCAACCTTAGAAATTATTAGGCTTACCTCTATTTTACTAAGCTTCATGTACCTATCCAAAAGTCTCTTAAAAGACCCTATCGTATCCACCTCCACCATCGCTGCCGGCAGCCCATTCCACGTACTCACCACTCTCTGCGTAAAAAAAACTTACTCCTGACATCTCCTCTGTACCTACTCCCCAGCACCTTAAACCTGTGTCCTCTTGTGTTAGCTATTTCAGCTCTGGGAAAAAGCCTCTGACTGTCCACACGACCAATGCCTCTCATCATCTTATACACCTCTATCAGGTCACCTCCAATCCTCCTTCACTCCAAGGAGAAAAGGCTGAGTTTACTGAACCTATTCTCATAAGGCATGGTCCCCAATCCAGGCAACATCCTTGTAAATCTCCTCTACACCCTTTCTATGGCTTCCACATCCTTCCTGTAGTGAGGCGACCAGAACTGAGCACAGTACTCCAAGTGGGGTCTGACCAGGGTCCTATATAGCTGCAGCATTACCTCTTGGCTCCTAAACTCAATCCCACGATTGATGAAGGCCAATGCACTGTATGCCTTCTTAACCACAGAGTCAACCTGCGTAGCAGCTTTGAGTGTCCTATGGACTCAGACCCCAAGATTCCTCTGATCCTCCACACTGCCAAGAGTCTTAACATTAATACTATACTCTGCCATCATATTTGACCTACCAAAATGAACCACTTCACACTTATCTGGGTGAAACTCTATCTGTCACTTCTCAGCCCAGTTTTGCATCCTATCAATGTCCCACTGGAACCTCCAACAGCCTGCACACTATCCACAATACCTCCAACCTTTGTGTCATCAGCAAACTTATTAACCCATCCCTCCACTTCCTCATCCAGGTCATTTATAAAAATCACGAAGAGTAGGGGTCCCAGAACAGATCCCTGAGGCACTCCACTGGTCACTGACCTCCATGCAGAATATGTCCCGTCTACAACCACTGTTTGCCGTCTGTGGGCTATCCAGTTCTGGATCCACAAAGCAACGTTCCCTTGGATCCCATGCCTCCTTACTTTCTCAATAAACCTTGCATGGGGTATCTTATCAAATGCCTTGCTGAAAGCCATGTACACTACATCTACGGCTCTACCTTCATCAACGTGTTTAGTCACATCCTCAAAAAATTCAATCAGGCTCGTAAGGCACGAACTTCCCTTGACAAAGTCATGTTGACTACCCCTTATTATATTGTACCTCTCCAAATGTTCATAAAGCCTGTCTCTCAGGATTTTCTCCATCAACTTACCAACCACTGAGGTAATACATTATGGTTTATAATTATCTAGGCTATCTCTACTACCTTTCTTGAACAGCGTAACAAAATCCGCAACCCTCCGATGCTCCAGAACCTCTCCCGTCCCCATTGATGATGCAAAGATCATCGCCAGAGGCTCAGCAATCTCCTCCCTTGCCTCCCACAGCCTGGGGTACATCTCATCCCCAGTCCCGGCGACTTATCCAACTTGATGCTTTCCAAAAGCTCCAGCACATCCTCATTCTTAATATCTACATGTTCAAGCTTTTCAGTCTGCTGCAAGTCAACACTACAATCACCAAGATCTTTTTCCATAGTGAATACTGAAGTAAAGTATTCATTAAGTACCTCTGCTATTTCCTCCGATTCCATACACACTTTCCCAAGGTCACACTTGATTGGTTCTATTCTTTCACGTCTTATCCTCTTGCTCTTCACATTCTTGTAGAATGCCTTGCGGTTTTCCTTAATCCTGCCCACCAAGGCCTTCTTTGAAGCAGGAGGCTGAGAGTGAAGGAGTAAAGGAATCTTGGAGAGAAGTCATTTTCTTTTACACTGCTCAGGGAAAAGAGGCTGGACTGCGCAGACGTGTGACGTAAAGTGCCAGAGGTTTAAAAAAAGACCATCATATACAGTTGACAGCGGAGAGAGAGGAAGCAGAGTGGGACGGCTTTGGCTCAACAGGCAGAGGCGAGGATAGATTCCGGTAAGTTTTGTTTTGTTCGTTTAGAGAAGAGAGAACGCCAGGCAGGAGGTTGGAATGCTCCTCTTACAGGATGTGGGAAGTCCAGGAGACCTCCGGTGTTCCTGATAACAACACCTGCAAGAAGTGCATCCAGCTGCAGCTGCTAACAAACCGCGTTAGGGAACTGGATGACCTCCGAATCATTCGGGAGAATGAGGAGTTTATAGATGGTAGTTTCAGAGAGGTAGTTACACCAAAGGGGCAGCACACAGGTAATTGGGTTACAGTCAGGTGAAGGAAGGGGAAAGGGCAGGTAGTGCAGGGTTCCCCTGTGGCCATTCCCCTCAACAACAAGTACACCGATTTGGATACTATTGGGGGGGGAGGGGTGGCTTACCTGGGACAAGCTGCAGCAGCCGGATCTCTGGCACTGAGTCTGGTTCTGCAGCGCAGAAGGGAGGGAGGAAGAAGAGGAGAGCGGTAGTGATAGGGGACTCGATAGTTAGAGGTACAGACAGGAGATTCTGTGGTCGTGACAGAGACTCCCGGATGGTTTGTTGCCTCCCGGGTGCCAGGGTCAGGGATGTCTCTGATCGCATGCACAGCATTCTGAAATGGGAGGGTGATCAGCCAGATGTCATGGTACACATCGGTACCAATGATGTAGGTAGAAAGAGTCAGGAGGTCCTGAGGAGTGAGTACAGAGAGCTTGGTAGGAAGTTGAAAAGCAGGACCTCGAGGGTGGTAATCTCAGGATTGCTCCCTGTGCCACGTGCCAGTGAGGGTAAGAATAGGATGCTCTGGAGGATGAACACGTGGCTGAGGAACTGGTTTAGGGGGCAGGGTTTCAGATTTCAGGATCATTGGCACCACTTCTGGGGCAAGTGGGACCTGTACAAGAGAGACGGGTTACACCTGAACTACAAGGGGACCAATATCCTTGTAGGGAGGTCTGTTAGTGCTATCGGGGACGGTTTAAACTAGATTTGCAGGGGGATGGGAACCAGAGTGCCAGAGTAGATAGTGCAGCAGGGGTAAAAATAAGTGATGTTAAAAGTTAATGCAAAGTCAGAAATAGAAGGGTTGTGTGGTGGAAATAATCTTCTGAGGTGTGTATATTTCAATGCGAGGAGTATTGTGAGGAAGGCTGATGAGCTGAGGGTGTGGATTGATACATGGAATTATGACATTGTAGCCATTAATGAAACTTGGCTGCAGGAGGGGCAGGACTGGCAGCTCAATGTTCCAGGGTTCGGATGTTTCAGATGTGATAGATCAGAGGGATGAAGGGTGGGGAGGGGGTGGCATTGCTAGTCAGGGAAAATGTTACAGCAGTGCTTTGGCAGGACAGACTAGAGGGCTTGTCTACTGAGGCCATATGGGTGGAGCTGAGAAACAGGAAAGGTACGACCACATTAATAGGGTTGTATTATAGATCACCCAACAGTCAGCGAGAATTGGAGGAGCAAATCTGCAGAGAGATAACAGACAACTGCAGGAAACATAAAGTTATGATAGTAGGTATTTTAATTTTCCACATATTGATTGGGACTCCCATACTGTTCAAAGGTCTAGATGGGTTAGAGTTTGTAAAATGTATTCAGGAAAGTTTTCTATATCAATATATAGAGGTACCAACTAGAGAGGACACAATATTAGATCTCCTATTAGGAAGCGAGTTAGGACAGGTGACAGAAGTGTGTGTAGGGGAACACTTTGGTTCCAGTGATCATAACACCATTAGTTTCAACTTGATCATGGATAAAGATAGATCTGGTCCTCGGGTTGAGGTTCTAAACTGGAAAAAGGCCAAATTTGAAGAAATGAGAAAGAATCTAAAAAGCGTGGATTGGGACAGGCTGTTCTCTGGCAAGGATGTGATTGGTAAGTGGGAGGCCTTCAAAGGAGAAATTTTGAGAGTGCAGAGTTTGTATGTTCCTGTCAGGATTAAAGGCAAAGTGAGTAAGAATAGGGAACCTTGGTTTTCGAGGGATATTGGAACTCTGATAAAGAAGAGAGAGATGTATAATGTGTATAGGCAACAGGGAGTAAATAAGGTACTTGAGGAGTATAAAAAGTGCAAAAAAATACTTAAGAAAGAAATCAGGAGGGCTAAAAGAAGACATGAAGCTGCTTTGGCAGTCAAGGTGAAGGATAATCCAAGGAGCTTCTACAGGTATATTAAGAGCAAAAGGATAGTAAGGGATAAAATGAAGATCAGAGTGGTCGGCTATGTATAGAACCAAAAGAAATGGGGGAGATCTTAAATGGGTTTTTTGCATCTGTATTTACTGAGGAAACTGGCATGAAGTCAATGGAAATAAGGCAAACAAGTAATGAGTTCATGGAACCTATACAGATTGAAGAGGAGGATGTGCTTACTATCTTGAAGCAAATCAGAGTAGATAAATCCCCAGGACCTGACAGGGTATTCCCTCAGACCTTGAAGGAGACTAGTGTTGAAATTGCAGGGGCCCTGGCAGATATATTTAAAATGTCAGTATCCATGGGTGAGGTGCCAGAGGATTGGAGGATAGCTCATGGTGTTACGTTGTTTAAAAAAGGCTCTAAAAGTAATACGGGAAATTATAGGCCAGTAAGTTTGACATTGGTAGTAGGTAAATTATTAGAAGGAGTGCTGAGAGATAGGATCTACACCCTATCCTCGTTATATGCGTCTTCACAGTTATACGAGGGACCTATTTCTACCAATGTCTCCTTATATGCGTCCAAAACTCACAGTTATGTGAGGAGCACTGCTTTCCCGCCAATACAAGTCAGGTCTCCCTCCCGCCAGTCTCGCATTGGTTTTGGCAAGCTGTGGATGTGCGATCTTACACTCTTAAACTTTTGTTGGTTTTCCCTACGGTGCAGTGATTTTGTGCTTGAAATATTTAACTATGCCTCCGAAGCGTCCGATGTCATGTCCTGGGCCATCAGCCAAGTGGCAGAGAACCGCTTTAACACTTGAAAAAGTTGGAAATTATAAACAGTGTGGCATCAGGTGAAGGTAACACAGCCCTGGGATGCTACCTGCCTGGAACAGAATCTTGCCTTTAAAGTTCTTTTGTTGCTTGACAATGCGCCAGCCCATCCTAAACATTTGGACAGCATTCATCCTAACATGACAGTGCGTTTCCTGCTGCCTAACACAACATTGCTGATTCAACCACTCGACCAGGGTGTGATCCACATTCAAGGGTTTTTTTTTACAGCAAACTATCTCTCAGATGCTGCAAGCAACAGACGATTTTGAAAATCCCGGGAGTTTACCAACGGTGAGGGAATGGTGGAAGTCGGAACACTTAGCACAAATGGCAATGGACATGGACCCAAGTTTAGAACAGAGTTAGCATTTCAGTCATTCCCTGCCATCAACCCTTCTTCCTTACAAGCAAATTTATGCTGAAAAACAAAATGCTGCCAAGCAAACAACCCTCACCACTTTCTTCAAACTGGTGCTGGCAGTTCTAAGAGTTCTGTGAGTCTTCCTTCACCCCTTGCTGTGCTTGATATGATCCTGACGACCACAACCATCCATGCACCTTATCCACGTAAAGCTGCCCGACACCAGAACAACCACTCATCTCCCAGAGTGAACACACCTGCCCCTGTTGGTGAGTACTGTAAACCCTAGTATGTTAATTTTCTATGATTTATTACATTGAATATTACCCTAAATTGATGAAATATAATACAAATGTGCCTTGTGGTACTGCTTTTGTGTCATATTGGTATGAAAATGTGAATAAATTACAGATGAAACATATTCAGGAAACCCTCTGGAACGCATCCCTATTTTCTCCATTTAAACAATTATTCACATTACGCGCCGACTGCGAGGAACATGTCCCCCGCGTGTAATGAGGAATGGGTGTACAAGTATTTGGATAGACAGGGACTTATTAGGGAGAGTCAACATGGCTTTGTGCGTGGAAGGTCATGTTTAACAAATCTATTAGAGTTTTTCGAGGAGATTACCGGGAAACTGGATGAAGGGAAGGCAGTGGATGTTGTATACATTGACTTTGACAGGGTCCCGCACGGGAGGTTAGTTAGGAAGATTCGGTCACTAGGTATACATGGTGAGGTAGTAAATTGGATTAGACATTGGCTCAATGGGAGGAGTCAGAGAGTGGTAGTGGAGGATTGCTACTCTGAGTGGAGGCCTGTGACTAGTGGTGTGCCACAGGGATCAGTGCTGGGTCCTTTGTTGTTTGTCATCTATATCAATGATCTGGATGATAATGTGGTAAATTGGATCAGCAAATTTGCTGATGATACAAAGATTGGAGATGTAGTGGACAGTGAGGAAGGTTTTCAAAGCTTGCAGAGGGATTTGGACCAGCTGAAAAAATAGGCTGAAAAATGGCAGATGAGTTTAATACTGACAAGTGTGAGGTATTGCACTTTGGAAAGAAAAACCAAGGTAGAACATACAAGACCATATGGTGAGGTGGTATAAGGCACTGGTGAAGCCAAATTTGGAGTATTGTGTGCAGATTTGGTCACCAAATTACAGGAAGGATATTAATAAGGTTGAAAGAGTGCAGAGAAGGTTTACAAGGATGTTGCCGGGACTTGAGAAACTGAGTTACAGAGAGAGGTTGAATAGGTTAGGACTTTATTCCCTGGAGCATAGAAGAATGAGGGGAGACTTGATAGAGGTGTATAATATTATGATGGGTATAGATAGAGTGAATGCAAGCAGGCTTTTTCCACTGAGGTTAGGGGAGAAAAAACCAGAGGACATGGGTTAAGGGTGAAGGGGGAAAAGTTTAAAGGGAACATTGGGGGGTGGGGGGCTTCTTCCTGCAGGGAGTGGTGGGAGTGTGAAATGAGCTGCCAGATGAAATGGTGAATGTGGGCTCACTTTTGACATTTAAGGAAAACTTAAACAGGTACATGGATGAGAGGGGTTTGGAGGGATATGGTCCAGGTGCAGGTCAGTGGGACTAGGCAGAAAAAAGGGTCGGCACAGCCAAGAAGGGCCAAAAGGCCTGTTTCTGTGCTGTAATGTTCTATGGTTCTGTGGTTCTCATGACACATTCTCTCTCTCCTAATCTCCTTCTTAAGCTCCTTTCTATTAGCCTTATAATCTTCTAGATCTCTAACACTACTTAGCTCCCTGAAACACGCACAGCACTCTGGAGGAACTCAGCAGGTCAGGCAGCATCCGTGGAAATGAACAGTCAACATTTCGGGCCGGGACCCTTCGTCAGGTCTGAAGAGGAAGGGGGCAGGGGCCCCATAAAGAAGGTGGGGTGAGGGGGAAGGTACCTGGTGAAAAACCAATCAGAGGAAAGATCAAGGGGTGATGGAGGGGAAGCAGGGAGGGATAGGCAGGAGAGGTGAAGAAGGAATGTAAGGGGAAAGCACTATGGATCGTAGAAGAAGGCAAAATCACGAGAGAGGTGATAGGCAGCTAGAGGAGGAGGAGGCAGAGTGAAACTCGGATGGGGGAAAGGAAGGGGAGGGAAAATTCCAATATCTTCCCAACCACTGAGTCAGACTAACTGGCCTGTAATTTCCTTTCTTCTGCCTCTCTCAGGGTTCTTGGAGGCTCATGATAAAATAGGCCGTAGTCAGCATGGTTTCCTCAAGGGAAAATCTTGCCTGACAAATCTGCTGGAATTCTTTGAAGAAATAACAATCAGGATAGACAAAGGAGAATTGGTGGATGTTGTGTACTTGGATTTTCAGAAGGCCTCTGACAAGGTGTCACACGAGGCCGTTTGAGGAGCTACAAGCCCATGGTTTTACAGGAAAGCAGTGGCTGATTGGCAGGAGGCAAAGAGTGAGAGTAAAAGGAGTCTCTTCTGATTGGCTGCCGGTGACCAGTGGTGGCCGCAGACAGAGCTGCTGCTTTCCATGGTGCATTGATAACATTTGTAATAGGCTCTCCGTTAGTTGGGGCCGACCATGCACTAGCCAGGACTGTACAATATGGAAAGCAAGCTGTTGCCCACGTAGCAGGCTCCCCTCTGCATACAGCTGACGAATCCAAAGACCAATGCAGTTTGGCACCAGCAGCATCACACGAGTTGCCAGTCAGCATTGAACATAAAGTAGAACTCCAGCTCCCGATTTTTCCCTCGGGGTTAACTCCCAGAGCCTTCTCCATGAGTATGAATAGTTGCAACGCAACAGAGATTTGTGATTAGAGTTTTTCCTTCTCCTAGACAAGCTGCCAATCATGGCTAACAAGCCCCATCAGCCTGATCTGAAATAGGAAATAAAATCAAAAGGAATTTGGAGCAGGAGCAGGCCATTCTGCCCACCAGGGACTAGACAGATTAATAGTTTGGTAGAGACTAGATGGGTGGAATGGTGTGCTATGGTGTTCTGTGTCCATTAAATGTGATTATGGCTGAACTGCCCCCGGCCCCTCCCCACTGTACCAGTTCACCACCACCCTCATTGTACTGATCATTCAAAAATGTACCTACTTCTTTAAATAGCTGTAGAGAGCGAGAGCTGGTCTCCTCAAGCCTCTGCTCCAACACGCCTCATTTAAATGATCAATCCTGTATTTAGTTTAAACGACCTTAGAAGGGGAAATCTTTAAAAAGGCAAAGCCCGAAGAATGCGGCATACATCGTGAAGGACCCTCAGCATTAGGACATGCTCTCGTCTCAGTGCTACCATCAAGGAGGAGGTACTGGGCCCTCAACCATACACTCAATGCTTTAGGAACAGCATCTCCTCCTGCACCATCAGGTTTCTGAAAGGACAGTGAACCCATGAACATACAGCACTACTTGTTCTCTTTTTCACTATTTTTATACTTATATGTTAATCTTTTGCACTGTACTGCTATCGCAAAACATAAATAAATTTCACAACATACATCAGTGATCATAAACCTGATTCTGATTAAACTATAAATTTGTAGAAAGATTCACCTGGCCTTCCTCCCCATCACCTGTCACCATATTTACGTCCCGAATCATGATGCTGGGTACTGAATGACGATCGGTGTCTGCAGCTGGTTTCTGACCTCCCCAGCTGCATCTTCCTCCCTCCACACTGCCACATCAACTGGTTTGACAGCTCACGACCAGTGACCAGCAGTTAAACAACTAATTCATGGTCTGCACCAATTAAACGTTCCTCTTAGCTTTACATATTTCCAGCATCTTGTTTTAGATATGGCTGGATCAAGGAGCAGTTTAAAGAGTGAGCAGGGTAAGCTGAACAGATTCGTGTTCCTGGCAGAGGCCTTGTGAGCAAACTCAGACCATCACCGTGAGGAAAGGGGCTCCAGTGGACAGCCATTTGTTTACTTTTTAAAATTAATTTGTTGCAGAATTCATCCTCTTCTGCACATTGGATGTTTGTCAGTTTTTGCTACACGTAGTTTTTCATCAATTCTAAAGTATTTTTAGATTTTTTCCTGTAGATACCTGCCAGAAAATGAATCTCACGGTGATATATATGTCATTTGATAAGGAATTTACTTAGAACTTTGTATTGTGACAGTGGCTGTTGTCGAGGTTGCTTTGGCAAGAACCTTGAGTCTTTGCTCTTTTTGAGTTGGGTCAGTGGAATGCTCTTCCTGCAGAAAGTGGGGATATGCCGGTAACCCCAGTGAATATTCTTGTGGGAAGTGTGTTTGGCTGACCTCCTCCAGAGGCTGGAGCTGCAGATGGAGTCACTCAGGACCAGTCACGTTATAGACAGGAGCTTCAGTGAGCTGGTCCCAGCAGGAAAGGTTGAAGGAGAAAGGAAGAGAGCACAGGGTTCCCCTGTGGCGAGAGGGAGAGAGAGAGAAAACGAACAGCTACTCTCGTGGTCTTCGCAAGACTTGGAACTACGGACTGCCGGGTCAAGTTTGCTCCAGAATGTGTGACTGCCACTTTGTATAATCCCCAGGAGTTGTTGTTCAGGGTATCTTGTGGGACCACTTATGTGTTAACCCTTGCCTGGGTGTGTTGTGTGGCACCACTGGAAGACGATATTGCTGTGACAGGTTGTTTTCAGTGATAATTCGTATGTGGATTTGGAACAACACGACAAACAAGATCTACGGTGACTGTTGTCCCATTTTACTAACGTGGAACCTGTGAAATACTTTGTTCTTGCCTTCTCTCCGTTACAACGTGGATGACAAATATCTCTCTCCCATCATTCATTCCGTGGATGACTGAACTTTCCTACTTTACCATCTCGCGACTCTAAGCCTTGATCCCCCAGGCTCAATAGTTTGGGAGTTATACTGACACACGTACACACGTAGCACTGTCAACTTCTCTTTATTTTGTATAAGTTACTATACTATAAGTAGATACTAATAAAGATATTGGTTTTAACATTAAATCCAGACTCAGTGCGAAATCTATTGCTGCTGATTTGTGTCTAAAACATTACAGTTTGTAACAAATCCTTCATCCTTACTTTGTCACTAGTCCCAGATTTAACTTCTAGTTTACTCTGACTACCCATGCTACTCTTTTGAAAGCTCTTACTCCCCATGCTACTCTTTTGAAAGCTCTTACTCAGGGTAAACTTAATCTTGTGGGTTAAAGCAAACTCATCTGCTAATCTAGCAGACCCCTGCAAAGTGGCAGCATCCTTTTCTTTGAAATATGTCTTTATGTCATTAGGGATGCAGCTCTTAAATTCTTCAATTAAAACCAACTCTCTTCAGTTGTTAAAATCATCATTCACATTTTTTAGATGTGCACCAGTGGTCAAAACACACAAACTTCGCATAAGAAAATTCTACAAGTTTCTAAACCTTTCCCTCTCGGCTTCTGGAACCAATTCACAGGCTTTAAGTACAGTTTGTTTCACTATCTCATAGTTAGCTGCATCTTGGATTGATAAGGCAGAGTAGGCTTGTTGAGCCCTACCCTTAATTACACTCTGACAAGAGAGACCAGCTTTCTTTAGGCCACTTTAGACTCTGAGCCACTTTCTCAAAATGCTGAAAGTATTTATCAACCTCAGTTTCATCAAATGGAGGGACCAGTTTAACTTCCTGACTGGCAACAAACGATACGACCAGCTCCCTAGAGCCAGAAATTTGCCTCTTGAGCTCTAACCCCTGTCTCAAACTGCCTCCTTTTTTCTAACTCCGTAGGCTCTAGTGATCTTGTGCAGCCTCTGATTTAAATCTCTCTAACTTCATTTGTTCCAGTCATAACTGGGCCGTATGAAATAGTGTCTCAAGTTAATGAAGTAAGTTTTGTAGTCAAAACACCCTATCGACGAAAGTCATATAAGCATGTTGAGACCATATTTTGAAGAGCAGGCACCATCTGTGAGTGTTGTCGAAACAAACGAGTCTAGCAATCCTGGGAACGGATTGATTCATCCGAGGTTTATTTTAAATCAAACATTGTCCGAGTAAGACTAACAAACCCGACTGTTCTAAAACACATTGATAACAAGTTGGTCACAGCAACAACAACAAATGAAGGAATTAATTTTGAAGTTTGAAGACTTATTTCCTGATGTTCCAAGGGGAAACACGGTCGCTTCACATGATGTCGATGTCGGGGATGCTAAGCCCATAAAACAACACCGATATCGCATGAACGTAGAAACATGTAAACTGGCTGAACAAGAAGTTGAGTATATGTTAGAAAATGATATTATTAGGCCGAGCTCATCTTGTGTTATAAACCGGATGGTGGTATCAGGTTTTGCACTGACCTCACAAAGGTGAGTGCTGTAACAAAAACAGATGCTTATCCCATTCCTGTGGTGGATGAGTGTATAGACAAGGTTGGAAAAGCTAAATTTCTTACAAAGATTGATCTATTGAAAGGGTATTGGTGTGTTCCTTTGACAGAGAGTGGTGGGGAATTTCTGCATTTGTGACATCTTCTGGGTTGTATGACAGGCAAGGATTCAAACATACGTGTTTCCACAAGATATCCCTAACAACAACTCCTGTGGGTTATACGAAGTGACAGTCACACATTCTGGAACTTGCCCCAGTAGTTCATAGTTCCAAGTCTCACGAAGACCACGAGAGTAGCTTCTCTCTCTCTCTCTCTCTCTCTCTCTCTCTCTCTCTCTCTCTCTCTCTCACTTTCACTCTCACTCTCACTCTCACTCTCTCTCTCACTCTCACTCTCACTCTCACTCTCACTCTCTCTCTCTCCCTCTCTCTCACTCTCTCTCTCTCTCTCTCACTCTCACTCTCACTCTCACTCTCACTCTCTCTCTCTCTCACTCTCACTCTCACTCTCACTCACTCTCACTTTCACTCTCACTCTCACTCTCACTCTCACTCACTCTCACTTTCACTCTCACTTTCACTCTCACTCTCACTCTCACTCTCACTCTCACTCTCTCTCTCTCTTCTCCCCCCCCCCACTCTCTCATATCCCAGTGCTTGACAAACCCTGGTTGCTGACTTTCAACGTGGGCGAGAAGAGGATTAGCTGGGACCTGCTGAGTTCATGCCCTGCCCAAGTCCTTGGTTCTCAGGTGCGTTGAGATCCTCTGTCTCCCTCCGTCCCTCTCTGTCTGCTCCCAGCATTCCCCCTGGTCTTTCCAACATATGTCCCTCCATTTCTACCCCTCCATCGTCTCTCTGCTCCCCACCTATCCTGGTCTCAGCCCCTCTGTGCCCTGTTGCCCACTTGCCATCACAGCGTAGTGGTTAGCACCATCCTTTACAGTGCCGACTGTAAGATCAGGGTTCAGTTCCCACCGCTGCCTGTGTGGACTATAGTCGATGAACAGCATCCTGACATTGATGTTTGTAAGGCTGAGTGAAGAGCCATTGAGATTGTATCTGCCACTGACTTATTGTGGCAATAGGCAAATTGCAGTGGGTCCAGGAACTTGCTGAGGCAGGAGTTAAGTCTGGTCATGACCTCCCTCTCAAAGCAAGTAGGAGGTTTAAAAGCAGGAAATCATAAACGCAAACACTGAATGAAGTGCCTTTGGACAAAACATCAACTGCTTATTCCTTACCACTGATGTTGCCTGACCTGCTGAGTTCCTCCAGCATTTTGTATGTTTGAAGATGATAATCTCCAGATTTCTCCCAAAGTCTTTGAGATGGCAATATGGACAGTTTTATGCTCCTCCTGCCAGATTAGTTTATTATTGTCACATGTACTGAGATGCAGTGAAAACCTTTGCTTTGCATGACACCCAGATATATGACGTAAATACACCGAGATGGGTCGAAGGGGTCTGTTTCTGCTGTAAGACTCTGTGATCTGAGGCTTTGACTGACCACCAGGTGGCATGAGGGAGCTGCAGTGCCCTAACTGACCAGCAGGTGGCAGGAGCGATCAAAGGGACCAGCGTGGAATGTCAAATGCATGACATGATTACAGCTTGGGGCGTCTGTACATTCTTCCTGTGTGTGTATGTGTGGGTTTCCTCCCATAGTCTAAAGACTTAGGTTAATTGATCATTGTAAATTGTCCTGTGATTAGGCTAGCATTAAGTTAGTGTGCGCTGGGTGGCAAATGAGATATCGAGTGACCAGGTTTTTGGAGTAAGTTTTGGAATTGGGGGACAAATATTCAAATACATCTGTGGGTGACAGAAGTATCACATGCTGCTGTAATACTAATTTTATGTACCCTGATAATTGTATTGCTCAATGTATATCAACTGAGAAGATGAAAAGTAGAAATAATGCAAAAATTAGAAGGTAAGGTTTTCATGAAACAGCAGACGATTGTCAGTATAAAGTGGGTGAAGTTAGTGAGTAAATGTTAATATTATTTTTAGAATGTAAGTGTTGCACACCTACTGGGGTTCCATGGCAGTCCTATGGGCAGTCAACTGACTGAGAGGAGGATCATGATCCTAAGATAAATACCCTTGGATCAAGAGGGGGGAGATGTTGGCCAGAAGAAACTACAGTCTGACCAAGGATTGGATTTGATGAATCAAGGACGGGGGAGGTAGACAAACCCGTTGTCTTTGTTTCCCCCCATTTTGTGGACTCTGAACTGATTCCTGATCTGAGATAGTCTGATCAGAGCAACTGGATGAGGACACAAGGATCTGCTAAACCCGAGACCATTCTCAGACAAGTACCTGGTGTAATGCCCTGGTTCACATCTTTACTGTTCTGCTGTCAGTATTTCACTCAGCAGCTCTGTAAGAGCGGTCCGTCCTGCTTTCAGCCTGTTTGGGTTATTGTTGAAGATGAGGGATGACGTGGAATGTGGTGCCATCCAACTAGCGGGAGGTTTTCTGGCTGAGGGACAATAAGGTTGTGTTTGGGGTTTATTTTGTTCGAGAGAAGATGTTGGAAATAACCGGTCGTAGGTTACGATCCTGTGGGAGACTAGCTTGTCCCAGGTGGATTGCGAGCAACATTCGGAAGCTGGTGTGTGCTTTCACATTGACCGAGGGCCCAGTGCGTGAGTGACAGAGAAGTTCAAGATGAGCTCCAACTTGTGCACATTTGACAGTTTAATTAGAATGGGCCCTTTTCTTTTTGTTGTTCTTTACTAACCCTTCAGTTAAGATCCATAAATATAATTCCTTTAATCATATGCAGTGTAGTGTTTCGTGGCATTAATTTGTAACGGAGTAGCAAATGACACAGCATCCACACAAACTGGGGAGGGTCTCAATCTCACTAGTTTGGCGGGGCACACAGTATACGGAATAAGGTAGGTGAACTTGAGGCACAGTTGCAGATTGGCATGTATGATGTTGCAGGCATCACTGAATCATGGCTGAAAGAAGATTATAGCTGGGAGCTTAATGAATTCTTTGCCACAGACAGTTGTGGTGGACAAATCTTTATGTGTATTTAAGGCAGTTGATCGATTCTTGATTAGACAGGGCACAAGGGGAGACGGGGAAAAAGCAGGAGATTGGAGTTGAAAGGAAAATTGGGTCAGCCATGATAAAATTGTGGAGCAGACTCGATGGAGCAAATGGCCGAATGCTGCTCCTATATCTTATCGTCTTAAGTATACCAAGGATATAGCCTTCACAGATGCCTGTGCCAACAAATTCCACAGATTAACCACTCTCTTGCTCAGGAAATTCCTCCTCATCTCCATTCTAAAAGGCTGTCTCTATTCTGAGGCTGCATCCTCCAGTCTTTGACTCCTCATCACACCCACTCCATCGAGGCTCAACCTCCATTTGCTTTCAATGAGGTCACCG
This sequence comes from Hypanus sabinus, assembly GCF_030144855.1. NCBI lineage: Eukaryota > Metazoa > Chordata > Chondrichthyes > Myliobatiformes > Dasyatidae > Hypanus > Hypanus sabinus. The sequence continues at coordinate 2,330,706 of NC_082712.1, forward strand.
CTGATTCTTCTGAATTCCAATGCATAAAGGTCCTGAGTTTTCAAACGCTCCTGATATGACAAGCCTTTCAACCTCAAAATTATTTTCATGAAACTCTTATAAACCTTCTCGAATGTCAGAACATCCTTTTTTGATAAGGGGCCCAGAACTGCTCACAATACTCCAAGTGAGGCCTCACCACTGTCTTTCATAAAGCCTCAACATTACAATCTTGCTTTTATATTCTTGTCCTCTCGAAATTAATGTTCACATCATATTTGCAACCTTATCACCAATTCAATCTGCAAATTAACCTTTTGGGAATCTTGCACGAGTACTTCCAAGACCCTTTGTACCTTAGATTTTTGAATTTTCTCTCCATTTAAAAAATAGTCACCCTTTCATTTCATCTACCAAAGTGCATGACCATACAGTTCCTGATACTGTATTCCATCTGCCACTTCTTTGCCCCTTCTCCTAAACTGTCTTTCTGTAGCCTCTCAACTTCCTTAAAGCAACCTGCCCCCCACCTATCTTTGTATTGCTCTCGTACTTGGCCACAGGACATCAATTCTGTCAACCACATCAATGACAGAAAATGTGAAAAGAAGCAGTCCCAACACAGCCCCTGTGGAATGCCTCTATTACCGGCAGCCAATCAGAAAAGGCTCCCTTCATTCCCACTCCTCGCCACCTGTCTATCAACCAATGGTCTATCCATGCTAGTACCTTTCCTGTAAATACCATGGGCTCTTAACTTGAGAAGGCCTTGGCAGACAGGATTAAGGAAAACCTCAAGGCATTCTACAAGTATGTGAAGAGCAAGAGAATGAGACGTGAGAGAATTGGACCAATCAAGTGTGACACAGGAAAAGTGTGTATGGAACCAAAGATAGCAGAGGTACTTAATGAATACTTGGCTTCAGTATTCACAATGGAAAAGGATCTTGGAGAATGTAGGGATGACTTACAGTGAACGTAAAAGCTTGAGTATGTAGGTATTAAGGAAGAGAATGTGCTGGAGATTTTGGAAAGCATCATGTTGGATAAGACACTGGGACTGGACGAGATATACCCCAGGCTAATGTGGGAGGTGAGGGAAGAGATTGCTGAGCCTCTGGCTATGATCTTTGCATCATCGATGGGGACAGGAGAGGTTCGGGAGAGTTGTGGATGTTGTTCCTTTATTCAAGAAAGGGAGTAGAGATAGCCCGGGAAATTATAGACCAGTGAGTCTTACTTCAGTGGTTGGTAAGTTGAAGGAAAAGATCCTGAGAGACAGGATTTATGAATATTTGGAGAGGTATAATATGATTAGGAATAGTCAGCATGGCTTTGTCAAGGGCAGGTCGTGCCTTATGAGCCTGATTGAATTTTTTGAGGATGTGACTAAAGACATTGATGAAGTTAGAGCAGTAGATGTAGTGTATATGAATTTCAGCAAGGCATTTGATAAGGTACCCCATGCAAGGCTTATTGAGAAAGTAAGGAGGCATGGGATCCAAGGGGACCTTGGTTTGTGGATCCAGAACTGGCTTGCCCACAGAAGATAAAAAGTGGTTGTAGACTGGTCATATTCTGTGTAGAGGTCAGTGACCAGTGGTGTGCTTCTGGTGTATGTTCTGGGACCTCTTCTTTTCTTTTTAGCCAGAGAGTGGTGAATCTGTGGAATGCTCTGCCACAGACTGCGGTGGAGGCCAAGTCCGTGGGTATATTCAAGGTGGAAGTTGATAAATTCCTGATCGTGGAGTATATTGACTGGCTGCATCACAGCCTAGTATGGAAACGCCAATGCCCTTAAACAGAAAATCCTACAAAAAGTGGTAGATACAGCCTAATCATCATCAAGGGTAAAGCCCTCCCAAATATTGAGCACCTCTTCATGAAATGCTGTCACAGGAAAGCAGCATCCAGGCTTTGTGCTCTTTTCACTGCTGCCATCAGGAATAAGGTTCAGAAGCCTTGTCCATACCACAAGTTTCAGGAACACTTACTACCCCTTGGCCATCAGGCTTTGAAGAAAAGGGCTAAACTTCATTCAAATTCACTTCCCATCACTGAAATGTTTCCACAAACAATCAATTTAAGGATGCTTCATCTGATGTTCTCAATATTTGTTACTTATTTATTATTATCATTATTTCTTCTTTTGTATTGGCACAGTCTTCTGCACTCTGAGTGAATGTCCTAGTTAGGCATTGGTTATTATTCTGTAGATTTATAGAGTATGCCCACAAGAAAATTAATCTCAGGGTTGTATTATCTCAGAGAAGCAAGCGATGAGTTTTTTAGGTTACATGTATGTAGTTTGATAACAAAATTTTCTTTGAACATTTCTGTGAATTGTCTCTGTTGTCATCTTGTTAACTTATCCACCTATCACCTCCAAGCTTCTCACTTGATCACAATTAATATGCAAAAGGAAACTCATGCAAGTAATAAGAAAATAATAATACAGAGAGCAGAAGTTGAAAATAAGTAGAAAGCTTGTGGAGTTAGTTCACTGTTGAGGTGAATGCTGGACACACAGCAGCTGTGGCCACATTTTTCTATTTGTATTTCAGAGGAACTTCTTCTGTCAATCTCAAGTTTTGCTTCCACTGTCAAACTGCCAACCAGAATGCTATAGACATTGCTGCTGTTCATAAGGTCTCTGAACTCTTGCACCTTTGGTATGTTCCTGAGCAGTGCTATATGTGGTGAAAGTGTCATACAAAACCGATTGACCACGTTTCCATCTGAAGGCAGCTTGCTTGAGAATGTATGAAACAATCGTTCCCTTGCACAATTAGATTGTGAAAACCTGTGACTGTCTCCATTATTGTTATATGTGAGGATATTTTGAGATAAAGGAGGTAGTATCGGGTATCTCAAAGAGCATTAAGGCGTATATCCCCAGGGTGTGGGATACACCTGAGGCTATTGAGAGAAGCAATATCTTTGTGTCCTCTTTAACCTCAGGTAAGGTCCTGGAGGACTGGCAAATAGTGTTGTCCCGTTATTCCAGAAGGGTAATAGGAATAGTACTGGAAGCTATAGACCGATAGGTATCATGTCTGTAATTGGGAGAGGGTTTGAAGGTATCAGATATATGAGCATCTTGAAAACCTTTGGCTAATTAGAAGCAACCAGCATGGCTTTGTGTCAAGGAAGTGTCTTACTAACTGGGTTGTGTTTTTCAAGGAGGTATGAAAGTGATGGATGAAGGTAAATCTGTGGATGTTTTGCACGTAGATTTTTAGTAAGGTGTTTGACACTGTCCTTCATGGGAGACCATCCAGAAGATTAAGATGGGCTCCTTGGTGACTTAGCTGTTTGGATTAAGAATTGGCTTGCACAAAGAAGGCAAAGAATAATAGCTCGTTGAAGGTCCATGACGAGTGGCATTCTTCAGCGATCCGTACTGGAACCTCTGCTGTTCGTTATAGACATAAATGAGGAGAGAGAGAAACACAAGGTGATAAGTGAAATCCGGAGGGGAGGGGTGAAGTTAAGAGTTGGGAAGTTGATTGGTGAAGGAGATACAGGGCTGAACAAGGGAGAGTCTGATAGGAGAGGACAGAAGGCATGGCAGAAAGAAAAGGAGGGAGGAGAACCAGAGGGAGGTGATGGGCTGTCAAGGAGATGAGGTGAGAGAAGAAAATTCAAATCAGTGTGAAGTGGTTCATTTTGGTAGGTCAAATATGATGTCCGAGTCCATAGGACGCTCAAAGCAGCTGTGCAAGTTGACTCTGTGGTTAAGAAGGCATATGGTGTATTGGCCTTCACCGGTCATGGAATTGAAGTTAGGAGCCAAGTGGTAATGTTGCAGCTACATAGGACTCTGGTCAGACCCCACTTGGACCACTGTGCTCAGTTCTGGTCGCCTCACTACAGGAAGGATGTGGAGGCCAAAGAAAGGTTGCAGAGGAGATTTACAAGAATGTTGCCTGGATTGGGGAGCATGCGTTATGAGAATAGGTTGAGTGAACTCAGCCTTTTCTCCTTGGAGTATTGGAGGATAAGAGGTGACCTGATAGAGGTGTATAAGATGATGAGAGGCATTGATCATGTGGATAGTCAGAGGCTGTTTCCCAGGGCTGAAATGGTTGCCACAAGAGGACACAGGTTTAAGGTGCTGGGGAGTAGGTAGAGAGGAAATGTCAGGGGTAAGTTGTTTACTCACAGAGTGGTGAGTGCGTGGAATGGGCTGCTGGCAACGGTGGTGGAGGCAGATACCATAGGGTCTTTTAAAAGGCTTTTAGATAGGTACATGGAGCTTAGTAAAACAGAGGGCTTGGTTGTGAAATCATGTTGGAGATGGGGGAAGTTGCGGGGAATTATGTGAAGAGTCTGATGAGGTAGTAGGTGAGTATAAGAGGAACCAAACTTTTGTCAATCAACTTTCCAGCTCTCTACTTCATCCCTCCCCCTCCCGGTTTCACCTATCACCTTGTGTTGCTCCCTCCCCTTCCCACCTTTTAACTCGACTCCTCACCCTTTTTTCTCCAGTCCCACTGACGGGTTTCGGCCCGAAATATCGGCTGTAATCTTTCCCATAGATGCTGCCTGGCTGCTGAGTTCCTTGCAGTATTTAGTGTGTTACTTTGATAGTTGTTTATAAGACTGTAAGAGGCAGAAGTAGAGTAGACAGCTGATACTGTGTGATATTGCTGGGGTGGAAATATGTAATACCAGAGGCATGCATTTAAAGTGGGAGTGGGTAAGTGTGCGGGGCAAGTTTGAATGTGCTGCCAGGAGGAATTGTGGAGGCACTACAAAAGAGGTGTTTCGGTGTCTGAGATAGGCACATGGATATTCAGAAAATAGTGTATAAATTGGTTTGTTACTGTCTCATGGTGGTTGTCCGCCATGTCCAATGCTGACAGGAAGCCTGTACGGGAGAGTTTTTAAGGGGGAAATCCCTTGCACTCTCTCAACCGTGGATGTCCGGCTCCAGTGGTATGAACAAGTGTCACAAAGTGGGGTTTTCCTTGGTTGCAATGGATGTGCCTTGTCGTGCCTTGTCAGGCCCTTCGCTCTCCTTGGAGTGTTGCAGTACCGCCTTCCTGGCCATCGGATCTCACAGTCTGCCAGAGCCGTCTTCACATGCCAGGACAGACATGTCCCTATATCACCAGGGCATGAGATCACTGGCTCCCCCTACCTGTTTAACCCACCTATCGAAGTGGTGTACTGGTGTGTGGCCACTGTCAAATTCAAACAGCAAACTGGAGCCACAGGTGAGAGTTGAGTGTCGGTTCGGGACTAAAGCTGAGTCAGCTGCCCTGAAGTGGACATGGCAAGCTCCTTCACCGGAGGTGCTACCCCTCCCTGGGCACCCCATACAATCCATGGAGACAGAAAACACAGCACAGAAACAGGTCATGTCAAACAATTTAAGCTGCTGAACCATAGCCGTCCACAACCCCCCCCCCCCCATACATGTACCTATTCAAATTTCTCTTAAACCTTGAAATCATATCCATCACTTGCACTGACAGCTCATTCCACATGCTCACCACCCTCTAAATGAAAAAGTACTCCCTCATAGAAACATTGAAAATAGGTGTAGGAGTAGGCCAATCGGCCCTTCGAGCCTGCACCGTCATTCAGTATGATCATGGCTGATCATCCAACTCAGAATCCTGTACCTGCTTTCTCTCCATACCCCCCGATCCCTTTAGCCACAAGGGCCATATCTAACTTCCTCTTGAATATAGCCAATGAACCGGCCTCAACTGTTTCCTGTGGCAGAGAATTCCACAGATTCACCACTCTCTGTGTGAAGAAGTTTTTCCTCATCTTGGTCCTAAAAGGCTTCCCCATTATCCTTAAACTGTGACCCCTCGTTCTGGACTTCCTCAACATCGGAAACAATCTTCCTGCATCTAGCCTGTCCAATCCCTTTAGAATTTTATACGTTTTAATAAGATCCCCCCTCAATCTTCTAAATTCCAGTGAGTATAGGCCTAGTCGATCCAGTCTTTCTTCATATGAAAGTCCTGCCATCCCAGGAATCAATCTGGTGAACCTTCTCTGTACTCCCACTATGGCAAGAATGTCTTTCCTCAGATTAGGGGACCAAAACTGCACACAATATTCTAGGTGCAGTCTCACCAAGGCCTTGTACAACTGCAGTAGAACCTCCCTGCTCCTGTACTCAAATCCTTTTGCTATGAATGCCAACACACCATTTGCCTTTTTCACTGCCTGCTGTACCTGCATGCCCACCTTCAATGACTGGTGTACAATGACACCCAGGTCTCGTTGCATCTCCCCTTTTCCTAATCGGCCACCGTTCAGATAATAATCTGTTTTCCTGTTCTTGCAACCAAAGTGGATAACTTCACATTTATCCACATTAAATTGCATCTGCCATGAATTTGCCCACTCACCTAACCTATCCAAGTCACCCTGCATCCTTTTAGCATCCTCCTCACAGCTAACACCGCCGCCCAGCTTCGTGTCATCCGCAAACTTGGAGATGCTGCATTTAATTCCCTCGTCTAAATCATTAATATATATTGTAAACAACTGGGGTCCCAGCACTGAGCCTTGCGGTATCCCACTAGTCACTGCCTGCCATTCTGAAAAGGTCCCGTTTACTCCCACTCTTTGCTTCCTGTCTGCCAACCAATTCTCTATCCACCTCAATACGATACCCCCAAAACCGTGTGCTTTAAGTTTGCACACCAAGCTGGGACTCAATTCTCAAATCGGTTAACTCAACCTCTCTTTGTGCTCGCCATTGCCTTTTATGGTTTAAGATTGTTCATAGAGCCCATATGTCTAAATCTAAACTATCTGGATTCTACCCTAACATTAGTCCACTCTGTGATAAATGCAAGAGGGGCGAGGCCTCGCTCATTCATATGTACTGGTTCTGTCCTAGCTTGGAGAAATTTTGGAAAGATGTCTTCACTACGTTATCGTATATACTGAATCAGCACCAGAACCAAACCCCTTAATTGCTTTGTTTGGTTTCTGGGGCGAGACAGATTTATGTCTGAGTCCGACCAAATGCCGAATATTATCCTTTGCCTCTCTCCTGGCTAGACGCTTGATCCTCCTCAGATGGAGAGATGTTGCCCCGCCCACTCATGCTCAATGGCTTAACAACATTATGGCCTGCTTGGACCTCGAAAAAATCCATTATTCAGTTCTTAAATCGGACCTAAAGTTCCATAAGGTCTGGGGACCTTTTATCGAGTACTTTCATAACCTTCCTCTTGACTAGGGGTTTTTTTCCTTTTCGGTCCCTTGCTTTCAGCTTTTTTTTCTGGTAGTAGGCATTATTATCCTCTGTTGCTAAGTGTATACACAGTCTGGGAGTTTGATTGTCCTGATTTATATTCTCTATATTGTGTTGTGGTTGGTCTGGAGTTTCCTTTTTTTTTGTGTTGTGGGGCTTGGGGAGGATACTAAGTTTACTTGTCTTCAATTTAGGTGCTTTTTTTAAAATTCTCTTTCTTTGTATCATATTGTCATTGTATGCTTAATTTTGCACTGTATTAATGTTCCTCATTGTGATTTGGGGTTTTTTAATCTGTAAAATGTATAAAAAAAACTAATAAAAAAAAATTAAGTTTGCACACTAATCTCCTGTGTGGGACCTTGTCGAAAGCCTTTTGAAAATCTAAATATACCACATCCACTGGTTGTCCCCTATCCACTCTACTAGTTACATCTTCAAAAAATTCTGTAAGATTCGTCAGACATGATTTTCCTTTCACAAATCCATGCTGACTTTGTCCGATGATTTCACCTCTTTCCAAATGTGCTGGTATCACATCTTTGATAACCGACTCTAGCATTTTCCCCACCACCGATGTCAGACTAACCGGTTTATAATTCCCCGGTTTCTCTCTCCCTCCTTTTTTAAAAAGTGGGGTTACATTAGCCACCCTCCAGTCCTCAGGAACTAATCCAGAATCTAAGGAGTTTTGAAAAATTATCACTAATGCATCCACTATTTCTTGGGCTACTTCCTTAAGCACTCTAGGATGCAGACCATCTGGCCCTGGGGATTCATCTGCCTTTAATCCCTTCAATTTACCTAACACTACTTCCCTACGAACGTGTATTTCCCTCATTTCCTCCATCTCACTAGACCCTCGGTCCCTTACTATTTCCGGAAGATTATTTATGTCCTCCTTAGTGAAGACAGAACCAAAGTAGTTATTCAATTGGTCTGCCATGTCTTTGTTCCCTATGATCAATTCACCTGTTTCTGACTGTAAAGGACCTATATTTGTCTTGTCCAATCTTTTTCTTTTCACATATCTATAAAAGCTTTTACAGTCAGTTTTTATGTTCCCTGCCAGCTTTCTCTCATGATCTTTTTTCCGTTTCCTAATTAAGCCCTTTGTCCTCCTCTGCTGGTCTCTGAATTTCTCCCAGTCCTCAGGTGTGCCGCTTTTTTTGCTAATTTATATGTTTCTTCTTTGGACTTGATACTATCCCTAATTTCCCTTGTCAGCCACGGGTGCACTACCTTCCCTGGTTTATTCCTTTGCCAAACTGGAATGAACAATTGTTGTAGTTCATCCATGTGATCTTTAAATGCTTGCCATTGCATATCCACAGTCAACCCTTTAAGTATCATTTGCCAGTCTATCTTAGATAATTCACATGTCATACCTTCAAAGTTACCCTTCTTTAAGTTCAGAACCTTTGTTTCTGAATTAACTATGTCACTCTCCAACTTAATGAAGAACTCCACCATATTATGGTCACTCTTACCCAAGGGGCCTCGCACGACAAGATTGCTAACTAACCCTTCCTCATTGCTCAATACCCAATCTAGAATGGCCTGCTCTCCAGTTGGTTCCTCGACATGTTGATTCAGAAAACCATCTCACATGCATTCCAAGAAATCCTCTTCCTCAGCACCCTTACCAATTTGGTTCACCCAATCTATATGTAGATTGAAGTCACCCATTATAACTGCTGTTCCTTTATTACATGCATTTCTAATTTCCTGTTTAAGGCCATCCCCAACCTCACTACTACTGTTAGGTTACTACACATGTTCCATAGGAATATAGAAAACCTACAGGACAATACAGGCCCTTCGGCCCGCAAAGCAGTGCAAACATGTCCTTATCTTAGAACTAACTGGGCTTACCCATATCCCTCTGTTTTTCTAAACTCCATGTATCCATCCAGGAGTCTCTTAAAAGACCCTATTGTTTCGGCCTCCACCACCACCATCGGTAACCCATTCCACACACTCACCACCCTGTGTAAAAAAAAACCCTGACCTCTGCTCTGTGCCTACTTCCAAGCACCTTAACACTAAGACCTCTCATGCTAGACATTTCAGGCCTAGGAAAAAGCCTCTGACTATCCACATGATCAAAGCCTCTCATCATCTTATACACCTCATATCAGGTGGCTTCTTATCCTCTGTCAGTCTAGGGAGAAAAGGCCAAATTCACTCAACCTATTCTCATATGGCATGCTCCCCAATCCAGGCAACATTCTTGTAAATCTCCTCTACACCCTTTCTATGGTTTCCATGTCCTTCCTGTAGTGAGGCAGCCAGAACTGAGCACAGTACTCCAAGTGGGGTCTGACCAATAGCTGCAACATTACCTCTCGGCTCTTAAACTCAATCCCACAACTGATGAAGGCCAATGCACTGCATGCCTTCTTAACCACACAGTCAACCTGTGTAGCAGCTTTGAGTGTCCTATGGACTCGGACCCCAAGATCACTTTGATCATCCATAATTGACCTACCAAAATGAACCATCTGGGTTGAACTACATCTGCCACTTCTCAGCCCAGTTGGCATCCTATCAATAACCCGCTGTAACCTCTGACAGCCCTCCACACTATTCACAACACCTCCAGCCTTTGTGTCATCAGCAAATATACTAACCCATCCCTTTATTTCCTCATCAGGTCACTTATAGAAATCACAAAGAATAGGGATCCCAGAACAGATCCCTGAGGCACACCATTGGTCACTGACCTCCATGCAGAATATGATTCGTCTACAACCACTCTTTGCCTTCTGCGGGCAAGCCAGTTCTGGATCCACAAAGCAATGTCCCCTTGGATCCCATGCCTCCTTACTTTCTCAATAAGCCTGGCATGGGCTACCTTATCAAATGCCTTGCTGAAAGCCATATACACTACATCTATGGCTCTATCAATGTGTTTAGTCACATCCTCAAAAAATTTAATCAGGCTCGTAAGGCACGTCCTGCCTTTGACAAAGCCATGCTGACTATTCCTAACCATATTATACCTCTCCAAATGTTAATAAATCCTGCCTGTCATGACAGTACTCAAAGTGAAGCCTGACTGGTGTATTACAAAGGTTCAGCATTATCTCCTTACTTTTATATTCTATTCCCCTTGAAATAAATGACAACATTACATTTGCTTTCTTTACCACAGACTCAACCTGTGAATTAATCTCCTGGGAGTCTTGCACGAGGACTCCTAAGTTCCTTTGCTCCACTGAGGTTTGAACCTTCTCCCCATTTGGAATATAGTCCACACTATTATTCCTTTTACCAAAATAATGATCATACATTTCCCACCACTGTATTCCAGCTGCCACTTTTTTGCCCATTCTTCCAATATATCTAATTCCTGCTGCAATCACATTGCTTCCTCAGCACTACCTACCCCTCCATCTATTTTCATATCATCCACAAACTTTGCCACAAAGACATCAATCCCATTGACAAACAATGTGAACACTTGTGGTCCCAATACTGACCCCTGAGGTGCCACTAGTCACCAGCAGCCAACCAGAAAAGGCCCCTTTTATTCCCACTCGCTGCCTCCTGCCTATTCATGCCAGTATCTTTCCTGTAATGCCACAGGATTTTATCTTGTTAAGCAGCCTCATGTGTGGCAGCTTATCAAATGCCTTTTGAAAATCCAAGTAAATAGCATCCACTGCCTCTCCTTTGTCCACCCTGCTTGTTACTTCCTCAAAGAACTCAGATTTGTCAGGTAAGATTTCCCTTCACAGAAACCATGCTGACTTTGACTTATTTTATCATTAGTCTTGAAGTACCTCGAAACCTCATCCTTTATAATAGACTCCAACACTTTCCCAACCACTGAGGTTAGGCTAATTGGCCCATAATTTCCTTTCTTTTGCCTTCCTCCGTTCTTAAAGAGTGGAGTGACATTCGCAATCTTCCATTCCTCTGGGACCATCCAGAATCAAGTGATTCTTGAAAGATCATGACCAATGCATCTGTTATCTCTTCAGCAACCTTTCTCAGGACTCTGGGATGTAGTCCATCTGGTCCACATGACTTATCCACCTTAAAGAACTTTGTGTTTGCCTGGCACTGTTTCCTTTGAACTCACAATGGTACTCACTCTGACACTCACAGACCTCTGCCACACTGCTAGTGTCTTCCACAATGAAGACAGATGCAAAGTACCCATTAAGTTCATGTGTCATTTCTTTGTCCCCAATTACTACCTCACCAATATCATTTTCCAGTGGTCCAATATCAACTCTCAGCTCCCTTTTACTCTTTATGTTACTGAAAAAGCTTTTGGTATCCTGCTTTATGTTATTGGCTAGTCTGCCCTCATATGTCATCTTTTCCTTTCTTATAGCTGTTTTTAGTTGTCTTTTGTGGGATTTTAACAACAAGTTCCCTCTTAACCTGATTTTCCCAATCCCCTTGCATATTGAAGTCCCCCGTAACAATTGTGACATAACCTTTATTACATACCTTTTCCAGCTCCCTTTGCAATCTCAACCCCACATCTTGGCTACTATTTGAAGGCCTATCTATGAAGCACATAATGGTTTTTTTAGCCTTGCAGTTTCTTAACTCCATTCACAAAGATTCAACATTCTCTGACCCTGTGTCACCTCTTTCTAAAGATGGAATTCCATCTCTTACCAACAGAGCCACACCACCGACTATGCTTTCTTTCCTGTCCTTTCGATACAAAGTTTATCCTTTGATGTTAAGTTCCCAACCTTGGCCGCCTTTCATCCATGACTCAGTGAAACCCACAATGTCATACCGACCAATCTCTGATTGCACCACGAGTTCATCCACCTTATTCTGAATGCCACACAGATTTAATATAGCATTTTCAGACATTCTTCACTCTTCTGAATGTTGTCTTTGTGGTACAATTTAACTCTTTGCTTGCCTGCATTTGTGCCCAATCATTCTTACAATCTTCCTTACATTCATGTTACACTCATCATCTTACTTGTAAACCTACTGGCTCATCCTCAGCTCGATCATATTGGTTCCCATCCCCCTGCCATATGAGTTTAAACCACTCCCAATTACTCCAGTAATTCTGCCCGCAAGAATATTGGTTCCATTTGGATTCAAGTGCAACTTGTCCCTTTTCTACAGGTCCTACCTTCCCCCGAGGTCCCAATTATCTAGAAATCTGAATCCCTGCCCCCTGTTCCAATTTGTCAGCCACGCATTTATCTGCCTCCTCATTCTATTCCTTTCCTCACTGTCACGTGGCACAGACAGCCACCCTGAGATTACTGTCCTTGTGGTCCTGCTTCTCAGCTTCCTTCCTAACTCCCCATCGTGTTTTATCAAGACCTCCTCCCTTTTCCTTGCGACGTCATTGACGCTAATATGTACCACGACCTCTGGCTGCTCACACTCCCTTTCCAGGATATTGTGGACGCATCCAGAAACATCTCAGACATTACCATCCCAGTATCATCTGCAGACATTGCCACAAGGCCATCAATTCCATTATCTAAATCAATGACAAACAATGTGGAAAGTGGTGGTCCCAATATCAATTCCTGTGGAACACCAGCAGCCAACCTGAAAAGGCCCCTTTTATTCCCACTTGCTGCCTCCTGCCTGTCAGCCATTCCGCTAGCCTTTGCAGTGTACTTCTTGTAACACCACTGAGTAACAGCTTTTTCTTTAAACTTTGAACTTTCCTGTGGATGGGTGACCAAAACTATGCACAACAATCCAAAAAGCTCCGACCCGGAGGGTGAGTCATGATGGTGCTAACCGGCGACTCCTTTGTTTGCATCTTTGCAAACAGCTTTATTTCCATCTTTAATATCTCTATTTTTCCCTTTCAGGGTTCTTTTGAAGACCCTTACCTGGAGTTACAAGTTGACTTCGGTTCTTTGCGGGAATGGGACCCGCTGTTGGGGTTTCATGACTGGCCGTTATTCGACATGCCAAGGACACGGCCTAAGAGCTTAGCTGGCCTTTGGAGTTTCGAGATTTCGTGGCTCTGTAGGTAGGTGGACCGAAGGTCGGTGTCCCAGCAGGAGATCGGTATGTCGTGGGAGTTGGAAGATCTAAAGCTGTGTGCCCAGAGACCTGAGATCTTTGGGCACAGAGCTCGGAAAACCTGATGCAACGGACTTTTAACATTGTAAACCTGCCTCTCACTGTGAAACGGAGACACCTCTTCCTGCTTTATTGGGGAAAGAAAGAGCCTGTGGTATGTTGAATACCGGGTGAACGAGTTGTCTGTGTCTCTGCTGTTGCTTTGCTGCGCTCTTGAGTGCTCGGTGGTGGATGCGATGCTTTTTTTTGCTTTTTTTTCTTTAAGAAGGAGAGAGGCAAAAGACGGACGAGTTATCTAAACGTGGGTGGCTTGCAAGATATTAAAGTGTGGGAGGGAGGGGAGCTGGGGGACTTTGGGGTTCAAACATTCATTCTTTGGGGGGTACTCCTTTGTTTTTATGGATGGTTGCAAAGAAAAAGCATTTCACGATGTATATTGTATACATTTCTCTAACATTAAATGTAGCTTTGAAACCGTTGAATTAGGCCTCACCAACATCTTTTCCAACATCAACATTACATCCTAACTACTCCTATGCTCAATGCTTTGAAGGCCAATTCGCCAATGTGTCCCTATATGCCTGTGACACCATTTTCAAGGAAAAGTAGACCTGTATTCCCAGAACCCTTTGTTCTACCACACTACTCAATGAACTGTGAAAGACCTACTCTGGTTGGTCCTCCCAAAGTGCAACACCTCACACTTGACTGCATGAAATTCCATCTGCCTTTTTTCAGCCCATTTTTCCAGCTTGTCCAGATCCTACTGCAAGCTTTGATAGTCTTCCTTACTGTCCATTACACCTCAGTCTTGCTGTCATCTGTAAATTTGCTGATTGAGTTAACCACAGTTAACCACATGTTCATCCAGATCATTGACATAAATGACAAACAACAATATCTTATGGCACTCCACTGGTCACAGGCCTCCAGTCAGAGAGGCAACCATCTACTACCTCTCTCTGGCTACTCGTGCAAAGCTGATTTGTTGAATCCAATTTGCTACCTCATCTTGAATGGCAGGTGACTGAACCTTCTTGACCAACTTCCCATGTGGGACCGTGTCAAATGCCTTGTTGAAGTCCATGTAAACAGCATCCACTGCCTTTCCCTCATCAACTTTCCTAGTAATGTCCTCACAAAACTGGTTGGGGTTGGGGTAAATGATCAGTCTACCCTATCTATGGCTCTTGTAATTTTATAAACTATCGGTGCACCTTCAGCCTCAGTGCTTCAGAGAATACAACCCAAGCTATCCAACCTCTCTTAGGCAGCATTCTGATAGACCTCTTCTGCAGCCTTTCCAAAGATTCCACATCAGTGCTATTAAGGGTTCTTTTATTCACTATGTGCTTTCCCCCTTATATTTGATTTCTGCCCCCTGAGTATGACACTTCATATTTGTCTGATTAAATTCCATCTGCAGTTTTTACGCCCACATGCTGTATGCAACTGATCTATATTCTGTTGTATCCTCTGACAGCTCTCTACACTGTTTACAGCTCCACCAGTCTTTGTGTTGTCTGCAAACTTTGCCCAAGACATTTATATACATCACAAGCAACATAGACTCCAGCAGTGATACCACCAGAACATAGAACTCCAGTCAGAATACCACACTTCCCCCAGTATATGCTACCTTCTATAGGGTAAACCAGTTCTGACTCCAAACTCCCAAGTCATCATGGATCCCATGCATGGTGACATTTGACGGCAGTATGCAGGGTTAAAGGTGGAATTCTTAACAGTGTGGAAGAACAGAGGGATCTTAGGGTCCATGTCCACAAATCCATCTAACTCAAGTTGATAGGGTGGTTAAGAAGGTACAGTATATGATGTGTTGGCTTTCATTAGTCAGAGGATTGAATTCAAGAGCTGTGAGATAATGTTGAAACCCTATAAAACCCTGGTTAGACCACTTGGTATTCACTTCTGGTCACCTCATAGGAAGGATGTGGAAGCTTTAGAGAGGAGGAGAGGAAATTTACCAGGATGCTGTCTGAATCAGAGAGGATGTCTTGTGAGGATAGGTTGAGCAAGCTAGAGTTTTTTTCTTTGGCATGAAGGAAGATGAGAAGTGACTTAATACAGGTATACAAGATGATAATAGGCATAGATTGAGAGGACAGCCAAAAACTTTTTCCCTTGGCAGAAATGGCTGGTACAAGGGGGCATAATTATAAGGTGAACAGAGGAAAGTATGGGTGGCATGTCAGAGGTAAATGTGTGGAAAGTACTGCCAGGGGTGGTGGTGGTGGAGGCAGTGGATACGTTAGGGACATCTGGGAGGTTCTAGATAGGCACATAGATGATAGAAAAATGGCTAGACATATTCTGGTAATTTCAAGCTGCCAGTTCTGTTGATCTTGCAACCAGTTCTCCACTGTTGCCACAACATCACAGTTCAATGCACTGATCCAGGCTCAAAATCCTGTCTGACAAACCTGTTAGAGTTCTCTGAGACCTCAGCACTCCTTACATTACCACAAATACACTTCAGTCCATTAGTCCTACTGTGCTCAATAAACTATCCCTCCTTGTCCTTACTTGACCCCTCAATCCCTCTAATTGTTGCCCTACAGCATTTCCTACTCCCCTGCCACATAGACAACACCCAATCTGTACCTTGATCAATCACCTTTTCTACCTACTCGAGAAAACCTTCATTCAGTTAGTAAGAGGCGTAATACACACAAAATGCTGGAGGAATTCAGCAGGCCAGGCAACATCTATTGAAAAGAGTAAACAGTTGATGTTTCAGGCCGAGACCCCTCATTGGGACTGGAGAATAAAGGATGAGAACAAGAAGGTGCGGGGAGGAGGAGACTGTGACGGGATAGGTGAAACCAGGAGAGGGGTGAAATAAAAAGCTGTGGAAAGTGTGATGCATAAAACACAGTGGGAGAAGTAGTCAGTTGAATGTCGGTACCTGGGGTCCTCAGAGGGTCTGAATCGAAAAGCTTGTATATGGATCTAGAAGCCATATGGCACAAGATGTTATTCAGATTCAATGGCTTCTCCCACCATAGTCTACGAATCTTGCTTTCCACAATTCTTTACTTCACAACTCCCTTTCTCCCGGTTTCACCTATCCCCTTCCATTCTGTACTTCTTACTCCCCTCCCCCCACCTTCTTGTTCTGACCTCATCTTTTTTTCCATTCCTGATGAAGGGTCTCAAACCAAAACATCAACTGTTTACTCTTTTCCATAGATGCTGCCTGGCCTGCTGAATTCCTTGAAGGTAGCAGCACAAGTAATATGGTTAAGAAGACAAACTGATCAAACTTTACTTAGGCCTCAAATGGAGTACTGTATGCAGTTCTGGACGTCACATTGCAGGAAGGTTTTGTTGATCCAACAGTTTAATTCTTAGATTGGACTCTTTAGTTGTTATTTTAATGCAGTTTAATAATTAATTATCTGATTGTATTTTATATAACTACTTAGATACATGTAACTTATTACTATAATTCCTAATGGGTATGGTATGCACATAACAGTTTAATATGCCTCTGGTGGTTATACAAAGTATAACCATGGAAAGCTCTGGGTGTTTCTTTCTGCATTACTTAAGTGTGCTTTTTCATTGGTTAACTTGGTACTGCAGTATTCAAATAAGTACTTTCTAATTGGTTATCTCTTATCTACAAATTTGAATGATTTTCTTTCTTAGCTCTGTAGTGAATCCTGTAGAATGTTCTCTATTTCTGCATAAATATGACTTAAAATGTGATCATATCTTCAGCTGAGTCCTAAAACTCGATAAAGATAATCCAATTAAACAAATAACAGAAAAATAAATTGATATTCACTACGGAAAAGGATCTTGGCAATTGTAGAGATGACATACAACAGACTGAAAAGCTTGAACATGTTGATATTAAGGAAGAGGATGCACTGGAGCTTTTGGAAAGCCTTAAGTCAGATAAGTCATTGGGAGATGTACCCCAGGCTACTGTGGGAGGCGAGGGAGGAGATTGCTGAGCCTCTGGCAATAATCTTTGCATCATCAATGGGGACGGGAGAAGTTACAGAGGATTAGAGGGTTGCAGATGTTGTTCCCTTATACAAGAAATGGAGTAGAGATAGCCCAGGAAATTATAGACCAGTAAGTCTTACTTCAGTGGTTGGTAAGTTGATGGAGAAGATCCTGAGAGGCAGGGTTTATGAATATTTGGAGAGGCATAATATGATTAGGAGTAGTCAGCATGGCTTTGTCAAAGACAGGTCATGACTTACGTGCCTGATTGAATTTTTTGAGGATGTGACTAAATATGTTGATGAAGGAAGAGCAGTAGATGTAGTGTATATGGATTTAAGCAAAGCATTTGATGAGGTACCCCATGCAAGGCTTATTGAGAAAGTAAGGAGGCATGGGATCCAAGGGGACATTGCTTTGTGGATCCAGAACTGGCTTGCCGACAGAAGGTAAAATAAGGTTGTAGACAGGTCATATTCTGCATGGAGATCAGTTACCAGTGGTGTGCCTCGAGGATCGGTTCTGGGACCCCTACTCTTAGTCATTTTTATAAATGACCTGCATGAGGAAGTGGAGGGATGGGTTAGTGTATTTGCTGATGATACAAAGGTTGGGGGTGTTGTGGATAGTGTGGAGGATTGTCAGATGTTGCAGCGAGACATTAAAACCGGGCTGAGAAATGGCAAATGGAGTTCAACCCTGAGAAGAGCAAGGTGGTTCATTTTGGTAGGACAAATATGATGGCAGAGTATAGTATTAATGGTAAGACTCTTGGTGGTGTGAAGAATCAGAGGGATCTTGGGGTTCGAGTCCATAGGACACTCAAAGCTACTGCACAGGTTGACTCTGTGGTTAAGAAGGCATACAGTGCATTGGCCTTCATCAATTGTGGGATTGTGTTTAGAAGCTGAGAGGTAATGTTACATCTATAGAGGACCCTGTTCCGACCCCACTTGGAGTACTGTGTTCGGTTCTGGTCACCTCACTAAATGAAAGATGTGGAAGCTATAGAAAGGGTGCAGAGCAGATTTGCAAGAATGTTGCCTGGACTGGGGAGCATGCCATATGAGAATAGGTTGAGTGAACTTCGCCTTTTCTCCTTAGAGCGACGGAGGATGAGAGGTGACCTGAGAGAGGTGTATAAGTGGCATTAATCATGTGGATAGTCAGAGGCTTTTTCCCAGGGCTGAAATGGCTGACATGAGAGGACAAAGTTTTAAGGTGCTTGGAAGCAGGTAGAGAGGAAATGTCAGGGGTCAATTTTTTTACGCAGAGAGTGGTGAGGGCATGGTATGGGCTGCTGGCAATGGTGGTGGAGATGGATACGATAGGGTCTTTTAAGAGACTCTTGGATAGGTACACGGAGCTTAGAAAAATAGATGGCTATGGGTAACACTAAGTAATTTTTAAGTTAAGGACATGTTATGCACTGTTTTGTGGGCCGAAGGGCCTGTATTGTGCTGTAGATTTTTTGTTTTCTAAAAACATTATATTTGTTCATTTATTTATTGAGAAAAAGTATCCAATATTACAGGCATTTGTTGCAAAAATGTATGCGGACCTTTGCTTTCCGTATCTGGTGTGACTCCTTTGTACAGCAAAATTGACTTAATTAGTAATGGAGCCAAGAACTGTGACCACATTTAACAAGCACCTGGAATGGCCAAAGCATAGACAGCTAGGGAGCATGTCAACGAGATGAGGGTACTTGTATAGTTTACAGTTGGTACCGTATGACTCCATGACTAACTGAAGATGTTTTTCTCTCCACAGATGCAGGGCACAGTCACCACATTCTTTTTCTAGTTGTATTTCAGAGGAGATGCTTCTTTGGATCTCAAGTTTTATTGCCACTCATCATTGCTCCAACCACAGTGTTGCTAAAGTTGCTACCTTTGATAAGATCACTGACATTTTTCACCTTTTGTGTGATTCTGAGGTGCTATGTGTGGTGAAGGTGTTAGTATTGTTTTATTATTGTCACGGTTAATCTTTCCTTGCCTACAGTTTGTACTGATCAAATTATTAACCAGTGTATTGAGATAGGCCAAGGTAAAGCAGTAACAACACAGAATAAAGTGGAACAGCTACAGAGAAAGACAAAGTGCAAATTCGTAATGAGATAGATTGTCATAATTGAGAACCATTCAATTGTCTGATGATAGCAGGGTAGAAGCTGTCCTTGAGTCTGCTGGTACATTCTCATTGGCTTTTGTATCTTCTGCCTGATGGAAGAGGGAACAAGAGAGAATGTCTGTTAGTGGGTTCTTTGATTATGCTGTGTGCTTTCTGAGGCAGTGAGAAGTATAGGCTGAGTCGATAGAAGGGAGGCTGCTTTACATGACTGGCTGAGCTCTGTTCACCATTCCTGAGATCATGTGCAGAGCAGTTACCATACCAAACCGCTACGCATCCATGGGGCATCGATAAATGTTGATGGGGACTACTGAATGTTGTTAGCCTCCTCAGGAACTAGAGGAGTTGGTGAGATTTCTTAACCATGACACCAACATGTTGGATCCAGAATTAGTGATGTTCGTTCCTAGGAACGTGAAGCTCTCCACTGCAAAACCATTGATGTAGACACGAGCATGTACACCGCCTCCATCCCTGCAGTCAAAGTCAAGTCAAGTTCATTGTCATTTCGACCATAAACTGCTGGTACAGTACACAGTACAAATGAAACAACATTCCTCCAGGACCCTGCTGCTACAGGAAACAACACAAAACTACACTAGGCTATGTGAGATAGCACAAGGCCACACTAGACTACATAAAACAACACTAGACTACAGACCTGCTCAGGACCACATAAAGTGCACAAAAAAGTGCAGTGCAGGGCAGTACAATAATTAATAAACAGGACAATAGGCACAGTAGAGGACAAATTACAATATAATAATAAATAATATAGATGTCAGTCTAGACTCTGGGTATTGAGGAGTCTGATGGCTTGGGGGAAGAAACTGTTGCACAGTCTGGTCGTGAGAGCCTGAATGCTTCGGTACATACAGAGAGACAGACATACTTTATTGATCCCGAGGGAAATTGGGTTTCATTACTGTCACACCAACCAAGAACAACGTAGAAATATAGCAATATAAAGCCATAAATAATTAAATAATGATAAATAAATTATTCCAAGTAGAAATAAGTCCAGGACCAGCCTATTGGCTCAGCGTGTCTGACACTCCGAGGGAGGAGTTGTAAAGTTTGATGGCCACAGGTAGGAATGACTTCCTATGATGCTCAGTGTTGCATCTCAGTGGAATGAGTCTCTGGCTGAATGTACTCCTGTGCCTGACCAGTACATTATTGAGTGGATAGGAGACATTGTCCAAGATGGCATGCAACTTGGATAGCATCCTCTTTTCAGACACCACCGTCAGTCCAGTTCCACCCCCACAACATCACTAGTCATGTTTGTTTTGTTGACATTGAGGGAACTTTGTTGCCATAAGACCATAAGTCATAGAAGCAGAATTAGGCCATTTGGCCCATCAAGTCTGCTCTGCCATTCAATCAAGGCTGATCTTTTTTTTCCTCTGCTCCTCAATCCCAGTTCCCAGCCTTTTCCCCAAAATCTTTGGTGTCATGTCTAATCAAGAACCTATCAATCTCTGCCTTAAAAATGACCCGGCCTCCACTGCCGCCCGCGGCAACAAATTCCACAAGTTCACCACCCTCTGGCTGAAGAAATTTCTCCGCATCTCTGTTTTGAATGGCTGTGCCCTCTTGTCCTAGACTTTCCCACCATGGGAAACATCTTTCCAAATCTACTCTGTCTAGGCCTTTCAACATTCGAAAGGTTTCAATGAGATCCCACCCCTCATCCCTCTGAATTCCAGCAAGTACAGACCCAGAGCCATCAAACGTTCCTCAAGTGATAACTCTTTCATTCCTCAAATCATCCTTGTAAACATCCCTTGGACCCTCTCCAATGTCAACACATCTCTTCTAAGATGAGAAGCCCAAAACTGTTCACAATACTCAAGGTGAGGCCTCACCAGTGCCTTATAAAGCCTCAGTATCACATCCCTGCTCTTGTATTCTGGACTCATTTCGAGTGCGATCATTGCACTTGCCTTCCTCACCACTGACTCAACCTGCAAACTAACCTTTAGTGTGTTCTGCACAAGGACTCCCAAGAGCCTACACATCTCAGAGTTTTGGATTTTCTCTCCAGTTAGAAAATAGTCCACACGTTTATTTCTACTACCAAAGTGCATGACCATGCATTTTCCAACAGTATATTTCATTTGCCACTCTCTTGCCCATTCTCCTAATCTGTCTTAATCCGTGCTGTAGCTTACCTGTTTTCTCAACACTACCTGGCCCTCCACCAACGTATCATCTGTAAACTTGGTAACAAACCCATTGATTCCATCATCCAAATCATTTATACACAGCATAAAAAGAAATGGTTCCAACACTGACCCCTGCGGAACACCACGAGTCACTGGCAGCCAACCAGAAAAGGATCCTTTTATTCCCACTCACTGACTCATTCCAGTCAGCCAATGCTCTAACCATGCCAGTAACTTTCCTGTAATGCCATGGTTCTTATCTTGTGCCTCATGTGTGGCACCTTGTCAAAGGCCTTCTGAAAGTCCAAATGTCAACATCCACTGCATCACCTTTATCTATCCTACTTGTAATCTCCTCAAAGAATTCCAACAGGTTTGTCAGGCAAGATTTTCCCTTAAGGAAACCATTTTGACACTGTCCTATTTTGTCCTGTGTCACCAAGTACTTCATAACCTCATTCTAAACAATTGACTCCAACATCTTCCCAACCACTGAGGTCAGACTAACTGGTCTATTGTTTCCTTTCTGCTGCCTTCCTCCTTTCTTACAAAGTGGAGTGACATTTGCAATTTTCCAGTCTCTGGCACCAATGATTTTTAAAAGATCATTACTAATACCTCCGCCACTCTCTACCACAACCTCTTTCAGAATCCTAGTGTGCAGTTCATCTGGTCTGAGTGACTCACATACTTTTTGGTCTGTCAGCTTTTTGAGCATCTTAGCTCTTGTAATAGTAACTGCACCCACTTCTCTTCCTTCACACTCTTCAACATCAGGCACACTGCTGGTGTCTTCCCTAATGAAGACTGATGCAAAATACTCATTTAGTTCATCTGCCTTGTCCCCTGTTATTATTTCTCCAGCCTCATTTTCTAGTGGTTCCAGATCCAATTTCATCTCCCTTTTATCTTTTTTTTACATACTTGAAAAGCTTTTACAATCCACTTTTACTCCTAATGATTCTTTTAGTTGCCCTCTGTAGGTTTTAAAAACTTCCCAATCCTCTGTCCACCCACTAGTTTTTGCTCTGTTGTATGCCCTGTCTTTTGCTTTTACATTAGCTTTGACTCCCTTTGTCAGCCATGGTTGTACTATTTTGCGATTTGAGTATTTCTTTGTTTTTGGAATACATCTATCCTGCACCTTCCTCATTTTTCCCCAGAAACTCACACTATTACTACTCTACTATCATCTTTGCCAGCATCTCCTTTCAATTTATTTTGACCATATCCTCTCTCATATCACTGTAATTTTCTTTACTCGACTGAAATACTGCTATGTCAGAATTTATTTACCCCCTTTCAAATTTCAAGTTGAACTCAATCACATTGTGATTGTGATCACTGTCTCCTAAGGGTTCCATTAGCTTCAGCTCCCTAATCGCCTCTGCTTCATTTCATAACCCCATTCCAGTATAGCTGATCCCCTAGTAGGCTCGATGACAAACTGCTCTAAAAAGTCACCTCATAGGCAATCAACAAACTCACTCTCATGAGATCCATTACCAACCCGATTTTCCCAATTGACCTGTCCACATGTCTAGATGTCCACAGATCCCTGAAAGTTCCCTCATAGGTAGATAGGGTAATTAAGAAAACTTATGGGGTGTTAGCTTTCATAAGTCAAGGAATAGAGTTTAAGAGATGTGATGTAATGATGCAGCTCTATAAAACTCTAGTTAGGCCACACTTGGAGTACTGTGTCCAGTTCTGGTCGCCTCACTATACGAAGGATGTGGATGCATTGGAAAGGGTACAGAGGAGATTTACCAGGATGCTGCCTGGTTTAGAGAGTATGGATTATGATCAGAGATTAAGGGAGCTAGGGCTTTACTCTTTGGAGAGAAGGAGGATGAGAGGAGACATGATAGAGGTGTACAAGATATTAAGAGGAATAGACAGAGTGGACAGCCAGTGCCTCTTCCCCAGGGCACCACTGCTCAGTACAAGAGGACATGGCGTTAAGGTAAGGGGAGGGAAGTTCAAGGGGGATATTAGAGGAAGGTTTTTCACTCAGAGAGTGGTTGGTGCGTGGAATGCACTGCCTGAATCAGTGGTGGAGGCAGATACACTGGTGAAGTTTAAGAGACTACTAGACAGGTATATGGAGGAATTTAAGGTGGGGGGGTTATATGGGAGGCAGGGTTTGAGGGGTGGCACAACATTGTGGGCCGAAGGGCCTGTAATGTGCTGTACTATTCTATGTTCTATGTTGAAATGCACTGATACTCACCCTGCTGGCTGCAATTATTTCCTATCATCTGCCTGCCCTTCCTGACAGCCAGACTGCACGCTATCTTTGCTTTTTTACAATCCATCCTATCCTGAGTTCCTGTACTCCAGTTCCCAACCACTGTCAAATTAGTTTAAACCCTCCCCAACAGCTGTAACAAACTTGAATGTGAGAATGTTAGTCCCCCTCGGGTTCAGGTGCAACCCGTCAATTTTGAACAGTTCATTCCTCCCCTGGAAGAGATCCCAATTATCCCCTGATGCCCTACCCCCTGCACCAGCTTTTCAGACGCACATTTATTTGCCAAACCTTCCTGTTTCTACCCTCATTAGCACATGGCACATGCAGCAATCCAGAAATTACTACCCTGGAGGTCCTGCTTTTCAGCTTTTTGCCAAGCTCTCTAAATTCTCTCTTCAGGACCTCCTTGCTTTTCCTTCCTATGTCATTGGTACCAATATGTACCAAGACATCTGGCTGCTCTCCCTCCTTCTCCAAACTGTTGTGGACTTTAACTGAGACATCCCTGGCACCTGGGAGGCAACATATCATCCACTTCCACAGAATCTGTCTGTTCCCCTGATTATTGAGTCCCCTATCACTACCGCTCCCCTCTACTCTCTCTTTCCCTTCTGCACCATGGACCAATGCTCAGTGTCAGCAATTCGGCCTCTGTGTACTCCCCTGGGAGCTCCTGATCCCTGACACCTGTAACTTCCACAGTGAAGACAAATGGAAAACGCCTATTCAGTTCATCTGCCGTTTTGTTCTCCCCCATTACTACCTCTTCAGTATTGTTTTCCAAGGTTCAATATATACTCTTGCCTCCCTTTTACATTTTATGGATAAGAACTTTTTAGTATCCTTTTTAATATTATTGGCCAGCTTACTTTAGTGTTCCATCTTTAGTTTCTCAATGACTTTTTTAGTTGTCTTCTGTTGGTATTTAAAAGCTTTCCAGTCCCCTAATTTCCCACTAATTTTTGCTCTATTCTATGCTCTCCCTTTGCCCTTTTTGTTGGCTTTGACTTATTTGTGATGTATATATCTGTTGCCTTGCAAATTAATTACAGTAATTCCAGCCATTGCTGCTCTGCCATCATCTCTGCCAGTGTTTTTTCTACTCAATTCTGGCCAACTCCTCTCTCGTGCCTCTTTAACTCCCTTTACTCTACAGTAATACTGAAATATCTGAGTTTAGCTTCTCCTTCTCAAATTTCAAAGTAAATTCAAACATATTATGATCTCTTACCCCAAAGGATTATTTTACCTTAAGCTTTCTAATCAATTCCAGTTCATTGCACAACCCCATCCAAAATAGCTGATCCCGGAATGGGCTCATCCACAAGCAGCTCTAAAAACCCATCTCGTAGGCTTTCTAGAAAATCCCCCCCCCCCCCTTGGAATCCTGTACGAACCTGATTTTCCAAATCTACCTGCATATTGAAGTCCCCCACGACTATTGTAACATTTACCCTTTTGGCATGTATTTTTCATCTCCTATTGTAACTTATAGACCGTATCCTTACTACTATTTGGGCATCTGTATATCACTCCCATCAGGCAACACACACAAAATGCTGGTGGAACACAGCAGGCCAGGCAGCATCTATAGGGAGAAGCACTCTCGACGTTTCGGGCTGAGACCCTTTGTCAGGACTAACTGAAAGGAGAGATAGTAAGAGATTTGAAAGTAGGAGGGGGAGGGAAAAATGTGAAATGATAGGAGAAGACCGGAGGGGGTGGGGTGAAGCCAAGAGCTGGAAAGGTGATTGGCGAAAGTGATACAGAACTGGAGAAGGGGAAGGATCATGGGACAGGAGGCCTCGGGAGAAAGAAAGGGGGAGGGTGGAGCACCAGAGGGAGATGAAGAACAGGCAGAGTGATGGGCAGAGAGAGAGAGAAAAATAAATAAACAACTAAATATGTCAGGGATGGGGTAAGAAGGGGAGGAGGGGCATTAACAGAAGTTAGAGAAGTCAATGTTCATGCCATCAGGTTGGAGGCTACCCAGCCGGTATATAAGGTGTTGTTTCTCCACCCTGAGTTTGGCTTCATCTTGACAGTAGAGGAGGCCATGGATAGACATATCAGAATGGGAATGGGACGTGGAATTAAAATATGTGGCAACTGGGAGATCCTGCTTTCTCTGGCGGACAGAGCGTAGGTGTTCAGCGAAACGGTCTCCCAGTCCTTTTAAAATCACTCCCATCAGAGTCTTTTTATCCTTGCAGTTTCTTAGCTCGATCCACAGCAATTTAACACCTTCTGACCATATGTCACCTTTTTCTAATGATTGAATTTCATTTTTACCAACAACGGCACGCAACCCCCTGGGCCTTCCTGCCTGTCCTTTCAATGCAATGTGTATCATTGGACACTAAGCTCCTAAGGTGCAGGCCTGACTCCATGTGGCATGTTATGAACAGTCTCAAGCCCTGCATCCAAGGAATGATGTGCTAGTCCTGGAGAGGATGTTCACAAGAATGATATAACCATAACCATATAACAATCACAGCACGGAAACAGGCCATCTCGGCCCTCCTAGTCCGTGCCGAACCCTTAATCTCACCTAGTCCCACCTACCCGCACTCAGCCCATAACCCTCCACTCCTTTCCTGTCCATATACCTATCCAATTTTACCTTAAATGACACAACTGAACTGGCCTCTACTACTTCTACAGGAAGCTCATTCCACACAGCTATCACTCTTTGAGTAAAGAAATACACCCTCGTGTTTCCCTTAAACTTCTGCCCCCTAACTCTCAAATCATGTCCTCTAGTTTGAATCTCCCCTACTCTCAATGGAAACAGCCTGTTCACGTCAACTCTATCTATCCCTCTCAAAATTTTAAATACCTCGATCAAATCCCCCCTCAACCTTCTAAGCTCCAATGAATAGAGACCTAACTTGTTCAACCTTTCTCTGTAACTTAATTGCTGAAACCCAGGTAACATCCTAGTAAATCGTCTCTGCACTCTCTCTAATTTATTGATATCTTTCTTATAATTCGGTGACCAGAACTGCACACAATATTCCAAATTTGGCCTTACCAATGCCTTGTACAACTTTAGCATTACATCCCAACTTCTGTACTCAATGCTTTGATTTATAAAGGCCAGCATTCCAAAAGCCTTCTTCACCACCCTATCTACATGAGACTCCACTTTCAGGGAACTATGCACAGTTATTCCTAGATCTCTCTGTTCCTCTGCATTCCTCAATGCCCTACCATTTACTCTGTATGTTCTATTTGGATTATTCCTGCCAAAATGTAGAACCTCACACTTCTCAGCATTAAACTCCATCTGCCAACGTTCAGCCCATTCTTCTAACCAGCATAAATCTCCCTGCAAGCTTTGAAAACCCACCTCATTATCCACAACACCTCCTGCCTTAGTATCATCGGCATACTTACTAATCCAATTTACCACCCCATCATCCAGATCATTTATGTATATTACAAACAACATTGGGCCCAAAACAGATCCCTGAGGCACCCCGCTAGTCACCGGCCTCCATCCCGATAAACAATTATCCACCACTACTCTCTGGCATCTCCCATCTAGCCACTGTTGAATCCATTTTATTACTACCTAACGACTGAACCTTCTTAACCAACCTTCCATGTGGATCCCAGGGAACATTTAATATCTGGGGGTTTGTACTCTATTGAGATTGGAAGGATGAGCGGTTAATCTTATTGGAAACTGCCAGATATCGATATAGTGGTCTGATGATAAAACTGTCATAAACTGAATAAAGTGTCCATGTGGGTTTCCATCAGTGGGAGAGTCTGGGATCCAAGGACAGAGTGTCCGTGTGGGTAGGATGTTTCCATCAGTGGGAGAGTCTGGGATCCAAGGACAGAGTGTCCGTGTGGGTAGGATGTTTCCATCAGTGGGAGAGTCTGGGATCCAAGGACAGAGTGTCCGTGTGGGTAGGATGTTTCCATCAGTGGGAGAGTCTGGGATCCAGGGATAGAGTGTCCGTGTGGGTAGGATGTTTCCATCAGTGGGAGAGTCTGGGATCCAGGGATAGAGTGTCCGTGTGGGTAGGATGTTTCCATCAGTGGGAGAGTCTGGGATCCAAGGATAGAGTGTCCGTGTGGGTAGGATGTTTCCATCAGTGGGAGAGTCTGGGATCCAGGGATAGAGTGTCCGTGTGGGTAGGATGTTTCCATCAGTGGGAGAGTCTGGGATCCAAGGATAGAGTGTCCGTGTGGGTAGGATGTTTCCATCAGTGGGAGAGTCTGGGATCCAAGGATAGAGTGTCCGTGTGGGTAGGATGTTTCCATCAGTGGGAGAGTCTGGGATCCAAGGATAGTGTCCCCGTGTGGGTAGGATGTTTCCATCAGTGGGAGAGTCTGGGATCCAGGGATAGTGTCCCCGTGTGGGTAGGATGTTTCCATCAGTGGGAGAGTCTGGGATCCAAGGATAGAGTGTCCGTGTGGGTAGGATGTTTCCATCAGTGGGAGAGTCTGGGATCCAAGGATAGAGTGTCCGTGTGGGTAGGATGTTTCCATCAGTGGGAGAGTCTGGGATCCAAGGATAGAGTGTCCGTGTGGGTAGGATGTTTCCATCAGTGGGAGAGTCTGGGATCCAAGGATAGAGTGTCCATGTGGGTAGGATGTTTCCATCAGTGGGAGAGTCTGGGATCCAGGGATAGAGTGTCCCCGTGTGGGTAGGATGTTTCCATCAGTGGGAGAGTCTGGGATCCAAGGATAGTGTCCCCGTGTGGGTAGGATGTTTCCATCAGTGGGAGAGTCTGGGATCCAAGGACAGAGTGTCCGTGTGGGTAGGATGTTTCCATCAGTGGGAGAGTCTGGGATCCAAGGACAGAGTGTCCGTGTGGGTAGGATGTTTCCATCAGTGGGAGAGTCTGGGATCCAGGGATAGTGTCCCCGTGTGGGTAGGATGTTTCCATCAGTGGGAGAGTCTGGGATCCAGGGATAGAGTGTCCGTGTGGGTAGGATGTTTCCATCAGTGGGAGAGTCTGGGATCCAAGGATAGAGTGTCCGTGTGGGTAGGATGTTTCCATCAGTGGGAGAGTCTGGGATCCAGGGATAGTGTCCCCGTGTGGGTAGGATGTTTCCATCAGTGGGAGAGTCTGGGATCCAAGGATAGTGTCCCCGTGTGGGTAGGATGTTTCATCAGTGGGAGAGTCTGGGATCCAAGGACAGAGTGTCCGTGTGGGTAGGATGTTTCCATCAGTGGGAGAGTCTGGGATCCAAGGATAGTGTCCGTGTGGGTAGGATGTTTCCATCAGTGGGAGAGTCTGGGATCCAAGGACAGAGTGTCCGTGTGGGTTTCCATCAGTGGGAGAGTCTGGGATCCAAGAATAGAGTGTCTGTGTGGGTAGGATGTTTCCATCAGTGGGAGAGTCTGGGATCCAAGGACAGAGTGTCCGTGTGGGTAGGATGTTTCATTAGTGGGAGAGTCTGGGATCCAGGGATAGAGCGTCCGTGTGGGTAGGATGTTTCCATCAGTGGGAGAGTCTGGGATCCAAGGACAGAGTGTCCGTGTGGGTAGGATGTTTCCATCAGTGGGAGAGTCTGGGATCCAGGGATAGAGTGTCCCCGTGTGGGTAGGATGTTTCCATCAGTGGGAGAGTCTGGGATCCAGGGATAGAGTGACCATGTGGGTAGGATGTTTCCATCAGTGGGAGAGTCTGGGATCCAAGGACAGAGTGTCCGTGTGGGTAGGATGTTTCCATCAGTGGGAGAGTCTGGGATCCAAGGACAGAGTGTCCGTGTGGGTAGGATGTTTCCATCAGTGGGAGAGTCTGGGATCCAGGGATAGAGTGACCATGTGGGTAGGATGTTTCCATCAGTGGGAGAGTCTGGGATCCAAGGACAGAGTGTCCGTGTGGGTAGGATGTTTCCATCAGTGGGAGAGTCTGGGATCCAAGGACAGAGTGTCCGTGTGGGTAGGATGTTTCCATCAGTGGGAGAGTCTGGGATCCAAGGATAGTGTCCCCGTGTGGGTAGGATGTTTTCATCAGTGGGAGAGTCTGGGATCCAAGGACAGAGTGTCCGTGTGGGTAGGATGTTTCATCAGTGGGAGAGTCTGGGATCCAAGGATAGTGTCCCCGTGTGGGTAGGATGTTTCCATCAGTGGGAGAGTCTGGGATCCAGGGATAGAGTGTCTGTGTGGGTAGGATGTTTCCATCAGTGGGAGAGTCTGGGATCCAGGGATAGAGTGTCCGTGTGGGTAGGATGTTTCCATCAGTGGGAGAGTCTGGGATCCAAGGACAGAGTGTCCGTGTGGGTAGGATGTTTCCATCAGTGGGAGAGTCTGGGATCCAGGGATAGAGTGTCCGTGTGGGTAGGATGTTTCATCAGTGGGAGAGTCTGGGATCCAGGGATAGAGTGTCCCCGTGTGGGTAGGATGTTTCCATCAGTGGGAGAGTCTGGGATCCAAGGATAGTGTCCCCGTGTGGGTAGGATGTTTCCATCAGTGGGAGAGTCTGGGATCCAGGGATAGAGTGTCTGTGTGGGTAGGATGTTTCCATCAGTGGGAGAGTCTGGGATCCAAGGATAGTGTCCCCGTGTGGGTAGGATGTTTCCATCAGTGGGAGAGTCTGGGATCCAGGGATAGAGTGTCTGTGTGGGTAGGATGTTTCCATCAGTGGGAGAGTCTGGGATCCAAGGACAGAGTGTCCGTGTGGGTAGGATGTTTCCATCAGTGGGAGAGTCTGGGATCCAAGGACAGAGTGTCCGTGTGGGTAGGATGTTTCCATCAGTGGAAGAGTCTGGGATCCAAGGACAGAGTGTCCGTGTGGGTAGGATGTTTCATCAGTGGGAGAGTCTGGGATCCAGGGATAGAGTGTCCGTGTGGGTAGGATGTTTCCATCAGTGGGAGAGTCTGGGATCCAGGGATAGAGTGTCCGTGTGGGTAGGATGTTTCCATCAGTGGGAGAGTCTGGGATCCAAGGACAGAGTGTCCGTGTGGGTAGGATGTTTCCATCAGTGGGAGAGTCTGGGATCCAAGGACAGAGTGTCCGTGTGGGTAGGATGTTTCCATCAGTGGGAGAGTCTGGGATCCAAGGATAGAGTGTCCCTGTGTGGGTAGGATGTTTCATCAGTGGGAGAGTCTGGGATCCAGGGATAGAGTGTCCATGTGGGTTTCCATCAGTGGGAGAGTCTGGGATCCAAGGACAGAGTGACCATGTGGGTAGGATGTTTCCATCAGTGGGAGAGTCTGGGATCCAGGGATAGAGTGTCCGTGTGGGTAGGATGTTTCCATCAGTGGGAGAGTCTGGGATCCAAGGATAGAGTGTCCGTGTGGGTAGGATGTTTCCATCAGTGGGAGAGTCTGGGATCCAGGGATAGTATCCCCGTGTGGGTAGGATGTTTCCATCAGTGGGAGAGTCTGGGATCCAAGGATAGTGTCCCCGTGTGGGTAGGATGTTTCATCAGTGGGAGAGTCTGGGATCCAAGGACAGAGTGTCCGTGTGGGTAGGATGTTTCCATCAGTGGGAGAGTCTGGGATCCAAGGATAGTGTCCGTGTGGGTAGGATGTTTCCATCAGTGGGAGAGTCTGGGATCCAAGGACAGAGTGTCCGTGTGGGTTTCCATCAGTGGGAGAGTCTGGGATCCAAGAATAGAGTGTCTGTGTGGGTAGGATGTTTCCATCAGTGGGAGAGTCTGGGATCCAAGGACAGAGTGTCCGTGTGGGTAGGATGTTTCATTAGTGGGAGAGTCTGGGATCCAGGGATAGAGCGTCCGTGTGGGTAGGATGTTTCCATCAGTGGGAGAGTCTGGGATCCAAGGACAGAGTGTCCGTGTGGGTAGGATGTTTCCATCAGTGGGAGAGTCTGGGATCCAGGGATAGAGTGTCCCCGTGTGGGTAGGATGTTTCCATCAGTGGGAGAGTCTGGGATCCAGGGATAGAGTGACCATGTGGGTAGGATGTTTCCATCAGTGGGAGAGTCTGGGATCCAAGGACAGAGTGTCCGTGTGGGTAGGATGTTTCCATCAGTGGGAGAGTCTGGGATCCAAGGACAGAGTGTCCGTGTGGGTAGGATGTTTCCATCAGTGGGAGAGTCTGGGATCCAGGGATAGAGTGACCATGTGGGTAGGATGTTTCCATCAGTGGGAGAGTCTGGGATCCAAGGACAGAGTGTCCGTGTGGGTAGGATGTTTCCATCAGTGGGAGAGTCTGGGATCCAAGGACAGAGTGTCCGTGTGGGTAGGATGTTTCCATCAGTGGGAGAGTCTGGGATCCAAGGATAGTGTCCCCGTGTGGGTAGGATGTTTTCATCAGTGGGAGAGTCTGGGATCCAAGGACAGAGTGTCCGTGTGGGTAGGATGATTCATCAGTGGGAGAGTCTCGGATCCAAGGATAGTGTCCCCGTGTGGGTAGGATGTTTCCATCAGTGGGAGAGTCTGGGATCCAGGGATAGAGTGTCCGTGTGGGTAGGATGTTTCCATCAGTGGGAGAGTCTGGGATCCAGGGATAGAGTGTCCGTGTGGGTAGGATGTTTCCATCAGTGGGAGAGTCTGGGATCCAAGGACAGAGTGTCCGTGTGGGTAGGATGTTTCCATCAGTGGGAGAGTCTGGGATCCAGGGATAGAGTGTCCGTGTGGGTAGGATGTTTCATCAGTGGGAGAGTCTGGGATCCAGGGATAGAGTGTCCCCGTGTGGGTAGGATGTTTCCATCAGTGGGAGAGTCTGGGATCCAAGGATAGTGTCCCTGTGTGGGTAGGATGTTTCCATCAGTGGGAGAGTCTGGGATCCAGGGATAGAGTGTCTGTGTGGGTAGGATGTTTCCATCAGTGGGAGAGTCTGGGATCCAAGGATAGTGTCCCCGTGTGGGTAGGATGTTTCCATCAGTGGGAGAGTCTGGGATCCAGGGATAGAGTGTCTGTGTGGGTAGGATGTTTCCATCAGTGGGAGAGTCTGGGATCCAAGGACAGAGTGTCCGTGTGGGTAGGATGTTTCCATCAGTGGGAGAGTCTGGGATCCAAGGACAGAGTGTCCGTGTGGGTAGGATGTTTCCATCAGTGGAAGAGTCTGGGATCCAAGGACAGAGTGTCCGTGTGGGTAGGATGTTTCATCAGTGGGAGAGTCTGGGATCCAGGGATAGAGTGTCCGTGTGGGTAGGATGTTTCCATCAGTGGGAGAGTCTGGGATCCAGGGATAGAGTGTCCGTGTGGGTAGGATGTTTCCATCAGTGGGAGAGTCTGGGATCCCAGGACAGAGTGTCCGTGTGGGTAGGATGTTTCCATCAGTGGGAGAGTCTGGGATCCAAGGACAGAGTGTCCGTGTGGGTAGGATGTTTCCATCAGTGGGAGAGTCTGGGATCCAAGGATAGAGTGTCCCTGTGTGGGTAGGATGTTTCATCAGTGGGAGAGTCTGGGATCCAGGGATAGAGTGACAATGTGGGTTTCCATCAGTGGGAGAGTCTGGGATCCAAGGACAGAGTGACCATGTGGGTAGGATGTTTCCATCAGTGGGAGAGTCTGGGATCCAGGGATAGAGTGTCCGTGTGGGTAGGATGTTTCATCAGTGGGAGAGTCTGGGATCCAAGGACAGAGTGTCCGTGTGGGTAGGATGTTTCCATCAGTGGGAGAGTCTGGGATCCAAGGATAGTGTCCCCGTGTGGGTAGGATGTTTCCATCAGTGGGAGAGTCTGGGATCCAAGGATAGTGTCCCCGTGTGGGTAGGATGTTTCCATCAGTGGGAGAGTCTGGGATCCAAGGATAGTGTCCCCGTGTGGGTAGGATGTTTCCATCAGTGGGAGAGTCTGGGATCCAGGGATAGTGTGTCCGTGTGGGTAGGATGTTTCCATCAGTGGGAGAGTCTGGGATCCAAGGATAGAGTGTCCGTGTGGGTAGGATGTTTCCATCAGTGGGAGAGTCTGGGATCCAAGGATAGAGTGTCCGTGTGGGTAGGATGTTTCCATCAGTGGGAGAGTCTGGGATCCAAGGATAGTGTGTCCGTGTGGGTAGGATGTTTCCATCAGTGGGAGAGTCTGGGATCCAAGGATAGAGTGTCCGTGTGGGTAGGATGTTTCCATCAGTGGGAGAGTCTGGGATCCAAGGATAGAGTGTCCGTGTGGGTAGGATGTTTCCATCAGTGGGAGAGTCTGGGATCCAAGGATAGTGTCCCCGTGTGGGTAGGATGTTTCCATCAGTGGGAGAGTCTGGGATCCAAGGATAGAGTGTCCGTGTGGGTAGGATGTTTCCATCAGTGGGAGAGTCTGGGATCCAAGGACAGAGTGTCTGTGTGGGTAGGATGTTTCCATCAGTGGGAGAGTCTGGGATCCAGGGATAGAGTGTCCGTGTGGGTAGGATGTTTCCATCAGTGGGAGAGTCTGGGATCCAAGGATAGAGTGACCATGTGGGTAGGATGTTTCCATCAGTGGGAGAGTCTGGGATCCAAGGACAGAGTGTCCGTGTGGGTAGGATGTTCCATCAGTGGGAGAGTCTGGGATCCAAGGATAGAGTGTCCGTGTGGGTAGGATGTTTCATTAGTGGGAGAGTCTGGGATCCAGGGATAGAGTGTCCGTGTGGGTAGGATGTTTCCATCAGTGGGAGAGTCTGGGATCCAGGGACAGAGTCCCCGTGTGGGTAGGATGTTTCCATCAGTGGGAGAGTCTGGGATCCAAGGACAGAGTGTCCGTGTGGGTAGGATGTTTCATTAGTGGGAGAGTCTGGGATCCAGGGATAGAGTGTCCGTGTGGGTAGGATGTTTCATTAGTGGGAGAGTCTGGGATCCAGGGATAGAGTGTCCGTGTGGGTAGGATGTTTCATTAGTGGGAGAGTCTGGGATCCAGGGATAGAGTGTCCGTGTGGGTAGGATGTTTCCATCAGTGGGAGAGTCTGGGATCCAGGGACAGAGTCCCCGTGTGGGTAGGATGTTTCCATCAGTGGGAGAGTCTGGGATCCAAGGACAGAGTGTCCGTGTGGGTAGGATGTTTCCATCAGTGGGAGAGTCTGGGATCCAAGGACAGAGTGTCCGTGTGGGTAGGATGTTTCCATCAGTGGGAGAGTCTGGGATCCAAGGATAGTGTGTCCGTGTGGGTAGGATGTTTCCATCAGTGGGAGAGTCTGGGATCCAGGGATAGAGTGTCCGTGTGGGTAGGATGTTTCCATCAGTGGGAGACTCTGGGATCCAGGGATAGAGTGTCCGTGTGGGTAGGATGTTTCATCAGTGGGAGTCTGGGATCCAGGGATAGAGTGTCCGTGTGGGTAGGATGTTTCATCAGTGGGAGAGTCTGGGATCCAGGGATAGTGTGTCCGTGTGGGTAGGATGTTTCCATCAGTGGGAGAGTCTGGGATCCAAGGATAGAGTGTCCGTGTGGGTAGGATGTTTCCATCAGTGGGAGAGTCTGGGATCCAAGGATAGAGTGTCCGTGTGGGTAGGATGTTTCCATCAGTGGGAGAGTCTGGGATCCAGGGATAGAGTGTCCGTGTGGGTAGGATGTTTCCATCAGTGGGAGAGTCTGGGATCCAAGGACAGAGTGTCCGTGTGGGTAGGATGTTCCATCAGTGGGAGAGTCTGGGATCCAAGGATAGAGTGTCCGTGTGGGTAGGATGTTTCATCAGTGGGAGAGTCTGGGATCCAGGGATAGTGTGTCCGTGTGGGTAGGATGTTTCCATCAGTGGGAGAGTCTGGGATCCAAGGATAGAGTGTCCGTGTGGGTAGGATGTTTCCATCAGTGGGAGAGTCTGGGATCCAAGGATAGAGTGTCCGTGTGGGTAGGATGTTTCCATCAGTGGGAGAGTCTGGGATCCAAGGATAGTGTGTCCGTGTGGGTAGGATGTTTCCATCAGTGGGAGAGTCTGGGATCCAAGGATAGAGTGTCCGTGTGGGTAGGATGTTTCCATCAGTGGGAGAGTCTGGGATCCAGGGATAGAGTGTCCGTGTGGGTAGGATGTTTCATCAGTGGGAGAGTCTGGGATCCAGGGATAGTGTGTCCGTGTGGGTAGGATGTTTCATCAGTGGGAGAGTCTGGGATCCAAGGACAGAGTGTCCGTGTGGGTAGGATGTTTCCATCAGTGGGAGAGTCTGGGATCCAAGGATAGTGTCCCCGTGTGGGTAGGATGTTTCCATCAGTGGGAGAGTCTGGGATCCAAGGATAGTGTCCCCGTGTGGGTAGGATGTTTCCATCAGTGGGAGAGTCTGGGATCCAAGGACAGAGTGTCCGTGTGGGTAGGGTGTTTCCATCAGTGGGAGAGTCTGGGATCCAAGGACAGAGTGTCCGTGTGGGTAGGATGTTTCCATCAGTGGGAGAGTCTGGGATCCAAGGATAGAGTGTCCGTGTGGGTAGGATGTTTCCATCAGTGGGAGAGTCTGGGATCCAAGGATAGAGTGTCCGTGTGGGTAGGATGTTTCCATCAGTGGGAGAGTCTGGGATCCAGGGATAGTGTCCCCGTGTGGGTAGGATGTTTCCATCAGTGGGAGAGTCTGGGATCCAGGGATAGTGTCCCCGTGTGGGTAGGATGTTTCCATCAGTGGGAGAGTCTGGGATCCAGGGATAGTGTCCCCGTGTGGGTAGGATGTTTCCATCAGTGGGAGAGTCTGGGATCCAAGGATAGAGTGTCCGTGTGGGTAGGATGTTTCCATCAGTGGGAGAGTCTGGGATCCAAGGACAGAGTGTCCGTGTGGGTAGGATGTTTCCATCAGTGGGAGAGTCTGGGATCCAAGGATAGAGTGTCCGTGTGGGTAGGATGTTTCCATCAGTGGGAGAGTCTGGGATCCAGGGATAGAGTGTCCGTGTGGGTAGGATGTTTCCATCAGTGGAAGAGTCTGGGATCCAGGGATAGAGTGTCCGTGTGGGTAGGATGTTTCCATCAGTGGGAGAGTCTGGGATCCAAGGGCACAGCCTCAGAATAAAGTTTGTCCCTTTAAAATTGAGATGAGGAATTTCTTCAGTCAGAGGTGGTGACTCTGAGGAATTCCTCACTGCAGAGGGCTGTGGTGGCCAAGTTATTTGTGTATTTTAGGCAGAAATTGATAGGTTATTGATTGGGTTAAGTCATGGGGAAAGGTGGAAGAATGGGGTTGAAAATAAAATCAGTCATGATTGGATAGCAGAGCAGACTCAATGGGCTGAATGCCCTACCTCTAATTCTATACTATCACACACATTCAGCAGGAGAGGCTACTCTCCCTGTGTGTGAGAACATGTATGAGAGGTGATATTTTCAAAGGTGGGTCCAGTTTCACGGCTTCGCAAGATCCTTTCTGCTTCAACCACACTGTTGCTGATGTTCTGTGGCTTTCAAAAGT
Organism: Hypanus sabinus; assembly: GCF_030144855.1. Lineage (NCBI taxonomy): Eukaryota > Metazoa > Chordata > Chondrichthyes > Myliobatiformes > Dasyatidae > Hypanus > Hypanus sabinus. Next base: position 2,367,725 of record NC_082712.1, read on the forward strand.
TCAGAGACGCTTTTGTTAGTGTGACTGAATTCTCTGACCTCAAGCATTTGTTGTTTGGATCACTGAGACTTGCTGAAGTTTCATCGAGAACAATGAGTGGCCACAGCCTCATCTGATCACATGGCTGTTGACCCTGCAGCCAACAGATGTACCCAAAACCAGAGTGACCTGATACAGGTTAAAGTTATGCTACCCACTAACAATCTCACTCTGTGCCCTGGGTTAACTGCAATGGAGACGGAGTCAATATACAGCTATTTGTGAGATGTCACCTGATCTTCCACAGAACACACTTGATGCAAAGTACCAGCTAAATTCAACTGTAATCTCACCAGTCTCACTTCTCACAGAATCAAGGTTTGCTTTATTAATTCCTTGGTCTTTAAATGTCTACAGAACTTAGAACATGGAGGAGACCTTCAGTCCACGGTGTTGAGCTGCAGTAACTAAATAGCTGCCTGTTATTTGCCTGCTTTAACATCCCTGAAGGTGCACTTCAGATGCCTTTCACAAATAAATGTTAAAAAAACTTCCCCTGCAGGTGTTCTTTGAACTCCCTATTACACTTGGGATAGCGATTAGAGAAGAGCCCTGCTCCTCCGGCAGGATGTGGGAGATCAGGGAGACTGCCATTCCCCTTAGAAAGTGCGCCCAGCGACAGCTCCTGACTGACCACATTAAGAAACTGCAGCCGAAGTTGAACATGCCTGGGTTTACCAAGGATGATCAGAGTGTTAAAACTGGACTTTCCGCCAGGTGGTCACAGCTAGGGTACAGACAGCAAAAAGTTAAGTGCTCACCAATAAAGATCGAGGGAGCAGACAGGCAATGCAGGATCCGTTCCCCTCAACAACAGGCACTCACCTTTGGATACCACTGCAGAGATGATTATCAGGGCATAGCTACAGCAGCCAAGTCAGTGGCTCTGAGGATCGGTAGGGACAGGCAAAGTCAAGCAGTGCCATGGTGATAGGGTACAGACAGCACGGGGTGTTGCTGCCTGGGTACCAGGGTCGAGGATGTCTCAGTGTGAATGCAGAACATTCCCAAGGGGAGGGTTCCCATGCAAGGCTTATTGAGAAAGTAAGGAGGCATGGGATCCAAGGGGATGTTGCTTTGTGGATCTGGAAATGACTTGCCCACAGAAGGTAAAGAGTGGTTGTAGATGGTTTGTATTCTGCATGGAGGTTGGTGACCAGTGGTGTGCCTCAGGGATCTGTTCTGGCACCCCTTTGTGATTTTTATAAATGACCTGGATGGAACAGTAGAAGGGTGGGTTAGTAAATTTGCTGATGACTCTAAGGTTGGGGATGTTGTGGATAGTCTGGAGGGTTGTCAAAGGTTACAAAGGGACATCAATATGATGCAGAACTGGGCTAAAACGTGGCAGATTGACTTCAACCCAGATAGGTATGAAGTGGTTCATTTTGGTAGGTCAAATTTGAAGACAGAATATAATATTAATGATAAGACTCTTGGCGGTGTGGAGGATCAGAGAGGTCTTGGGGTCCGTGTCGATAGGACACCCAAAAGCTGCTGCGCAGGTTGACAAAGTGGTTAAGAAGTGTATGGTGTGTTGGCCTTCATCAACCGTGGGATTGAGTTCAAGAGCCATGAGGTAATGTTACAGCTATATAAGACCTTGGTCAGATCCCACTTGGAGTACTGTGTTCAGTTCTGGTCACCTACCAGATGTGGACACTATAGAGAGAGTGCAGAGGAGATTCACAAGGCTGTTAGCTGGAGTGGGGAGCATGCCTTAAGAGAATAGGTTGAGTGAACTTGGCCTTTTCTCCTTGGAGCGATGGAGAATGAGAGGCAACCTGATAGAGGTGTATAAGATGATAAAGGGCATTGATCGTGTGGATAGTCAGAGGCTTTTTCCCAGGGCTGAAAGGGCAAACATGATGGAGCATAGTTTTAAGGTGCTTGGAAATAGTTACCGAGGGGATGTCAGGAGTAAGTTTTCCACACAGAGAGTGTGAGTGTGTGGAATGCACTGTCGGAGGAGGTGATGGAAGTGGATACAATAAGGTCTTTAAAGACCTTAAATAGGTCCTTGGAGCTTAGAAAAATAGAGGGCAATGCGGTAGGGAAATTCTGGGTAGTTTCTGGAGTAGGTTTTATGGTCGTCGGAACATTATGGGCCGAAGGGCCTGTAATGTGCTGAAGATTTCAATGTTCTGTGTTCCAAAGAGGTTTTTACCAGATTAAGCTGAGAAAAAATAAAAATGAAAGGTGAAATGTTTAAGGGGAGCATGAGGGGGAACTTCTTCACCAAGAGGGTGCAAGAGTGTGGAATGAGCTGCCTGCAGAAGTGGTGGATGTGGGTTCAGTTTCAATGTTTAAGAGAAGTTTGGGCAGGTCCAGAAATGGGAGGGCTGTGGTCCAGGTGCAGGTTGGTGGGACTGGGCAGGTTAATAGTTTGGTATGAACTAGATGGGCTGAAGGGCCTGTTTCAGTGCTGTAGTGTTCCAAGATCCTATGACTCAGTAAACAAGTAAATGATGAAACTAATCCCCTCTGCCCAAACCTAACCAGAAAACCACAATCTGTGACTCGCTGACAATTAACAGTAGCGCTCCACAGGGAAGTGAGCTGATCTACTCTCCATACACACCTGATGCTGTGGCTAGGAATAGCTCAAACAGCATCTATAACTTTGTTAATGAGACAACCTTCTCCTTCTTCTCCTTCTTTTCCCTCGCCGTCCTCCCCCTCCCCCTCCCCCAGCCTAATGGTGCATTACCACCACCTTCTTTATCCTTTCTTATTTGGCTATCCTAGTACCCTATTCCTGCTTATCCATCATATCCTATAAAACCCCCTGTATCCCTTAAGAAAGCTAAAACTACCCTGACCTGTGCCCTCTCACTCATGCCCAGTAACCCTTTTAATGTGAATTCCTGCATCACCAATTCCCTTAGATAAATTCTTATTATTTCATTCTTAATCCCACACTTCCTGCAACTCAGAATTACATATTCTACTGACTCGTCTTCCTGACATTCCTCACACAAACCTGTCTTGATGATACAACCATTTTTGGTGGAACTTCAGATGGTGACAAAGGGCGTACAGGAGTGAGATGGACCAGCTGGTTGTGTGGTATTGTAGCAACAACCTGGCACTCAACGTCAGTAAGACGAAAGAGCTGATTGTGGACTTCAGGAAGGGTAAGACGAAGGAACCCATACCAATCCTCACAGAGGGATCAGAAGTGGAGAGAGTGAGTAGCTTCAGGTTGCTAGGTGTCAAGGTCTCTGAGGACCTAAGCTGGACACTATATATTGATGCATTTATAGGGAAGGCAAGACAGTGGTTTTTCTCATTTGGAGTTTTGGTTTGTCAACTAAAACACTTGAAAACTTCTACAAATGTACGTGCAGATCGTTCTGACTGGTGTCACCGTCTGATATGGGAGAGGGGCTACTGCACAAGGTCGAAATAAATTGCAGAAACTTATAAAATTAGTCATCTGTACCAGCCTCCATACTATCTAACACATCTTCAAGAAGCAGTGCCTTTCTGAAGTGCCATCCCTAAGGATGCCCACCACCCAGGGCATGCCCTCTTCACACTGTTACTGGCAGAAAGGAGGTACAGAATCCTGAAGGCACACACTCAGCGATTCAGGAGCAGCTTCTTCCCCTCTGCCATCCGATTTCTAAATGGACATTGAACCTGTGAACATTATCTCACTACTTTTTTATTTCTGCTTTTTGCACTACTTATTTTAACACAACTACTTTATTGACATATATATAGTTAATGTAACTCAGTTTTTCCCTATATTTATTTATCATGTATTTTATTGCACTACTACCATAAAGTTAACAAATGACCTATGCCGGTGATATTAAATCTGATTCTAATTCTTGAACATAGGAGTAACAATTGCCACTCTCCAAGTGTCCTCTGGCCAGTGATCATCGACAATGGCACAGAATTCTCTTCCCTCGTTTCCCATAGTAAACTGAGATATATCCCTTCTGGCCCTGGGGACTTAACTTTCCTAATGTTTTTCAAAAGTACCAGCACATCCTCTTAACATTGACATGTTCAAGCACATAAGCCTTTTTCACATCATCGTCACAAACCCCAAGGTCCCTCTGGCTGGTGAAAACTAAAGTATTTTTAAAAATGTTATTTAAGGATTTCCCTGATCTGCTGTGACTAATAACGTGATTCCTTTTCTATCCCCAGTCAGTCCTACCCTCACTCTAGCCATCCTCCTGTTCTTCACATACAGCACCTGTCGAATGCCTTGGGGTTTTCCTTTATCCTTCTCACCACAAACTTCTCACGACCCCATCTAGCTCTCCTAAATACATTAGCACCTTGCTGGTTACCTTGTAACTCTCAAGAGCCATGTCTGACTGTTGGTTGCTCATCCTGAAATAAGCTCTTCCTTCCTCTTGACTAGATGTTCCAAAGCTCTGGTCAGCCATGGTTCCTTCACCCTACCATCTTTTCCCTGCCTCAATGGGACAGACCCACTTATTATTTTTTCTTTCAAATCTGTCTACATCCTTACCTCCAATGTTTTCACTTCTTGATCAGTTTAGCCAGTTCTCTGGCTATAAACTTAATTTACATAAGAGCGAACTTTTTCCAATTAATGAAGAAGCACGAGAATTAACATTTCATGATCTCCCTTTTAAAGTAGTTCATAATCAATTTACTTATCTTGGAATTACAGTTACAAGGAAGTTTAAAGATCTCTTTCGTGAAAATTTTGCCAATCTTTCATATACTATAAAACAGAGTCTGTTACAATGGTCACCTCTATCTATGTCTTTGGTAGGTCGTATTAATGTTGTTAAAATGTATGTTCTCCCTAAACTTTTATATTTATTTCAATAAATCCCAATTTTTATTCCTAAATCTTTTTTTGATTCCTTAGACTCTATTATTTTGTCATATCTATGGAAGAATAAGTGCTCTAGAATTAATAAAGTTTATCTCCAAAAATCTAAAAAAGAGGGTGGTATGGCCTTACCTAACTTTCATTTATATTATTGGGCAGCCAATATACGTTGTGCTACCTTTTGGTCTTTTTTCCATGGCCAACCCGAGTGCCCTAATTGGGTGGCAATGGAGTTGAGTTCCACTAAAGAATTATCTATCTCTGCACTTCTTGGCTCTGTACTCCCTAGTAGCTTGTCCAGATTAATTGTTAATCCTCTTGTTAGACACACTTTGCGTATATGGGCTCAGTTTAGGAAATTTTATGGTTTCCATGGTTTTTCCTTTTCTAGTCCTGTCTTACATAATCACCTTTTTTTACCTACTACGTATGATTCAGCATTCCATGATTGGTATAGGAAGGGCATTAGACATTTTGAAGATCTTTTTATTGATAATCGCTTTGCATCTTTTCAACAGCTCTCTGCTAAGTTCAATCTGCCCAATACTAATTTTTTTAGGTATCTCCAAATTAGACACTTTATTAATCCTTTAATTCCTAACTGCCCTGAAATGCCTGAGAAAAATGTTATGGATTTATTTCTTTCTATTAACCCACTAGGTAAAGGTTTAATATAATTTATTCATGATAAATTAGCATCCTTACGGCGTGCCCCTGTGGATAAAATTAGAATGGCTTGGGAGCATGATTTAAATATCTCCTTATCTGATGAGACTTGGGACTTGATTCTCAAATCAGTTAATTCAACCTCTCTTTGTGCTAGCCATTGCCTTTTACAGTTTAAGATTGTTCATAGAGCCCATAACTATCTCAATTTTACCCTAATATTAGTCCTCTTTGTGATAAACGCAAAAAAGAGAGGCGAGGCCTCTCTTATTCATATGTACTGGTTTTGTCCTAGCTTGGAGAAATTTTGGAAAGATGTCTTCACAACGTTATCTTATAATCTGAATCACCACCACCTAACCCTTTAATTGCTTTGTTTTGTTTTTTGGGTGAGACAGATTTACGTCTGAGTTCGACCAAGTGTCGAATATTATCTTTTGCCTCTCTCCTGGCTAGACGCTTGATCCTCCTCAGATGGAGAGATGTTGCCCCGCCCACTCATGCTCAATGGCTTAATGATATTATGTCCTGCTTAGACCTTGAAAAAATTCATTATTCAGTTCTTAATTCGGATACAAAGTTCCATAAGGTCTGGGGACCTTTTATTGAGTACTTTCATAACCTTCCTCTTAACTAGGGTTTTTTTGCTTTCAGCTCCTTTTTTTTTGGTAGTAGGCATTAATATCTTCTGTTGCTAAGTGTATTCACAGTTTTGGGGGTTTGATTGTCCTGATTTATATTCTCTGTATTGTGTTGTGGTTGGTCTGGAGTTTTTTTTTGTTGCGGGGCTTGGGGAGGATACTAATTTTACATGTCTTCAATTTGGGTGCTTTCTCAATTATCTTCTTTTGTATTATATTATTATTGTATGTTTATTTTTGCACTGTATTAATGCTCTTCATTTCGATCTGGGTTTTTTTATCTGTAGCGATGTAGAAAATGTATTTAATAAAACAAATTAAAAAAAAAATGGGACAGACCATTCCAGGACCCCAAACAAGTGTTGCCTCAGCAACCTCCACGTTACAGTGGTGCATTTCCCTGAGTACGTCCATTCCCAGTTCCTGCCAAATAGCATCATAATTCCCCCTCCCACCGATTAGATTCTTTCCCATACCAATGGCTCCTATCCCTGTCCAAAGCTATGGTAAAGGCCAGGCAGTTGTGGTTACTCTCTCCAAAATGCTCTCTCACTGTGACGTCTGACACCTCACCTGGTTCTTTGCTTATATCTCTTGTCGAGCCTGAACATTTACATATCGAATCAAGAAGAAGATGGCGCCAGCAAACAACACGACCAAAGGCAACATCCTCCAGATAGCTCACAAAATCACTTTTTCACTTCTTTGATACCTTCTTTTTCTGTCAAATGTGGTTCTCTTACTGTTGGAGCCTGTAATCTACACCTGCAGGAGGGTTCTGTGCGATTCTAGTGAAGCATGTAGTCTTGAGACCAAGAAGCTGGAGATGGGATGTGAGCCCATGATTGATTCCATTTCTCACAGATTAAAGCACCGAGGAAGATTGAAATCGTCGAGACAAGTGTGGAAGGGCAAGCAGGTGTTCAGCACCATCTACCAGCCTCTCGTTCACTGCTGCCAGAGGAAAATGTCTGCGTGTGACACTTTATCTCTCTCGCTCACTGCTCCCGAAGGAAGACCCCTGTGTTCGAAAGGTCTCTCTCTCCCTCGATGCTGTCGGAGGGTGGAGCTGGAATCCATGGTCTTGTGCAAGATTTAATCGACACAGTGTGTGGATTGGACTCGGTAGTTCACGTTATGATGTGTTTCTGCTTTCTGTCACTCCTTTTCTGTTGCTATTTTAGGTGATTTTGAATCAGGGTGGCCTGAAAATAACAAACACTGAATATGCCTGGACTCTTTTGATTTTGAGGTTTCATATTCTGTTTCTCAATTTTTTATTGTTGCCTTTTGCATGATTTGTTGCTTTTTTGTGTAGTGGGTGGAGTTGGTTGATGTGTTTCTTCAAATGGGTTCCATGGTTTTCTTTGTTTTGTGGCTGTTGTGGGGAAGACAAATACCAGACTTACATACTGCATACATACTTAGATAATAAACGTACTTTGAATCTTTCCTGGACACACCTAACAAATTCTGTCTCTTCTAAGCCTTTTGAACTATGAAGATGCCATTCAATAATAGTGAAGTTAGGGTCCACCATAACACCAGCCTTGTTATTTTTTCACCTTTCCAAACTCTGACACCTGATCTGTTCCTCAATGTCACTTTTACTTCTAAGACCATAAGATATAGGAGCAGAATTAAGCCATTTGGCCCATCAAGTCTGCTCTGCTATTTCATCATGGCTGATCCAATTTTCTCCTCAGCCTCAATCTTCTGCTTTCTTCCTGTAAACCTTCATGCCCTGACCAATCAAGAATCTATTATCTCTGCCTTTCGGCCTATTTCGTCCACACCAAAGCCATTTAAACTGACTACGTCCAACAAATTGCACTGGGACCGTAGACCTCCATTTTCCTACTATCCACGTACCTATCCAAACTTCTCAAATGTTAAAATCAAGCTTACATGGACCACGTGCTGGCAGCTCGTTCCACATTTTCACAACCCTCTGAGCGAAGAAGTTTCTTCTCATGTTCCCCTTAAATTTCTCACCTTTCACCTTTAACACATGATCTCTGGTTGTCGTCCTACCCAACCTCAGTGGAAAAAGCTGCTTGCATTTACCCTATCTATACCCCTCAAATTTTTTCCTCTTTCAAATCACCTCTTAATCTACATTTTAAAGAATACAGTTCTAACCTATTTAGTCTTTCCTTTTAGGTCAGATCCTCCAGACCCAGCAACATCCTTGTGAATTTTCTCTGCACTCTTTCAACCTTATTTACTTCTTTCTTACAAGTAGGTGACCAAAACTGCACACAATATCTCCCTCAACACACACAAAATGCTGGTGGAACCCAGCAGGCCAGGCAGCATCAATGGGGAGAAGCACTGTCGACATTTCAGGCCAAGACCCTTCTCTCCATTTTGAAACATCTAAACAACATACAACAACCATTTCTTTCTTTTTGGAAGGCAACTCTCTGTAATGGGTACCACATCGTTTTAGGGTTAGGGTTAGGGTTCCATGCACTGACCCACGCTCTAAGTTCATCACCCTTGTTCCTGATGCTACTTGCATTAAAATTGACGCAGTTCAACCCATCCCACTGACTACAGCTTTGCCCTCTCAATTGCCGATCCCTCCTCACAGTCTCTTTAAAGCTCAAAGAACAACTTATTATCAGAGTACACAAGGGTCACCATATACAAACCTGAGATTCATTTTCCTGTGGGCATACTTAGCAAATCTACAGAATAGTAACTGTAAACAGAATTAATCAACAACAAACTATGCAAATGCAAATATAAACAAATAGCAAGAAAAAACAAGCATGTAATAACAAGATAAAGAGTCCTTAAAGTGAGACCGTCAGTTGTGGGAGCACCTGAAAGAGAGGGTGCAGTTACCCCCGTTTGTTCAAGAGTCTGATGGTTGAGGGGTAGTAACTATTCTTGAACCTGGTGGTGCGAGTCAAGGCAGTTGCATCTTTTACCTGATGGCAAAGTGAGAAAAGAGCATGCCCAGGTGATGCCCTCTCCCTCACTCACACTAACACAGGGTATGTGAAGAATCCTTACTCACCCTGAATTAACTGAACAGGAAGCAGAAACAGGAGCTAGTGTAAAAAAAGCAAAAAGTTGCAGATGCTGCAAATCAGAAACAAAAGCGTAAAATACTGGAAACACTCACAGGTGAGGACGTTATGTGGTTTTATTTATGAGATGATGTTTCTGTGAATGTTCATTCTTATCATTGACCTGTTCTGCTGCAGACACTGGTGTCTGGTAAGATCAGGGGCTTCTTTCACGTTCAGCAGCTGCTGCTTCAGTCTGATGTTCGAGAACTTGTGGGTTATGACTGTGACATGTGGGAAGACTGAATGACCACAGGCCCTTCTGATCACATGACCTACAGCCTGCAGACCTGCCTGAGGATGTATAAAACCAGGAATCCCTCTGCACATTGCAGCTACAATTGCCTGTGACTGCCTCGCCGAGCCATGGCGCTATCACTCCTTCTACTCATCCTGCTGGCAGCAGCCGATGGCTTTCGGTGAGTATCATCAGACTACTGGTAACTA